>NC_079295.1:58002205-58302205 GCF_023638135.1 Falco biarmicus | reverse complement strand
CACCCGTGGTCTGCCCAGGCCAGGGCTCCCCATCGCTGCCCTACCAGCTAGCACTGCCGGGAGCAGCCTGGCTCGGCACCGGCACCCCACGCTTAGCAAAAGGGGGTCCGCTCAGCAGTCATGGCAAACAGGTCCCCACTGGCAGTGTAATATCAAACCTGATGTAGTACGGGCAAAAAGAAAATTATTTTATTCTCGTCTTGGCTGCCTATGCCATGCCAAAGCCTGGCAGTCCTCACTCAGCCGTGGGTACCATAGGGTACCAGCTCCTGCCAGCGTGTGGGTCCCTGATGTGCAGGCACACCCAAACACGTTCAGGACCAAAAAAAAGCTGGGTCCTGGGCTTGACAGCTGCCAACCCTATAAAAAACAGAGGGGCTGCCGCCTTAGTCCCCTGGCAGGGAGCCCTGGGCTGGCAATGGGGCTCGTGCCAGCGCCGCGCAGCCCTGGCTGCAGGAGGAGAGGTTGATGCACAGGTCTGCAGGCAAAGGAAGGCCGCCGGGGACTTCTGATCATCTCATTAACTCACGAGAACGGCAGAAAATAATTGCTCGCAGTTCAATGCAGTCCATCTGTGTGGGATTTTCTCAATAATAAGTGCATACGGCCTGGTTTTAATGTTTTTCAACGTTTTTTAAAGTGAAACATTTCCTAGTGCCGGAGTCCAGGCAGAAATCAGTTCCAGCCCTGGGGGCAGCGAGGGGATTTAGAGGCACAAGTCTCAGGTTGACTTTTTAACAGGGTTCGTACAAACTATCCTGCCCGTAATGCTCGTGTAATTGATGCTTTTGAATACTCCAAGGAGGCCGAGGTCCTCTGAGGCTTTGAAAGTATGTTTTACAGTATTTTCTGATGTGATATATAAAAAAAGCCTAATCATGAGTCAGGCAAGTAAAGCTCCTGAGACTGACTCAAAATTATTTACACGTACACACACCCCTTTTTAAGTGATCAAATTTATTAAAGTTTTTCAAAAATTTTTTGTGGGTTTTTTTTGGTTGGGTTTTTGTTTTTTTTTTTAACAAAAGCTGATTTTTCATGTAGTCACAGGACTCTGGCAGTTGTGGTGTAAAACCTGCCCAGCAGCTGGCTGTGGGGAGGGCAGGACGTGCCGGCCGAGGCTGGGCTGTGCCTTCCTGCAGAAGGGTTCAGAGCAGGAGCTGATTTGTCTTATTTCCCTGCAAGACGCGTTTGAGACTTAACTCTGGCCAAGCAGCCAGTGACTGTGAGGAGTTTTGGTCATCACGACAGAGGAAGCGATGGGCTCAGTCCTTTCCAGACCATGATTTTGCAAGTCCATGAAAGCCAAGCAGGTAACTGGAGCAATTTCTCAGGGATAAGGGAACTTCACAAGCATCTTGTGCGTGCGCACATGCACACACACTACACACTCTCTAGTTAAAGCCAGTGCTATTAAAGTGACGCTTTGACCCCTGCCAAAAATCTGCCCTAGTAATTTCCCTGTGTGGTGGAACGTCAGGCATTTATTGTGGCTTTGCTGTGCCACCTTCCCCCCAAATAAAGCGTGGGGGGCTGCCCACCCTGCCCACCCCACAGCTCAGCCCTGCTGCCAGCAGCCTCAGCCCCTATCGTGCCTGGTAATTGGGGAGGGAGGGAGAAATAACCCTCCTAATCCCTTATCAGGTTTGTATGCCTAATCCTTCTTTTAAGTGGCACCAAGTTAACTGGCTCCTTTTCCAGGGGCACTGCTCGGGTGGGAGCAATGCACCCCACGAGGGTCGTGGTGGCCCCCGGCCCCCCTGTGCCTGGACCATGGTGTGAGGCTGCCGAAGCCCTGGCAGCAGCCAGCCCTGGCTGTCTCATCCTGGCTCTTCGGCTCGGGGCTGCCTCCATGAGACAAAGCAGACCCCATCCCCCCTGTCCTCCCTGTCCTCCCCACCCCAGGGCTCCCGTGGGCGCAGCAGTGCCCACCCCAAGGACCCTGCGATGGCGTGGGTTCAGCAGGGTGGCCAGGGGCTATTTTGGGGAGGGCTTTTTTCTGGGCCACTGTTGAAAAGCTTGAACGGCACAGGAGTCCCAGTCTGGCCCAAAGCATTTCAAATATGCTTCGCCGTGGGCTGGAGCGCTGAGCCTGCCTTAAGTGGGCAAGGGATTTAGTAATCGCAGCCTCCCATCGTCCTGCCAAGGGCACAGGAGCCTGGCTCTGGCTGCCGCAAAATACTTGCTGGAGGCTGAATATTGCACAATTTTCCACCTACCCCTGAAGCCTGCAGTGGGAACTGGGGGCTGACCCCAAGCTGCTGCACGTGCCCCGTCCGCAGCTTGAGTGGGCTTGTGAGGTTTTCCAGGGGTTATTGGTTATTTGGATGATAAGGCCCTGGGGCAAACTATTGTGATTAGTGATACTCCAATAGAGAGAAGCGGGAAATAGAAAAATTGGATTTGGGGGAAGCCAGCATGGTGCCTCTGCCCGTGCCGAGTGTCCCTGCAGCATCCCCGGGAGATCTTCCAGCATGGCGGGGAAGCAGCCAGCATCTCACCGAGCCCTGCGTTTTAGGAGCTGCCACCAAACCAGGAGCTCCCCTTTTCCATACACCTACTGAATGGTTTGTATTTCCCAGCTGTCCCCAAAAATATATAACAGGGAAACGTGGAGATTTTGGTCCAGGAAAGATACCAAGAAGCTTCATTTAAAAGTTGCAATGTGCTTTAGGTAACCCCAGCTGTTTTGGTTTGGTTTGCTTTTGGAGGAGACACTTTTCAGGTTTTAACCACTTTTTGCTTAACCCCTTCAAATCATGGAAAGTGAATTTAGGGCCAAGAAACATCTCCCAGACACAGAAACCCAAGTCATGTTTTTAAATGGCACTTAGTGTTTCTCAGCCCGCCCTCCAGCCTCACCAGAGCTGTTTGCAGTTTGACTGGAATTTACAAATACTATTTTTTACTCCCAAATTTACACTTTTCATAGTGGATATATACTTCTCCAACTATTTTTTTGTTGTTGATGGGCAAGGCCAGTTTGGGCTATGGAAATGAAAGGGTGGCAGTGGTTTTTTCCCCTGTGTGGCTTTGCCAAGGTGTGGGGACTCCATGAGCAGCAGTGTCCCAGTGCAGCCCGGCTGGCACCTGCAGTGGGGACGCACACCAGGAGCAGGGTGATCCATCCTGGAAACAAGGTGGCATGCTGGAAATGGCTTAAAAAGCTGGAAATGGGTGGCATATGCTGGCAATTTGTGATGCATTCCAGGAAGGGGTGACACTCTGGGAATGGGGTGACACACACCAGGATGGTGGTTGGAACATATGCTGGGAAGAGCGTGACACATGCCAGGAACAGGTGACATTTGCTGGGCAGGGAGTGACAGACATCAAGAAGGGAGACACAGGCATTGAGAAGGGGGTGACCTAGTGGGAAGGGGGTGACACATGCTAGGAAGGGGGTGACCCCCACCAGGAGAGCAGGGCAGGACCACGTGTCCCAGCCCAGCAGCTGCAGATGGTACGGGACAGCCAGGATGGCACTGGTGTGCAGACTGGTGCGGTATCCTGTGGTTTCAGGCCACCTCGGCCATCACATGCATGTACCTGCGTGCGGAGCAGCCCCGACACAGCGTGATGCATCGCGGAGCTGCTGCTTCCCTCCGCCTGGCAGCGATACCCACCACTGGTGCTCAAGCTGTGGCTAATGTCCTTTCACCGTGTATTATACAAATAATATAAATAACTCGTCCTTGGACTTCAAACATGCCACTTCAGATGTATGGTGGGAGATTACAGAGTTTGTTAAAGCTCAGGTCCTCAATCATTTGGGCAGCTTCGAAGCTGCTCACTAAAATACAGATCAATGCTTCAATTTTATGGGAGGCCTGTCCCATGTGACCAGACTCAAATCCCTTATTTTATGGCTTGCTTATACATTCCTGGTGAAAAACGGTTTACATTTTGGGCCCCGGGAGCTCTCCTAAATCAGCTGCCAGGTTTTTGCAGCTGGTAGTAAAGGGAAGCGCTGTCATCGGGCTGCCCGGAGGTGAACAAACGAGCCGCCAGGCACGGGACTGACGGCTCGCCCTGAGCCATGCACCCGCTCCCTCGCTACTGCGGCAAGGACACTGCTCCGGCAAGGGGACACCGGCCATGGCAACCTGGGCACCCCTGGCGGGGTGCCAGCCCCATGGCAGCATCTCCCCCCAGGAGATCCCAAAGCTTTGGGGCTTCAGAGACACATGGATGAAGTGGTTAAGCCGGGCTGGACAGCTGGAGAGGAGAGGGATGCTAATCCCCCAGCTCTGGCCGCTGCTAATTATTTGCTGATTCAGCTGCCGAGTGGAGCCCAGCCCCAGTGCAGGGCCTTGGCCCACGCCTGCTATCGGTGCTGGGGATGCTCGGGGCTCAGCATCGCCTGTTTTTTCTTGAGAGGCAGAGCAGAGTGTGGTGCCTGAGCCTCGGCTGTGCTTCTGCCCTGAGAAAACTGCATGCCACAAGCAGATTTTGCAGGGAAACTGAGGCACGGGTTGTCCCTGAGCAGACCTGAAGGAGTCATGATTTTATCCTCTCTCATCTTCCTGCAGCACTTCACCCCTTCCCTTCACCAGCCAGCATGACAAAGGGGGCCGAGGCACTGTGGAGGCTCAGTCCCCTCAGAGGACCCTGAGCCCCAGGGAGAACTGGAGCTGCCACCCACCACGATGGCACGGGGACCTGCAGGGATGTGCCGCGGGGGCAGAGCTCGGCAGTGTACTCCCACCTTTGCTGACTGCATCACCTCTCCTTCTTAAAAGAGCACAACAAGCTTCCAGTGTTTGCTGGCAGCAAAATCCCCTGAGGTTGCCACTAACAAAGTCCCCTCCAAAGTCCATAAACCCCCTGTTGTCAGCTACCACCTCGCCTGGGCAGCGTCGGCGTTGAGTTATGGCCAGGCCACTTCGCTCTTGCCGGCGAAGCAGCGTGCGTGGTCGGTAGCAGGTGATGGCCATAACTCCTGCCTGTACAAACACCTCCTCGCCCTGGCTCCTTCCCGACGGTGCCGTGACAGAAAGCAGCTGCTTTGCCAGAGAAGGACTGTGGGGCTGCGGCCAGCGGAGGTGGAAGGAGCCTGAAGGAGGAAGGTGGGTGCCTAGTTGTGCTGATGGGGTGATGAGCCCAAGCGAACCCAAAGTGATGGCTGGATGTGGCGTTGTGGGGTGGGAGGGTGGCTGAGCCCATGGGGCACACAGCTTTTCCCTCCTGTTGCTTCCCGCTGAGGATGCTGGCATGGCACTGGAAAGCCCCACAGGGAAGCCTTGCCCGGCTGCTCCCCCGCTCTCCTGCACAAGAAGGTTTGTCTCCTCATAAGGTTACCACAGGTTTTCCCCTGCTGTGGCCATTCCCCTGGCCTGGCCACTGAAAGTGGCCCCACAGAGAGAGACCCTGTTGCCTCCAGCAAGCCCCGAGGCGGAGAGCAGAGCTACCGCTTCCCAACACAGGTGTCCTGTGGTATCTAAATCTGTGACAGGATGGTTGGATGAGATGGGTCTGAAATCCAGCTGGGCTGAGCTACTCCAGCTCCTGCCCAAGTGGTACCCAAGCAGCACCCCGGGAAAACCCAGCTCCTCTCACTGCAGCACCCAAAGCCGGGTAAATCCAGCCCTCAGCTCCTGACCCCCCCAGATGCTGGTGTCCTGCTGCAGGCGCGGCTGGGCTGGGTTCCCTGTCCCCCCGCTCTAGTGATGGCCAGGGCAAGGCTTCAGCAACATGCCAGGCGATCTTATCCCACCCATATTACACAAGGCTGAATTTCCATCTTGAGTCAAGCAGACAGCATCCTCCCGCTTCCAGCTATTTAGGGTATAGTTGCAATTTTTTTCCCTGTTGCAAATGGGTAGCTTTATAAAGAAAAAAAAAAAAAAGAAAGAAAGAAAAAAGGCCATATTCATCTTGCTTTGAAAATGCTGTAAATAAATCAATTCACTCGCAGGGATAAGCTCTGCCTTCTCTTTGCGGTTGACTCCTGCCAGTGCTAATTGGAGCCAATAGGCACATCATGAGGGGAGCAACCCCCTTTACAGGCAACACTTTAGCCTGGCGAGCATGTTTACAGCCTTATTTCAAAGCCTTAAGGAGGAGGGATCTGTCATAAACCCTGGCAGCTTTCGCCGAGCAAACAGTGCTGCTAGAATATTTAAAAACCCAGCGTTTGGGTGGAAAAATATAGAAAACACATGTGTTTCCATGCGAGCTCTGCTGCTGCTCAGAGCTGGATTTGTGGCAATGCGGGGCAGCTGGGGAGCCTGGCAGGTCCTGAGGTGACGAAGAGCTGTCCCTGGCAGGCATGGGGAACCGGGGCCCAAGGGTGCTAATGGCTCTGAGTGGCCCTGAGGACCCCCACCCGTGGAGGGGGATGCATATCAGCTCAATTCAGGACTTGGGGAGACATTCCCTGTACTGTGCTTCTCCTGAAATGAGCCCTCCAGCTTACGGGGTGCTTGAAGAGAGTGATTTAGGAGAAAACCACCTTTCCCATCAATCAAAGAGTTAGGTGGTGGTTTGGTTTTTTAAAGAAAGAAATATCTTGGGGAAACCAGAAGCTAGGAGAGGTGTTTTCAGGAGTACTTTTAGCTGAAGAAAATAGAGATTTCCTGCATTAAAGGTGCCTGGAGGGTTTATAGGACAAGTGCTGCACCGGGGTTGGTGAGCAGGAGAATGCGGGATGGGGTGACCGCGGGCTGGAACAGCAGCAGGACTGGCTCCCAGTGTGGGTTGCTGCACCTCCTGCTGCAGTGCCATCCACCCCATCTCCAACACCTGGGGAAAAACTAAGTACAAATAATTAGCAATAAATCAGGTCTCCCTGGCACAAAGACCCTTTGCTAAGCCCCCCCCCCCCCCCTTCCCCCCAGTAGCTAGCGGTGTGATTTCCCACCCTCCGCAGGGCTGGGACCTCTCTGCCTCAGCAGGGCAGGGAGCGGGAGGCTGGCCGCACTCCAGCAGGGACACGGCACTGCCACAAGCCTTCCCCCAAAGATGAATGGCTGCCAGTTTTCTTAATCCAACCACTTTGGAAAAATTGTTTGTTCTCATCCTGTTTGAAACAGCTTCAAAGTGGCTCCAGTCTAGACTGTGCCAAGATAAATTACAAACGCAAAGCGCTGATATAAACCATAGGGGAAGGAGTCATTTGCTCTAATGTAATTAAAACAAGATATCGTAATGTATGTAAGTATGCATATGTGCAGGCGTGCTCCCTCCTGGCAGGGCACACCAGGCAGAGCACTACCAGCAAAGACACCACAACCATCACCGGGGTGCGGGTTCTGCCCCTTTAAAGAGGGGCTGAGTGGGGAGGCCACGCCCCCAGCTCCCAGCAGCCAATCAGGCTGTGACAGGCACCTCTGACGTCACCACCTCTGGTATAAAAGGCGAAGGAGCTGAGACTGTCGGCTTGGTGGTTGCTCAAGGTCAGGATCTTGGGGTGGATGGTCAGGCCCTATAGCAGCGCTTGAGTGTTCAAAGGGGCCTTCTGAGAAAGGTGGGGGCAGGCTTTTTAGTAGGGCCTGTGGCGACAGGACAAGGGGGAAAGGCTTTAAGCGGAAAGAGGGTGGATTTTGATTAGATATTAGGAAGAAATTCTTTGTTTTGAGGGTGGTGAGGCACTGGATGAGTTTGCCTGCCGGAGCTGTGGATGCTGCGCTCCTGGAAGAGTTCAAGACCAGGTTGGATGGGGCTTGGAGCACCCTGGTCTGGTGGAAGGTGTCCCTGCCCACGGCCAGGGGTTGGAACTAGATAGTCTTTAAGGTCCCTTCCAACGCATCCTATGATTCTATGTGGGGCTGGTGTGCAGTGTCATTGCTGGAAGCAAAAGAGATGGTTCTGGAAGGGTGGCAGCATGCTAAGGAAGGCTCAGGCCATAGTCATGGTAGGAAGAAAAAGGCAGAGGCATTGCCCCGATGCAAGTGAGGAAGCAGGGGGTGCCAGTCTTCCAGCATCAGGATGCCTTTCATCAAAGTGCACCTGGTGGGATCCTCCCTCCACACCTGTGGGAGCAGATGAGGAAAGCAGCCTTTTCTCCACAAAAGGTACAGGGTGAAATAAATGCTTCTTCCTTCACCTGGAATTGGTCTGATCTGTGATAAACTAGGTAAAAAAAAATGTAATTCTTACACTTCTAATTCAATTAAATACAACTTAAGTGAAACAGAGGGGGATCCCCTTACCCCTGAAGTCTCTCCTCATTTACTAAAAATGAGGGAGGGAGGGAGGAAAAGGAAAAAAGAGGCTTTAAAACTTGGGGGAAAGGAAATTAGATCAAATTAAGATAAAAATTCTAATTTTGTGTCATTTTGTTGACAAATACAAGAGTCCTTGATGAACAATGCTTATATAAATTTAAGAGACTTTAAAAAAATTAATGATCATTAATTTTTCAACATGACTTGGCATACAGACAAAACTCAAAGAAATTAAGCCCTATAAAAAGAAAAAGAGGCAATTAGCAGCAAAGATGTGTGATATTTTATTTCAATAGCACTATTACACTTGAAAATTGATACGTGTGTGTACAGTTGGAAGTTAATCTGAGTATAAACATATGTGTATGCATACATGTTTGTGAGTGCATGCATGTTGCTGTACGTCACCCCCCACACCGCATTCCCGTTCTCCCTAAGGCCCCCGCTGTGCTGCAGCCCGGCTTTAACCTCCCTCTGATGTCTTCTCTGGGTCCCTTTCCCTGCAGCTTGCAGCTGGTGCGAGATGCTTCCACCCCCGCATTAACCGCAACGCAATTTTTTTGGTTTTTTCCTGTTAGTCCTGACCTATCTTTTCCCCCGGTGCTGCCCACCAAGGCGCGGCGGTGGTGCGGATGGTGGCAGCGACCCTACAGCCGCGATGTCCCGCTGTGATGTCTGATGGATGCGTGTGGAGTTTCAGCTCATGCCACAAGAGGTCTCTGGATTTCATTGGGATTATCAACCGAATAAAATCCCTGTTAATACAAGCGTGGGTGAGGCTCATGGGACCTCTCTGATGCAGGTGGAGCATGGCTGTCTGGGCTCTTGCTTTCCTTGGGGATAGCCCTAAATCTCCCACCTGACAGCCCGTGAGCTGGTGTCCAAAGCTACTTTATGCCTGGTGAGACAGCTGCATGTGAGAAGCAAATGGCCCTCATTGCTCCAGGCAAATCACTCAGATTTATGGGATGCTTTGGGAACCCACGGGTGCAGAGAGCCCACAGCCACAACCCTGCTGTGCCCATGGCTGTGCAGAGCAACCTGCTTTGCTCCTTGCCTGCATCCCATTTACATCCCACAGGAGACTTTGCCAGATCTACAGCCCCACATGGGCAAACCATGGTCCCGGCACTGCATCCTGCCCCCGTCCCCACCCTGGGCTGCTCCCACCCTCCCAGCACCCATGTGGGCTCTGTGGCCACATAAATTTCAGCGCAGCACTTTGAAGTTCCCAAGGAGGAGAGTTGTTGTTTTTGTTTGCAGTGTGGCTTATCGCTGTGATGCCTCCTGCTTGTCTCTCGCCGCATGGCTCCGGCCCGCCGTCCGTGCAGCCCTGCTGCCAGGGACCACCGGCCTGCCAGTGCTGGCTGATAAGGATGATGGATGAGGAAAAGGCTGGCTCCACCACGGCCCGGCTGCTTCCTGGGAGCCGGAGCCAGCCCAGTCCTCCCTGAGCCCGGAGGAATGTGTTTGAGGGATGGAGAGCCAGCCCGGGATGCTGAGCCCTCCACAGCCCCAACAGTGGGTGTTGGTACCACACGTGCCTATCCCCACATCAGCCAGGGTTCTTCCCATATCCCTTGCCCATGGTGTGGGGTGGACAGTGCAGGCCCAAATCCACAGCCTGGTGGGGGACAGTGGGGAGATGTCCCCCACCTTGCTCCAACACCTGCAGGGTGGCTCTGCAGCCCACCCTCGTCCCTTCTGTGGGATGAGTGCAGTGGGTGGCTTTGGCAGGTGATGGGGATGGACTGCCTCTGTGCTGCCAGGGTGGCACCACACCTATTAGCAGCAGCCTGATGGCATGGGAAGACCTGCAAGCAGGTGGTCCTCACTTGTTGTGCCAGGGAGGTGCTTTAGTTTAAATTAGGCTCCCTGGGGTGGGAGTGGGGCTGATGGAAAGAGGAACCAGAGCCCAAAAAAGGGACCCTGGTCCCTTTGGTGGGGTGTGGCGGCTCCAGCATCAACAGGTCCTTACCTTGGGTTTAGGGCATGTCAGCCAGGAAACAATGCTGCATCACATCCTTTCCTACCTGGGTCTCCCCAGCCTTCAGGGAAGCTCTGTGCAGTGATTTTCAGGTTTGAGCTGCTGCTAATATACATGGAGCAACTCCCTCCATGGGTCGGCTCTTGTCCCTGACTCAAACAAGCCAAGGGAAACATTTCCATGTAGCTACTACAAGGACCACGTTGCAGTTTCTTTGCAATGCCGCTCCTGCCTCTCTCCCTTACCATGATTTTTCTTTGCCTCCATTTGACCCAAACCTCCCTCCCTTCTATATTTCTTTCCCATTCCCTTTCTCCTAGCCTGCACCATGGAGGACTAAATGCCTCTGCTCTCAGTTTTGAGCTCCTTCCTCTGGCAGGAGTCTGGATTCAGTCCCCTCTAACGGGCAGGATAACGAAGAGCCCAGAGCACGGAGATTACCGCTAGCCCATTCCCTAAAGCATCGCTCACCGAACTGTGCCAAATGCAAACCTGGGATAAAACACACTAATTGCAGCGCCTTGGTCAGACAATGGAAAAATTGGATGCTTTTCCACGCCAGCCTCATTACAAGGGCTTCTTAAATGTAGGTTGTGCTTGTAATTAAATAGCCATATCTTGGCTCCTCAAGACAGGAGGAAAAGGCAATTTGAAAATGTATTAAAACAGGGAGTTTGGCAATTCTCCTGGATTTAGAACAATTCGTGGATTTAAATCATTCCGTTTCAAATATGAGTGCTTGCCTTCCGTGGAATTAAATAAAGATGTGCAAGATGGAGGGAAGGCAGCGCTTTCCTGGATGCTTTTCTCTCTCCAGCTACCAAGGGAAGGGGTAACACTGGGCTCTGAGAGCTTATTTGGTAGCAGTGTGTTTTCTGTGCAGCTGACGCTGTGGCTGACTCAGCTGACGAATATAGGAAAGCAAGAAGTCCTATTAATGCCAAATTTTCCAAAGTTTTCCAGCCTGGCTTCTGGTTTTATGCTTACTTCCTGCACTCCCTCACCATGCTCCTGCTACCAGTGGGACCAGCTCCCCCAGCATAAGCCATGACTGTCTGGAGATGTAGGCTCCTCTTCTCCAGCTGCTTTTTCTGCAGGGATGCCACATTAAAAATAATAGTCTAAAGGTTGATAACAAAGGACTCCTCAGGCACTGTGCCTTTATACATGCTCTTTGATTTGGCATGAAACATTGGTAATATCAACGTTATACAAGTTTCCACATTTATAGGGAGAAACACATCAGGTATTTGAGAACCACGTGGAAATCTAACGCCTCTTTTACTCCAATAAGAGAAAAAAACACCCTAAATTTCTTTCTAGATTGCAGCTGTCATGCTGGGAAGGTTTACTTCAGTGATAGCATTCAAAGCTCCTCACTTGACTGTGGGTAGCTGCTGGGGAGGAACGGTCCAGCAGCACCTCAAAAAGATGTCCCATCTCTTAGGTCGCTCCAGGAGAGAGCAGCCTCTTTGCAGAGCACTTGCACACCTTTGCTTGCTTGTGCATTTATCAGCACCTTATTTTAAGCCCAAGTAACAGAAAACTCCTTTCCCTGCTCCCTCGGGCTTCTCTGGTATCATGTGTGCGTGTGTGCCTGCAAGCAGCTGAGAGGTGAACCGGAGATGAACTATGAGATGACTTACTTGGGTAGCAGGGAGGATGGAGCAGTAGTTTGAATCCAGCCCAAATCCTGAGCTCTGTGGGCTTGACATAAGCATTTAAGCCTTTGGTTGGGATCTGGTGATAGAAGAGGGCTGGAAAGCACATTTCTTTTGTGGTTAAAGGTCCTTTTGTCAGTCCATAAATCCAGAGGGAGGTCTGTTTATTCTGTTTACTGCAGTTACCTAACCTGTAAGCCTCCGTGTAAATCATGGCAAGCCGTGATTTAGAGGGGAGCTGGTCTCCCTGTGGCGTGTGCACCGTGTCCCTGCCCAGACCCCCACGCAGGCAGCGCGCTCCTCCAGAAGCCAGGAGATAAGAGCAATAAAAGCCACAGCTCCCTCTCCAGTGCCACTACCGCTTCATGGTTTTTTGGCATAATCGCGCATTGCTGCTAACTGATGGAAAGAGGAACCTGAGCCCAAATTTTTTTTTTTTCTTTCCTTATTTTTAGGAAGCAGAAGGTACTTCCCAGGGCTCCCCAGCTGCAATGTCCCATTTCCACCCCATCACCCCCAGGGATGTCCAAGCGCCGCTGTCTGATGGGACTTGGGTAGACGAGAAGGTAACCAGGCTGATAACCCCCCCACGGGTGCCCGGCACAGGCAGATGGCAACCCAGCCTTCCTCACCTGAGAGGTGCTGACTTCCCAGAGCTGAAATCAGCTGCCAGATAAGGGAGCGACTCCCAGATAACAGCACCAGCTGCTCCATATGAGCCCCCTGGCTCCCAGGGAAAACCGCCTGGGTTATCTGTCAGTGGAGCACTGGGAGCAAAAGGAAGAGGAGGATTTGGGCAATGAAGAGCGGAAAAAAAATCACCTTTGAAACCCCAACCCTGGGACAGTGGGCTTGGACAAGCAGGCTTGGCGATGGAAGAGGGATGATGCAAAGCTGGAGGACTGTGGCCAGGCAGCCAGCTCACCCCAGGGGGAGTGAGCCCCCAGCGCAGGGGGTCCCTGCTAACCACAGCTTGGGCTTCATCCTCCAGGGTCCCTCCAGCCCTTCCTCCACCTCCTCCTGCCTGCCTCCATTAAGGAGCCACAGGATTCCCTTGGCCTTCTCCGTTAGGATGTTGCTGCCAGTTTTGATGCTAACCATTGCACTCCCCTCAGCCCCCCCCTGTTTCCAGGCTGGAGCGGCGCAGGGGGGGAATCAGCCCAGGTCCTCGCTGTTTAGTCTACCGATCAGATTGGTGACGAGGAGTCTAGCAGCGGTCAGAAAGCGCTTTTATAATTGCTCAGATGTGGGCTTTGAGCTGTTTGCCCAGTAGATCTTTCTTTCCTTAAATTCTAGAGCAGGGGGAAGGGGAAGATGATTGGCAGGGGGTGGGTGAAAAATGGTATATCCCCAACGTTCAAGTCTGGGCAGCTGGAGAGGGATGTCTGCTGACCCCAAATGCAGAGGGATTTGGGGTGTTGGTCACTGGGGAAAGTGAAGTCAAGAGGCAGTTGGGCAAAGCACAGCATCCTCCAGGCAGTCTGGGTTGGCTCGTTCCACCTTCAGGCTGGAGCACCCTTGGCTGCAAAGCTGGATAGGCAGTGCATAGCTCTGGGTGTGCAGATGTGCATGGAGATGTGCATGGGCATTTGGTCATCCCTCACAGGAAGGGTGAGGGTTCAAGGACCCCCCAGCCTGGAGCCTGTGGGCAGTTCTGTCCCTCCAGCCCGAGCTGTGATGCAGTGTGATGTCCTGACTCAATTTCAAGGCTTGAAGGGTTGAGGACCCCATGCCCCACGTCCAGCAATGGGTGAACCTCGTTTGCTGGAAACCAGAGCTGTGTTTCTGAGCAAAATAGATGGCAGAGTGCTTCGCTGCATGCAGCATCACAAAGAGGCATGCCGGGGCCGACACGTGCCAAAGGGGGAGCCCAGGTGTCCAAACCTCATTTGAAGCCAGCGAGTCATTCGTCTGGCTTCAACTCACGTGTGCACTCAAGTGCGTAGGCAAAGCAAGTGACCTAGGGTGGTCTTCAGGGCATTGGGGTTCCTCCTTTGAACACCGATCAAAGTGAGTCCTGCAGAGCTCAGGGCTGCTAGTCTGGGGCAGGATGCAGACACTCGGAGTCAGCGCAGTGGCAGGGGTGACAAAGTGGATGGTCCAACCTGGCCAAAGAGATGGTGTTTGTTTTCTCTAGAAAGCTGGAGACAGAGGGGGAAACGATAAGATCTTCCCAAGACCTCTGAGACAACGGTGATCAATTGGTCTCAGGGTCTGCTGGAGCTGGGCCAAGATGTAATCAACTTAATTTGCAACAAGAAAGCTAAAAGTTTAGATATTAAGACAAAAGATTCAGGCACCGTAGGGGTACAGCCAAGCCTGGGCCAGGCTACGTGAAGGGTATTTTCAGGCAAGGCTGGATGAGGCTGCGTGGGGAGCAGTCAGGTGCCGGCGTGGGGTTTGGAGCTTGGTGGCCAGGCAGGGGACACAGAGCAGTGCCATGAGCCCAGGACATCCCTGGCCCACATTGCTGGCCATCCCCATTCCAGCAGCTCTGTCTGTCTCCAAATTGACTGGAGAGGCTTGACAACCCCCCCTCTGTCACAGCACAGCCTGGACTGCTCGGTGTCCCCTCAGCAGCTCCTGCTCTGCAAGTGGATGGGCACTGGCGAGGCCTCCCCAAGCCCCCCCTCGCCCCCTGGCACCGCTCCAGAGGTGGCATTTCTAAGCCCAAGAGGGGGAAGCTCAGGGGCTTTTAGACGCTTACAAGCTATTTTACAGGAATTTTCTAAGCCTTGTTTTGGGCTGGTGCCTTTTGGCATTTTAAAGAGAAAAATTACGAGGGGGCTGAGGCTTATTAAAATCTGAAACTCGACCACTCCTGCAAAAACAACCCTGCTTGTTCCAGGCTGGCTTTTATGGCTGTTATACGTGTGTGATAAAAACTGGCTGGGGCTAGCAGCAGAGCGGTGTGGCTATTGCTGTATCCCAAACCGCATGTTCACGGGTGTGTTAGTGATTTGCTGAAGCGCTACGGCTTTGGAGAGATTTCATTCAAACAGAGAGGGTGGGGAGCACCGCTCATTTGGGGTTTCGATGGTTCTTTTAATGTGAAGTTGGATCTTTGGTTAAATAAGCAGAATTAATTAAGACTTACAAAAAGAAAAGCACTTTTCTCTCTTTCTGGAGGGTGGCTCCGAGGCTGCAAGGAGCCTGCACGTTCCATAGCCAGCAGGAAAAACGCCCAAATCCTGTATCTCCCCAAGCCCACGCTCCTGCCCGCATCCCTTCGGTGAGTGCCTGCTGTCTGCCGGTGCCTCAGGAGGTTTATCTGCAGGGCTTTGCAATCAAAGGGCTGCGGCGGGCAGGGGAGGATTAACCCCAGAAGGGGAGGAAAATCCCTGCCGGCCTCCTGCCCCATCCATCAAACGCAGCATCCCACGCCTGATCCCCAGCATTCATCCCGGCGGAGCCCGAGCCTCCGAGATGGGGCAGCCCCGACCCCCGGCTCCCCCATCCCCGGCCGGGCCGCACGGGCCCCGCTATGCGCCCCCCGCCCGCCGGGCCCCGCGCTCCCGCTGACGCCCCTCACCCTCCCCCGGGCCGCCTGGCACAGCCGTCGGTGCCGAGGGGCCCGGCGGAGCGGCCGTGGGCCACGTCGGGGATGGGTGTCGGGCACGGCCGCTGCGGCTGCCGAACCCCGGCCCGCCCGGCCGCGGGCAGCTCCAGCCCCGCGCAGCCCCGGCCCGAGCCCCCCGCCCCGGGGATCAGGTGCAGGGGCCGGGGCCCGGCGGGCCGTTAGCTCCATCTGGTGACAGCCGGAGACAGCGGCCAGCACCGGCGGTGGGCTGGGGCGCGGCTCTGCGCGGCTGCGGGGCCGGGCCGGGCGGTGCGGGGCAGGGCAGGAGGGTGAAGTGCAGGGATGCAGCGCAGGGCAGAGCAGTGCAATGCAGTGCAGGGCAGGCTGGCGCAGTGCTGGGGTGCTCTGCAGGGCAGGATGGTGAAGGGCAGGGCAGTGGGATGCAGGGCAGGGCAATGCAGGGCAGGACGGTGAAGGGCAGGGCAGTGGGATGCAGGGCAGAACAGTGCAATGCAATGCAGGGCAGGACGGTGAAGGGCAGGGCAGTGGGATGCAGGGCAGAACAGTGCAATGCAATGCAGGGCAGGACGGTGAAGGGCAGGGCAGTGGGATGCAGGGCAGAACAGTGCAATGCAATGCAGGGCAGGACGGTGAAGGGCAGGGCAGTGGGATGCAGGGCAGAACAGTGCAATGCAATGCAGGGCAGGATGGTGAAGGGCAGGGCAGTGGGATGCAGGGCAGGGCAATGCAGGGCAGGACGGTGAAGGGCAGGGCAGTGGGATGCAGGGCAGAACAGTGCAATGCAATGCAGGGCAGGACGGTGAAGGGCAGGGCAGTGGGATGCAGGGCAGAACAGTGCAATGCAATGCAGGGCAGGACGGTGAAGGGCAGGGCAGTGGGATGCAGGGCAGAACAGTGCAATGCAATGCAGGGCAGGATGGTGAAGGGCAGGGCAGTGGGATGCAGGGCAGAACAGTGCAGTGCAATGCAGGGCAGGACGGTGAAGGGCAGGGCAGTGGGATGCAGGGCAGAACAGTGCAATGCAATGCAGGGCAGGACGGTGAAGGGCAGGACAGTGAAGTGCAGGGCAGTGCAGTGCAGGGCAGAGCAGTGCAGGGCAGAGCAGTGCAATGCAATGCAGGACAGTGCAGTACTGTGCAGGGCAGTGCAGTCTCCCATGGGACTGAAGCACTTCTGTGGAATTACAGCCATCTTTAAGAGTCAACTGGAGCAGAAGCCATGGTAGTGAAGCCCAAGGTGGGGTGACCCATGTTCCTGCAGGTGTCAGTGTGGCAGTGGGAGCAGGGCCTTGCAGGGCTCAGAGGGGATGGGCTTTGGGGACAGCCCTGTTGTGAACCCCTTGACACCCCAGATGGAGGTGAGAGGTTGGAGGAGGGTTCCAGAGAGGCTGCCACATCCCTTTACCTGCGATTGAGGTGGCTTGTGAGGCCATCATGGGACATGCCCTTTGGCCTCTGCCTCACTTTGTGTCCCTATACATGGCTTCCCCCCATATGGTTCCCATCCCATGGGCTAGCGCTTACTGCTGATGATCCTTTTGAAACTTTTCCCAATAACCATGAGAGGCAGCAGCCTGCAGTGACAACCCCCCCACACAATCCAGCATGTTTATGAACTTACTACCTGTATGGTTCCCCCCTTCCTTTTGGACCAGCCTGCTGCACATCCTACACCCCAGCCCAGCCCTTCCCCTCCAGTGCCAAGTGCTGGATCATCTCTGCTGCAGGCTGGCAGCAGTGGGATGTGATGCCACCTGCCCCAAATGGCACCATGGCACACAGATCCCCCAAGAAGATTAACTCCCACCAGGACTTCAGAGGAGAGTGATGGTGGCCCTGGGAGCTGGATGGATGTGTCAACGAGAGTACACTCAGCTAGCACCTTGGTGTTTTGCCAAACACAACAACCAAGAGTGGCTATAACATCCATATGCCAGGTGAGTCGTCCCTGAATAAGCAGAGTAGTTTGATATTTGGAGAAAAGCTCAAGGGATTTTTTATGGGGAAAGATCCTGGTTTTGCAGCTGTAAGAGTTTTCTTGGGGGAGGAGATGGGTGTCTCTGCCCTGTCCACAAGCCGTCCTGTGGGAGGCAGCCAGGCACGGATGCTCCAGGCTGAGCTCTTTTAATCCATGCCCACCTCCAGTTTAGAGGGAAACCCGTGGGACCTGCATGGTAGCCAGGAGGGGACTAACCAACCCAGCATCGGATTTGTGCTGCCACTCTGGCAGCTGCTGGCTGGGCACGTTTTCAGGCAGCTGCTTGGCAATGGCCAAACCCCTGGAGAGCCAGAGAATCCCCCGCCTACCTTGGTACGTCATCGTCCTGGCAGCTCATCCTCACTGGTCATGGAAAGGACCAGTGCTGGAGGGAGAGCACTGCGCTGGGCAGGATGCGAATGGCTCCCAGGGCGCAGGCAGCGTGGGCAGGCTGGCAGGCAAGCGCATCTTGCGTGTACATCCCTGCTCAGGGGGTGGCGGGAAGGCAGGATTCCCGGGGAGGGCTCTGCTTTGCTGTCAGTGGTGGCTGCAGAGCAGCACAGACAGGGTAGTGCCAGATCTGCGAGTGACAGGAGCTGAGGGCCAAGCTGGTAAGCCTGGCCTGTCTGCAGCTCCATCTTGTCTCCCTGCTCATTCACAGTGGGAAAAACTCGAAGGAGCAATGCGGGATGTACGTGTTGCCCGTGCTGCAGGGACTTTGTGGCCACAGGTGACTGTCACCTGGCCAGCAGCATCCCTGGGCAGGAGGTGACCTGGGAATGGCTGCAGAGCCCATCCAGGAGAGCTAAACTGGACCAAGCCCCGAGTGGAGCCACTGGCCACAGTCCACATGTGCCACCGCCTGGACACTCGGGTAAATGACTGGAAGCCACTGGAGCCCGCAGCAGAGACCTTGGGTCTGGCTGCTGGTGGTGGAAAAGGCAGATATTTGGCACCCAAAGGGTCACTGGATGCAGAGATGCACCTCTGGATGAGGGGTGCCATGGGGTGACTTAACTGTGCCGCCCCACAGCCCTGCCAGCCCTCGGCACATCCTCCCAGCTGGGCTTTCCCTGTTTTCGGGGGGTTTGGCTCTCCCATCCCTAACAAGCACACAGCACTGCAGGGACAGCAGGGTTTAGGAGCCGTTCCATTAAATTCTCTCCAGATTTTCCCAGAGCTTGAAACCTCTCAGCTTTTTCACTGTTGGGGTTTCTGCCAGCCCAGCCCTCCGGGGTGTAGCTGGGGTTGGTAGCAGCTGCGGTGTCTGGAGCTGAGATTTGGGGAAACAGGGAGAGAATCAGCTCTCACTGGTCCCAAGAGCAGCAGACACAGAAACAAAAAATTGCCTCTTTTGGGAACCCATGGAAAATGGGATTTTATATAAATTTATTGTACCTATAGATATTTGCGTCTGTATGTATACAAAGGCTATCACTCTTGCAGAAGTGTTGCTGTGTCACCTGGCACTGGCGCCGTGGGATGCCGGCTCTGGGAGCTGAGATGCTATCTCGGGGACTAGCTGGCAGTCCCAGCCAGAGCCAGGGCGTATCAACCCGTCCTGCTCTGAGGACACTTTGCAAACATCCCAACTTGTTCCTGAGATTTATTTCTGGGCCAAAGCCAGGCAGGAGGAGGCTTCCCGCAGGCAGCTGTCTGCCAGCAGAACTTGCCCTGCCCGGGGCTTGCTGCTTTCCAAGCAAACCCTGTGCCCGCGCAGGTCAAACGCCTCCCTTTTGGAAGAAGGAGAGGGCTGGGTTTAATGTTTGGGGGCTGAAAGGGACATCCCCCAGCTGAGAAAATCAGTGCTGCGGCTTGCCCTGGGGCACGGGGGGGCTCGCCCGCCGCTGGCCCCGGTAGCCGGGCGGCAGGTGGCAGCGGAGCGGGGCCCGGGCCAGCGCCGCGCTGCGGGGGTGGCCGCGCTGCCAGGCTGAGCTGACCAGGGGCTTTTCCCCCGGCCCTGTGGCCCTGGCTCCTTTCCCAGCGGGAAAAGGGAAGCACGCTGGCAAATTCAAGCTGGCCCTGGGCTGCCCGCCATCGCCCCCCCCCCCCTCCCCCCCGGTTCCCCGGCATCCCAAAGCTGCCCCCAAGACCTTGCCAGGGTTCCGTGGGGCACAGTGGCACAGTGACGGTCCAAATATCTCTCCCTGCTCCATCTTGGGGTCTCATCCCTCCCGGGAAGGGTCAACAATTCCCACTGCATCAAGTGGTGGTTTCTGATCCCTCTCAAAAGAGAGCCCTGAGGGCCAGGGAGAGGAGGAAAGCCCCCCCCCCCCCCCCACCCCCTCCAGCCCCCTTCCCCAGCAGCACTCTCTGGGAATATAAAATTTAAAAAAAAAAAAGCAAAGTACAGGCTGTAAGAGCCATGAACAGGTTTTCAGTGGGTTTTCCATGGCACCTGCTCAATGGCTGGGAGCACAGCCAGAGCCCACGGGGTGCATGGCTGGCCAAGGCAGTCGAAGCTCTCCCTTGGCACCCGGCACCCAGGCGATGCTGGGAGGGGGCCAAGGACACCCCCCTTCTGGGACGCTCTGGGGTGCCTGTTTACAGAGGCGGGTGATTTTGTTGAGTCACAGGTTGGGGCTGGCAAGCACCCAGCCCTGTACCACCAGCCAGCCAGAGGCTTAGAGCCATGCCACCCTCAAAGAAACAGGGGCAGGGGTGTGTGTGTGTGTGTGTGTGGAGTTTAACCCCTGGCAGGGAGCTGGGAGCATCTTCTCCAACCTACCGGGCTCCTCTAACACCCCACTTGGTTAAAAAAAAAGTATTAAAAATAGAGAGAAAGCAGTGTCTGCTTTTTGAGCACGGAGTCCTTGCTGGCGGAGCAGCTCCTGCCAGGAGGATGGGCACAGGAACAGGGTTGAGCTGTCCCCAGAGGCATGGTGGGGGCTGTAAAGCTGTGGCCAGGTCCTGCTTTGGTGATGTATGATTTTAAGAAGCCCAATCCTGGCCACAGGGGCACATGAAGGCTGCTGCAAGCAAGTAACAAGTCCTCAAGTCTGCAAGTGCCTGTGAGCATGAGAGGAGGTGGTTGGGACCACATGGGGATGGTGGTGGTGGAGGGTCTTTAGTCCCCGGTGCGGAGACACCCCTATAAATAGCTTTCTTTTACTCTCTGGCTCTCCTTTCCTTGGAAACAGAGATGGGGGAATTTCTCCTTCTGGCGCCTGGTTCAAGGGAGGGAGCACCAGCACCAGCATCGCCAGTTCCCCAAGGACCGGCCATGCAGAGAAGCCCGCCACAGCTGCATGACTTCTTGGGCTGCACCAGCACCTGCCGTGGTGGGAAATTCTCCCTGTCAAAGGGAGCCCCCTCTCTCCCTTGCCAGCTCTGCCCCCTGGGGCACTGAGTTATCTCTGGTGCTGGTGTCCTGGGTGCCTGTGTCACCCCACCCAGCCTGGCTCACCAGAGATGCAGTTAAGAGCCAGGGCTGCCCTCTCCTGATTACACACGCAGGTGCTGAAGCTTTTATCATGGGCAAAGCCCTGCTGGCTCACTCGGTCCCTTTGGCCACTCCCGAGAGCCCTGTGCTCAGAGCCTGGCTGCGCTATCTCCCCTCTTCATGTGAACCACACGACTTGCAGCCTGCCTATCTGAAAAGCAACACCAAGCAGGACAGGGTCCCTGGCCTCTGCCCAAGGGAAAGTACCATTTGCCACTACCTGGGGAACTGGTTCTTCCAGAGAAGGACAAATCCTGATTGCTCTGGTGCTGGTGTTGTGACCCACTGAACACCAGCAGCTGCCCCTGGGACAGGTCCAGCCCAGCAGCCGGCTCCAAGCCCTGCCCTGTCCTTCGAATGGGATGAAGGGGTAGGATTGGCCTCCAGCAGCCCCTCAAGACGGGATGAAAAGGGTTACGCATTGTGTTACAAAATGTTTAAACGTAAGCATCCGACCTCACTGCAATTTTCCTGGGGGTTTTCCTGGTGTTTGGGCTATCACAAAACCAAGTGGGTCACTAGAGGGCTTGCGTGGAGAACAGCTTCACTAGGCACAGCATCCAAAACAGCAGCACATGGGGAACCTCCATGGAGCATCTTCCACTGCCCTGTGAAAGGACAGTGCCATCCCAAGTAGTCCCCAAAGAGCAGTTGGAGCCCCTGCATCAGTCACCAGATCTTCTGTTTAGAAAGGGGGCAACATGGAAGTGTTTGGTCCCCCCCAGGAGCCTGGGGCTGGGAGCCCTGGGAGGAGCTGCCTGTGTTTGAAGATCAAGCAGATGATGTGCCTGGGTGCCCCGCAGTCAGTGTGAGCACCAGTGGTTCCATGGTCCAGCCTCCACCGGTATTACTGGCAATTGTAATGTGCTGTCACCATGTGCAGAAAGGCAAGAGGTGCCTTAACGAGGTTTGCTAAAGTAAATTATTAAATCAACAGCTTTGCAGAAGCAACCAGTGCTGGCACAGGAATTGTGGCATGGTGTGGATGGCTCCTGCCTGCCGGAGGGAGTGTGTTGGGCAAAGCCACCTCAGGAACCACTGGGAAGAGCAACAGGGGCCGGTGGTCTGACAGGTGCAGGAGGGGAGGGATGTGTGCACAGGGACTGATGCTGCTCTGGGGTTTTCCCCTCTTTGGTGGCCCAGTCCCACCAGACGGGAGAGAAAGTCCAACGCAGCCTCTAACATGGCTTTTGTCCTTCTCCTCTGCTGTACTGGGGAGGTCTTCTGCCTCACCAGCATTAACTGTCCCCAGCTGCTCTGCAGGCTCCAGCTGCGGTCCCGCTCCAGGCTCCGGGCTACCATCTCGTGTTCCTCCCCACTCGGATAAACTGCGGGGATGTTTTGGTTTGGCACGAGCCTTGGTTTTGCATCTTTAGGAGCGGAATTACAAAATAATAAGATAAGGCTGTAGACTGGAAGCGAACTCAAAAAACCCTGTTTCAAGTGTAAAAGAGGTCTCTCCTGCCCAGCAGACCTGTGGGGTGATCTTGGTTCAGGACAGAAATTGCTGCCAAGGGTTTCTGGAGAGCTGGGAAGCCCTCAGTGCTGCCTTGGGGTGGTCCCATGCTGAGCTTGCACTAGCTTTACTGAAACAGGGGCAAGACTTTGTTGTGGGAGCAGGAGCTCGGAAGCAGCCTGCAGGGGTAGCGAGGGACAGTATGTGCTTTTCCCCCTGTTTTTTTTTTTCCCCGAGGATGGAGAGGACCTGAAAGGTGTCTCTGAAGAGGATGAGCTGCTGTCTGGCTCCTGTTGTTTCCACTCTGAAGTCCTGGCCCTGCTTGCTGTCAGATGAAAACCTGTTTAGGAGAAAACCAGGTTAGCTGAGAAGCATGAAATCAGATTGAAACATAGGTGAGAAATCCTGGCTCCCTCTACACACAGTTTTACATTGCATTTACTTTGCTCATGGTTTAAGTTCAGAGTCTAGCAACCAGCCCGGCAGGTCAGACTCCCTCACAGGTCAGCACTGTCCGTCTTGACAGGTGAGGGAAAGGTCTCGTGTCACCGCAAAATCGGGCAGCCAAAATATAACAAAATCCACCTGCAAATTCTGCATTTCTGGCCTGAGGTCCCTTTCACCCAACACAGCTGGAGCTGGTCAGTAGTTGTCACTAACACGACAACCTCCATCAACTAACATCATCAGGACTTTTTCATTTGCTTGATGTAATTGTAAAAATGAATGCATCAGCACAGAACATAGCCACTGCATCCCCAGCTTTACGGTTAAAGTCCCATCCCACAGTAATTTCCCCTGATAGCATTGGAGGCACAGGATGTCTCAGATCCCTGGAATGGGTCTCTTCCCCTTGTTGTTCACCTGGCTGTCAAGAACTTCAGGAGCTCATTGGGAAGTGCAGGGGCAGAAGAGGCAAGAGCAAGAATAAAGTCATAAAATACAGCCTCTTACAGCTTGGACTCCTGGTGCACTGGGACTCCGTGGGTAGTGGATTCAGGATCCTCCTGGATGCTTTACAGGAGTGTATCCATGAGCATCCCAGAGTCTCGCTTGCCCCCTGGAGCTGGGAAAGCAGACATGCTGTGTTCTGGGTTAATTAGAGATACTTACTTGATGCTTTTGCAGCTGCTGATCTCAATGAGCCTTTCCTACAGTGGCTTTGGGCTGACTTTTTAAAACCACTGACGGAGCAATTCCTTTCCATTACTCCCATCTCCAGAACAAGGTGAGGTTCTCCAGCCCTCCTGAGGGCTCCTACAGAGCCAGGGAGCTCCCTACAACCTTCCAGGTACTACAGCACTACAGTCCAGGTCTCTGCAGGGAGGTGGGCAGGGGAACAGGGGAGCTCTGCTGTCCCCAGCCCTGTCGCCCCCCTGGCTGCTGGGCTGAAGGGAGGGCTGACACGGACATCACACGTCCGCCCCTCCGCAAGCCATTCCCATCCCCGATGACCTCCCTGGGGACAAAGGCAGAACATGAGCACTATTAGCTGCTGTGTTTGTATACACAGGCCTGTTGCTGACACAGATCTCTTAATCCCCCTGCCTGTGTCCTACAGACCATGCTTGTACAGCGGTGGCCACGGCCAGGTGCTGGCACTGCACTTTACTGAAGCCCTTTTACCTCTGACTCGCTGATCAGCTGCTGACGGGGTGTTATCGGGAGGCTCAGTGGTGATGCCAGCGTCCTTGCTAAGGGGACTGTCCCCAGCTTGATTTGGTGGCACCAGGACAGCTTGGTGCAGGGTGGGGAGGACCAGTGTGTGCCGCTCTGTGCTTTGGCATTGCTTCGCTTCCGATTTATCATCTCTCCCACTTTGTGGGCCTTCAGCTCAGGGGTGGAGGTGGCTCAGCTCACGATTCAGCAGGCTGATGTTTTCTTTGCACCAGCAAAATATTTGGGAAAGCAAACACAAAGCTGGCGAGGCTGGGTGGGAGTTACAGCCAGAGAGCCTGGCTTGCTGCAGGGCACGAGTAGAGTGGAGAGGATGCTCAGAGCAGGCTGGAGCCGTGCCCCCTCCCCACACCCCGGGTGCTGGGTACTCGGGAGAAAGATGCTGGCTGCCAGAGGAGTATCAGTGCAGGATGGAGCTCTCCCCAGGTGACAGAGTGGGGAGGAAAGCCAGGAAAACCAGCTCAGCAGAGAAACCTCCCTGCAGCAGGAGCAGGGATGGGAGCAGAAATGAGCAGAGGAGGAAGAACCTCATGGCACCCAGGAGCATGACAACACATCACCACAGCTGAAGGGAGGTCATTTAGTCACTTCAGGGGGTCAGACAGAGCCAGGCATGGAGCTGCCCTCGCTTCATCCCCTTTCTTTATGTGCACGATGCAGCTCTTGGTCACAGAGACGTGCGGTCCCCTCCTGAGGTCCTTTGCCACCCACGGTGTGACGGCTGGTGCCTGGGGCAGGCAGCCAGGCTGGGCTGGGTGGGGAGTGGGTGTGTGCAGACCCTTCACTGTGGGTGGTGGCAGGAGACCCGAAATCCTTGTGGGAGATCTAGCCAGGCAGCTCAACCCCACCATTCAGGACTGGCTCTTGATGGGGTTCCTGTCTGGTTTCTCCTCCTCTGGTACCCCCGTGATGCCCATCAGAGCCTGGGCTGCTGGCTGCCTGAACTCTTGCACACGTAATAACAAGAAGCTTTTCACTTTCCTTCTCACTGTTTCTCAGTTCCCTAGCTATCCAGGGAGAACAGCACCCATCAGATCTGTATGCATCAGTGCAGTGCACAGACCCTAGTGTGTTGCTCGCCAGAGAAACACCCGGCAGCGATGCAATTGTGCTGTGGGTCAGGCTAGGATTTGAATGGCAAAGCCCAGGGCTTTGCTTTGACTGCAGAGGGGTAAAAAAATATTTAAATAACTGCCAGTCACTGAAAAGAGCAGGAGTCCCATGGGAAAAGAGAGTATTTGCAGCCGTGCATGGCTGATGGTTTTGTCATGAACACAGAGCCTGCAAAAGGAGTGAATGAAGCTGCCGGGAGCTGCATCTGATTTAGTATTTCATAACTTTGGTGGTTGACTCCAAGCCTTTTGGCTGTTAATTATCCTTAGGTGCTTAGTGGAAAATATCCCAGCAATTCCACCCATAAATCTTATTGATTCTTACCTTAAGTCTTTGGGAGCTTTTTGAGCACCTGCACAAGCTGCCACCACTTGAATTAATCAAGCTCCACGGAGCAGCTGCTGGCTGGTGCCTCCCTGCACATTAGGCACGAGGCAGAAAGATGTATGTTGCCAGCTCTGGTGCAAGGTGTCGTGGCAGAGAGGCACGGACTTCTGAGGCTGCTGTGGGCGGTCAGGATCTGGGAGGGATGCAGGACATCTCATCTGAAGCACAGAGAGCTTAAGACATTTTGAAGAAGCATGCTGGAGCATTTATGCCTGATATCGCTTTGTGGAAAAGTGTCTGAAATATTTTTGCTGAAATTTCTGGTGGCAGAGGGGTGGCATGGAGGGTAAATATCCACTGAAGAAAATCTCAGCCTCGGTGGTCAACTTACACCACGTTTTCATGAGCACCTGGAAACTGAAAAGATTTAAGGGACGTGTTAAGCAACCCTGAGCTGATATATCTACAGCAAAATATACAAGGTGGGAAATTCTGGTCTAGAGGAGGTATTGCTTTCTACAACCAATGTCATCAGTAACTAGGAAACGGGGACGTTTTCAGAATGTTTCTTGAGTAGGCAAGGTTACTTATTGGCTGTGGGAGATTCCTACAAGAACTGTGGATTTTGGAGGAAAAACTTGTGACGATAAAAGTAGTTATGTATGCTTAGAAATCCCCCCCCCCCTCCAATCCCTTGATTAAAAGCATGCAAAAAATGCACGGCAGACTTCAGGTTTTTAATTACAGGATATTTCGTCTCATTTAAAACTCATTCTTAATACCAGGAAAATCCACGCAGCACGCTGCCGACACAAACACGTTCACAGCACCACTTCCCAGTGGGCAGAGGAGGGTGGAAGCGGTGAGGGACCAGCGGCTCCGCAGAGCTGATGGGAGCTGGTTTCCACCCGGCGCGTGGCACGGGTGCCCTGAGCACCACAGTGCCTTGGGCTGGGCTGCAACATCAAACCGCCGAGCCCCAGCCCCTGGGCCCTGGAGTCCTGCTAAGTGAAAGCACTTTTTAATTGGGCTGTAATGGAACTCGTTAGTGTCTGCTGTTTTATTACACAGGTTGAAAATTACTTATTAGTGCGAATGCACTCACTCTTCATGCTGATCGTTCACATGCTTTGCTAGAAGGGTCCAGGCGCGTTTATCTCGGAGCCGGGGAGTACCTTCCATCCCTCCGGATCGCACGGCTGCAGGCAGGAGAAGCCCACCGGACTGCCTGGGAGCACTCGGTGTGTTTTCATCTCCCTGCCCTGGCAGGAGAAGTGGGGAGTTTACTGCTCTGGCTGCGTGTCATGCTTTCGTACGTGGCCCCTCTTCCCAGCGCAGGGGCACGAGTTCTGGGGTTAAAAACACGGAGCAAGGAGAGGTTAAAAGCTGCGTTGAAGAAGGAGATGTTGGAGGAGGTCTCTTCAGCAGAAACATGCGGGAGTGGGCGCCTTCTGTTTCTGAGCTAAAGCAGGCTGAAAGGCCAGTATGTGGGGTAGCAGAGGGTTTGGGTGTTTCATTTTAAAAGTACTCAAGTCCTTTGTGATGGCCACAATGTGACACTAATAGGTGCCTGATGGGGTTGGGAGGCACCTGCCATGGCAGGGTGGCAGGGACTTGCTGGCAGCCTGCCCTCAACCCCACTCACTGCTGGGGCTGCAAACTGGGACTGGCATTTGGGCTTCCACAGCTTTTGGGGGCGAACCTGAGACTGAGATGGGTTAGAGTTTCCTGATGAGGATCCTGAGGGCAAGCTACATATTTTTCAGTGGGAAACTGTCAGGTTTTTTTGAAATTGAAAATTCCCTGTTCAATCTTAGGGTTCTGCACCAGTGTGGCACCCTCTTCTCGAAGAGAAAATGTTTCTTTTCCAGGAATGAGCTCTGGGTATCCTTTGAAAAGCTTTTCCTCTGTGGATGCCAGAGGTAGCCCTGCAGTCTGGTCAGTCACGCTGCATTTGCAGGTCCCATGGGAGCAGGACTCTGACACCCATCTGGGGCAGCTGGGCTCGCTGGAGGGCGGCACTGCAGGGTTGCTGCAAGAAAATTTGCCCAACCTTGAGTGCATCATCCCTGACAAAGTTCCTGCCTGGCAGATTTCAAGGAGCAGTAGCAACTACATGAATAAGTCAAAGCATATGACTCAGAATAGGAAGTTTGGGCTTTCCTTGGCAAAATCCCCTCTCACTTTTGCAAAGCATTAAAGGTGCCTGAGCCTTAATACTCTGCCATCCACGTGTAAGGCTTGGGCTTTACTCATCTCACCAGGGAGCAGTGTGACTGGCACTGGCTGGCAGCAAGCAAGCTGGTCTGGAGGTGCTGGGGAGAGGAGAAGATTCCTTTCAGAAGCGCTGACTGCAAGGTCAGCACAGCCCTTGGATGCAGGGAAAAGAGATGAGGTCAAGAGTGTGCTGCAGCTGCTGATGGGCATTCGGTCCTCTGGACCGGACTAGAGCAAAACTGTAGGAAACATGTGTAATGGTGATCTCCTGTTCCCAGTGCCAAACAAAATTAGGCAAATGGGACCTGAGAAAGGGGCTGAGCTGCCATCCAGGCAGGATGGTGGAGCTAAGGGGTAGATCGGTCACATCTGCTGCTTTGTGCTTCCCCCCGCCCCCACCCCGGCACACCCCTCGTGCCAGGCTACTGAGTTAAAGCTGTTCCCAAAGGGAGGGTCAAGACCCTCGGTGAGGTCGCCAGACTGGCAGAAATGGAACTGGGGATCTGCAGGGCCAGGCAAGATGCTCAAAGATGTTAACAGCCACCATCAAAGCATCTTTAAACCCCCAGGCCAGCGTCAGAGCAGCCAGGGATCTGTGGTAAATATGCAAGCCACGCTTCAGTCAGGGAGAAATAAGTAAGCTGTTGTACAGGGAGCAAGGGAGGTGGGGAGCTCCTGCCCAAATCACTGCTCTGCAGAGGAGTTTCCCTGGAGCCTGCTCCCTGGGAGCCTGCGCGGGGCCAGCACGGGGCTGGGAGGCAGCACCCAGAGCCACTCGGTGTGGCCCAGGCAGGCACAGGGACACGTCTGGGGTGAAGGATGAGGCAGAGAAGCAGGCTTGGGGGTGACAGTTAAGTGCTTTCATTGAATTTGGGGAAAGCAGAGCTGGATTTCTTCCTGGTGAATCGTGCTACAGAAATGCAGAGACTTCTTGGCTGCTTCACAGCAAATCCCTGGAGCTGCGAAGCAGAATATCCATCCCAGTGCCGTAGATGCTGGGCAGAGCAGGGGAAGGTGGAACCAGCAGAGGTGGGGACACTGAGGGAGGTGTGGGGCGCGTGGAGCTTGCTAGGCACGGCCGGCGTGTTTACACCAGCTGGAGTTGGTGCTCATCCAGCTTCCCTTCACGTGAAGGGTGGGTGTTTGAGAGCTGACGAGCCAAGGCGATTTGTCCCTGTGGCTGATGCAGAAAGGTTGCCCAGACACTTCTCTTTCTCCCCCCTCACCCATGCATTTTTTTCCTAACGTTTAAAACTCTGCTGAGGTTTGGCTTGGCTGGCCGCTATGTGAGTGGGGAGGGTGAGACTCCCCCAGCTCCCTCCTGCCTGGAAGCTTGGAAGCCAGTTTGGCTCTCAGCCACCGCGGGCTCCTTCCCGCTCACGTAGCAGGCAGAGCCGCATCCCGAAGGGACCAAGCGGCAGGAATGCTCAGCCCTGGCTGGGGGACAGGACAGGGACCCCGCTGGGCTGCACATCCCCCAGCTGCAGCTTCCTCGACCAGCAACGCCTGTACTCCCCTTCCAAGGACCCGCTCCCAGAGAGGGTAAAGGTGGGAGCCTGGCTGGCAGGGAGGGCAGCCCGGGCCGATGGGAGTTGTGCAGCCCCCAAGCCGTGCTTGTGGGGAGCCCAGCGACCCCTGGAAAATCAGGGACTGGGCTACATGGGGTACAGGACACGGCTTGTGTTGCTGCAACTGAGGTATCAGAGCATCCCCTCCGCAATCCAGCCAGGCAGCCAGGCCAGCTGGAGTTACATAGAAACTTCCTTTTGGAATTTTAGCGGCCAAATTCTTAAACGTGTTTGGGATGTGGCACACACTGGTGATCCCTAAGGCTGTGGCACACCTCTGAGCCAAGGGGTTGGGGACCGAGGGACACAGAGAGCTGAGATGGTCTCAGTGGAGCATCCCCGACAGCCTGAGACTCCCTCTGCAGATCCGCCAGCCCGTGGACGCTGCCGCCCTTCCAAACGGAGCGCTGAGCTCATGTTTCTCTCTCACCCTCTTCTTTCCTTCTAACAGCTCCACTGTGAGATCAGCTTTTCATCCTTCTCCATGCCAGGAGTTGCATCTTCAGCGGCGGGTCACACCACCAGCTCTGTGGAGATGTCTCTCTGGGGCTACTGGACACACTGGGCTACAGGACACACACATGGGCTTCCAGATGCACTTTTCTGGGAGAAGTGGAGCGGTGTGCTCGCCCTTACAGAGAAAACGGTTGGACCTGATAATCTCAAAGGTCCTTTCCAACCTAAATGATGCTATGGAAAGGCCGGGAGAGGCTTGTTATGAATGAAAGAGGCACTTTTATGTGAATTAGACAGGTCGTGCTGAGCAATACTGGCAGTGCAAGTCGCCTTTGAAAGGTGTATGGCCCGGGCGCACATACACACGGCGGGGGGACAGCCTCGCCAGCTGTAAGGATGAGGGGACAGGCACCACGGGTGCCCATGATGATGACAAGTGAGTGACATCCCGTCAGCTAGAGATCAATCCAATATTTTAACCTCCCCAAAAGGAAGGTCTGTGGGTTTCGCCAGGCTCAGGACACAGGAGGGGCTCCTCGAACAGGGCTGTGCCCCCAGGGCACCGGGCCCCCTCCTGCACCCCCACTGGGGAGGGAACTGCCCGTGGCCGTTATCCCCGGGTGTGGGTACCAGAGAGCATCCCCGTCCCTCGGCGGTGGGCCGAAGCCTGCAGCAACATCCCCGTGCCAACCGTTGCTTCCCGGTTCACGGGGCCACCCCCCGCCACTCGTGTTCTTGCAGCAGCGTCGCGCTGCCGGCCCGGGGTGCGTCCCGCAGCGGGGAGCCCCGGACCCACCGAGCCGGCAGCGGGACTCCGAGCCGGAGCAGCGTCCCCTCCGGCCGGCAGCGCCGGGGTGAAGCCGGGGCGTGAAGCCGGGCGGGGGCCGTCCCGCAGCGCGGGGGCCGGGGCCGGGACCGGGGCCGGACGGGGTCCCGGCCGCGCGGCCCCTTTAAGCGCCCCCGCCCCCCGCGCGGCCGGGCGTTGCATCAGGCACGTGCGCGCCGCCGGCCGGCCCGCGGGGGCGCGCCCCGCCCCGCCCCTCCCCTCCCCTCCCCTCGGCGGCGGCGCGCACGGGCGGGCGGGCCGGCGCAGCGCGCGCCCCCGCGGCAGTCGCGTGGTCCCCGCGCGTCTCCATATTGCGGCGGCGGCGGCGGTGGGGGGGGGCGGGCAGCGCGGCGGCGGCGGGGCTCGGGGGCGCCGCGTGCGAGGGGAGTTCCCCGGCGGGGCGGGGGCGCGCAGATGGCGACGCAGGTGGAGGCGCTGCTGCCCGGCGCCCCGCTGCTGCCCGCCGAGGAGCGCGCCCTGGTGCTGAAGCCGCCGCAGGACGGCGGCCGGGAGAAGGGCGAGCCGCCCATGGGCCCCGACGGCGGCCCCGCGGCGCCGCGGCCGCCCAGCGCCAAGCAGCAGAAGGAGGAGAGCAACAACCAGGAGAAGGAGAGCCTGCTGCGGGCGGGCGGTGAGGCGGAGGACGGCGGCGAGGCGGGCGGCGCGGGGCGCCGGGAGTTCATCGAGGCCCCGCCGCCCAAGGTGAACCCCTGGACGAAGAACGCCCCGGCCGCCGCGCCGGCGGTGAACGGGCAGTCGCCTCCAGGTGGGTGCCGGGGCTCGGAGCAAGGGCTGGGGCCGGGGGGGGGGGGCTGGCTGCGCCGTCGACCGCGCCCCGGCCGGCCGCGCCATGCGGCACGGCGTGGGGACGGCGCCGCGCCTGCGGCCTTGCCGGGGAACGGGGCCGCGGCCGGCGTGAGGGGGGCGGCGGGCGGGGGGGTCGCTGGAAGTAGGAAGCGGCGGCGCCGTCCGGGGCCATGAGGCGGGGAGCGCGTGTGCGGGGGAGGGGAGCGGGGCCCGCGCCCGGGCAGCGGCCATGAGGCGGCGGGGTGGGGGGCGGCGCGGGGGCGGCTGAGGGCCCGGCGGGGGCGGGGGGCGGCCGAGGGGCTGGGTGGCCGGGCCCCGGGCGGCGGGCACACGGCGGCCGCCCCGCTGCGAGCACCCCCCACCCCCCGCTCCCAGCATTCCGCCGCAGCGCAGGCAACGTGGTCGCTTCCCCGGGCGCCGCCGCCGGCGTGAGCTTCCCCCGGGAGCGCGGCCCGGCCGCCGGCGCCCCCCGCCGCCGCCCCCCGGCGGCCCTCCCCGGCCCGCGGCCTGGCGCTGCCCACGTGTGCGGCAGCGGCGCCCCCGGCGCGCAGGCCGCGCCGCCTTTCTCTGCCGACTCATGGCGGCGGCGGGGCCGGGGGCTGCGGCCGAGCACGGCCCGGCCCCTGCACGCCGCAGCCGGCAATAGGGGGTGTCAGCCGCGAGCCCCCCTCCCCCCGCAAAGGGAGCCCCGTGGGGAAGCGGAGGGGCAGCGTCCCGCGGGGTGATGCTGTCCACATCGCGTTTGTAACCCGCTGCCGTCGTCAGCAAAGCCTGGACCCGCAGATCATCAGCATTTCGTGGGAAGCAGGGATAGGTTCTGCTTTTACCGGGAGGGCATCGCTCAAACCTGCTTCGAGGGAATCGGTAGGAAGAGGAAAACACGGAAGTTTTCACTAAACCTCTTGTTTGGGAAAGACTCTCTTAATTTTTCCAGCCTTCCCCTGTTAACTCTAAAATTGCACTGCCAGATATGATACCAGATTCCTAATTACTGTATTTGCTAGTGTTTTGCAAGAACTGTTACTGCTTAGCGTGGTGATTCATCAGAGGTATTGATCTTTGGAAGATGGACAGCTCTGCGTTTTCCACCTGGAAAGCTGTCATCTTAACGGGGAGTACAGAGGAGGAATTAATTGCACCAGGTAAAAGTCCACGTTCAGATTGTGGGGTGGGTTGTCGTTGTACGCGCCAGCATAAGTGAAACATAACGAAATCCAGGCCAGCGTTGCTGTCCGCACTTGTCTCTTGCGGTATGACATAAAACTGGTCGCGTAGCTCCTTTGTATGAAAGCTGCACTGCATCATGCTGCCTTCTTGGGTAACAGTCCCTAGAAATAAACCAAACGATGCGAAGTGGCAAGATTGAACATTCCCAGTTCAGGCTCTCTAAGGCGCATCCAGATTCGTTATGAGGCCCATCGCAAAGTTGTGTGATTCCTCAAAGCCAGCAGAAACTGAGGCAGTCTGCCCAACACAAGGAGGGGGCCCTTGTAACTCCTGAGATGTTTTTTTTTTTTTAGGGACAGAGCATGTCAGTAGCATGTGTCCACCCTGTGGTAGGGTGCGGGAGTAATGCCGCAACACTCAGAATTTTCATGGGCCCAGCACAACTGTCTTGGTATTCCCAAAGGTGTTTAAATAATGGAATTGGTTAGTGGTGCGTTTTGGGATGCTTAGCAGCAGCGACTGGTTCCTGCAGTGCCCCAGATGCTGCCGCTTGGCTCTCCTCTCTTGGGGCATTGTTTCTTTTGCTGCCTGTTCATTAGCAGAAGAGAGAAAACGTGTAAAATAAACATGGCTGGCAAACTCCCAGGAGAGGCAGGCTGGCAGCTGACCTTGCCTGGCAGCCCTTCACCCAAGTACCTTCTTGTAGAGTTTGCAGGCTCCAGTTGTGTCTTTACTGCTTTGGGTGGAGGATTTCTTTTGGCAGATGCTTACAAAAAAAAAAAACAACAACCAACAACGGAGCGTGAATTGTGTGAGACTGTACTGGTGTGGTGAGTTGTCATGTTGCAGTGACCTCCAGGAGGATCACCTAAGGGAGGTGACTCCTTTGTACGCTTGAAGTGGATTTAAAACTCTGGAAAGGCACTACTGGATGTTTTTGGTTTTTCAGCAGAGATTAGAAAAACCATGGCTCATGATCCAGCCGTGTTCTCAGAGTAGTGCTTTGCATGCTGGAGACATTAAATGTTTCCAGCCCTCATCCTGCCATAGGTAGTGAGAAGACCAAGGAGCCTAGTGAGGACAGCTCTGTAAAGATAAAGGGATCCTTCTGTGACTTGTTTTACAGGCTTTGAAAACCCTAATTTTTTAGAATGATTATATTAATTATAGACCCGTGGAGCAGATTTAATGGACAAGACCTACTCCTTAGGTGTTTACCCATTCTGTAATGGTCTGTGTTGGAATTGGTGCTTCTAAAAGTAAAGGCATTGAGCTCTGGCCCAGAGGAAACAGAGCCATCTTCAAGATCTTTGCGAGTTTCTACTGTCTGTGTTGGAGTATGGATAGGGAAAAGCTTAACAAACCCACCTCCAGTTTTGAACTGTTTGACTCACTGCAACTGGTAAAGTTGAATGCACTGGGGGTGCTGATGTAAGGGCTTGAAGAACTGTGTGGGTTTTTTTTTTTGGACTGATTAGGATTTATCTTCAGAAGTTGGTGTCTTGCCTACCTGCTGCAGCATTTTTATGCTTGAGGTTGGCAGTGAGGTCTCTTAGAGGGTGTTTGAGTGAATGTTTCTCCTTTTTCAGGAAGGAGGGCTATTGAAGCAAAGCGTCTCCTTGCTGCTTAACCCCTCCTCCAAAAAGCACAACGGCGTGGCAGTAAGTGGAGCAACCATTAGATCGAGTTAGACAACAGTGATACTGCTGATGCTGTAAGTGGAGGCTGAGGCTCAGCTGGAGTGGCACACCAGAAATTTTTCCTGGTGTCTTGACAAGATGCGTGTTACGTTTCTGTTTGTGTGCGTTTCAGAGTCGGTGTGCAAGAGAGCAGAGGGGATCCTTTTGAGTCCTGAGCAAACACACGGACCTGTCCTATGTGGCAAGTCTTGTACTTGGCACTGCTTACTGCTCGTGAGGGATGATGGTAGAGCTGGTAACAATGCCTCATTTTTACTCTCTAATGATCTAGTAACAGGTCTGTGTGGCTGTCCTCTCCTTATTGCCTGTTCTCTTATCATGTAAATAAATGCAGCCAGCAGCAGCCTGACTGGCGAAGGCACGATGGTCGTATGTGTGCCTGCGGTAGCAAAGGAAGCATTTTTCTGGCAAAAACAGCTTTGAGCTTTTGGCTATAAACAAAATTGAAAGTATTTTCTTAAATTCTTTTATAGAGGATTCTTACATAGTGGCTTGCAGTTAAGACAGCTCGACCTTCTGGAACACATTGTACTCCTCCACTGTGCCCTGCACCAGGACTGGTGCTGATGCAAGCATTGGTGCAGACAGGTGTTAACAGCACCCCGTTTTGAAAACCTGCTGGATTTATTTCAAGAAATGTTGCATCAAGGCACTTGGCACTTCTTAATGTTTAAAGCCGTTTACATCTTGGAAGTAAGAACACGCAGGTTTTAATGACTGGTACTGCAACTGCCGACTTCGCCTGCACTAACTTCTGTGCTGGTTTTCATTCTCGTTGTAAATGCTCAGCCAGGAGAAAAGCAGTGTATTTTCTAGTGGAGATGCAGGAGGTGTTTTATTTTCTTAGAGTTTCTTGCTTGCCGTTTGACAAATGCAGTGGGTGGATAAGCAGTACTTTCCAGAAGGCACACCTTAGTTGCTAGCAGCAAGCACCAGGTTAGCTGACTATTGTTCAGAGAGCGCGCGTGTTGCTTTATGCCAGAGCAGAGCCTGGGTTGGCTACCAGTACTGAGGAGAAGGCAGGGGAAGATTCATTAGCTTCTCACCCCTCGCTGACTAACTCGCCATAGGGCTTTCCTTGAAACCAGCCTCCAGTACAGGAGATAAGATGTATGGGAAGCTTATTTTTACCTTTGGCATTTCTTTGCATTTGGGGTAGGTGCATGCATCTGCCTGCTTGGGTATCCAGCTTGGATACCGTGCTGCACACACCTATTTCCAAAGTGTTGGGCAATTCGTGCTCTGTCGTGGCACGTAATTGTGGAGCTCTCCTTGCTGTTGTTACAACAGAGCTGCTATCGCAGCAGGAGTGTCATCCCCCTGCCGCCCCAAGTTTCCTCTCTGAAATACTGTTTTGTTCCAATCCCACAACTCGCGTTTGAGTAACTCTTCCCATCTTGTTGGGGAGGATGGGGGTAACTGGAACTTGCCGCTCTCAAAAAACATGAAGCTTAGTGTTTTTCCTCCCCCCCCATACCTTTGCCCTTCAGCTTTGTGCTGGACCTTTGCCCCGTTCAAGCACTGTTTGTTTCGGGAAGGCTGGGGAATGCTGCGCAGCTCCTGAGAGCTGACTCACTGGCCCTGGTTGCTGGGCTTCAGCGCTTCTGCTGTGACCACCAGTTCCACGTTGCCAGAGGTCCAAGGTGTCACTGGAAGATTCTCACCAACCACCACCTTGCCCTCATCACCTTTTAAGATGTTTATTGCCTGTGGTGCTGTGGAGGTTTCCGCCAGGGTTGCATTTGGGATCGCTGGACTGGGCAGCAGAAGGACTTGGGTCAGGTGTGAAGACAAATCAAGTGCAAAAAGCAGGGCTGGGAATGGGGGCACTGGGGCTGCAATGCTCCGCTCTCTGTTCCAAATTATGACACCTGATCCTTTTACTGTGCTCAAATAGTGTGAAATTATCCTCAAGGGAATGCCAAATGCCAACTTGGATAGAGTGAGGTTGCTCTTTGCATACTCGAAACTTTGTAATGAATCTCTGATACCACCTCAGTGGTGGTGCTTGTTTGGCTGAATAAGGAATGGGCATTTTAGAAAGCTGTGCCATCTAGACCAGGTTGAATGTTTTAATCCTTACTGTTACTATGGCTACAAACAGCAAAGGTTTTTTAAAATCATCTTAATGAAAACTTAAATACGCTTGAATACCGCCAGAGGATTGGGGTGTCCTTGGTGGTGGTGCACCTCTCAGAGGAGCTCTGCTTTCATCTCCGTAACCAGGTAATGGGGGTACAGTGGCCTCTCTGTAGCTCTGGCAGAGAACTGGTAGGAGAGCTGGGAAGGCTTTTTGCTCTATTCTTACCGTAAGTCCAGTTGGGAGTGGTGAGCTTTGTTCATTCCCAACCACGATACGCGTTTACATTACGGTCTTTATTTATCTTCTGGTCATTTTGGCATTGGAACCTTTGCTGACTTCCAACCAAGGGCTTAAGTCTGCATGCCGCTGGCTCTGTCAAATCCCTGGCTTGCTGTGCGCACAGGGAGCTCGGGGAAAGAGGCAGTACAGCCTTGGTGATAACTGCCGGGTGCTCTTGTGGTGGTAATGCCATCTAGGTGGAGCTTTGCAGGGCAAGAAGTTGTCTGCTGGAGTTGGGTAAAGCTCTGGGTAGTCTGTGTGGATGTATGGTCTCTGGCGTGGCCAGCTCTGCATGTGTCCGTTTCTTTGCTTGAGACAGGGCTTCAGTTCAAAACTTACTCTGCAGGTCCAGGTCCTTGTTAGTGATCTCAGTGGAGTTGGTAGAGTTTCCTCCTCACCTTGAAATAACTGGCTAATACGAACATCTAGCAGTAAATGATACAGCTGTATGACTTGAGCAGGTCAGAGAGAGAAGAGGTAAAAGAAAGGCTTTGAAGAAATTAATGCAGTGCTGTGAGAACTTAAGGCAGCTATTTGTGTACTTGCGCAACAATAATTGGAGACCAGAACAAATGGGAACTGAATTTGGCCTTGAATAAATCAATTACCAGACTTATGTGCGGGGAGAGTCCCGGGTCAGGGTCAGTCTGGATTGTTTGGCTGAAAGAAGTGGGTGCACATACGAAGGTCCCACAGCCGTGGAGTAAAATCTGACACAAGGCATTTGGTGCAAATAGGTTTGCTGGTGGCAATTCTAATACTGCGCAAGGTACGCCTTTGGAGAGGGGGAAGGGGTTGTGGAAATGGTGGTCAAGTGTCAACATGTTTCTAAGCAGAGGCTCACCCTGTAATCACAGGTTCCCAGAAGACGCTTCTAACTGAACTTTCCTCGTCAGAGTATGCATTTGTGCTGCATTTTGGGGGGCTTCTGTGGGCAGGCCCGGTGGATTGCCTCTTTGGAGCAAGTGGGCATGTGATGTGTTGTGGCTCTGCTGGTTTCGGTGTTGCACCGGGCTGCTGGTGGTGGTTGAGCTGCTGGAGTCATCCTTAGCCAGTCATCCGTCCCATCTTTGCTGTGATACTTGCTATGGATTTTGCCAGGATCAGGAGCTCTTCCTGCAGTGTTAAAGCTACATGTGGTGGGGGATATTCTGCTGTGGCATGCAAGGAGAGGGAGGGAGGGAGGACTGTGAATTGGCTTGATCTAATACCTGCATTATCAGTGGTTTACCTTCAGTGTCCTTCTGGAGGAAAGCTGACTTAGGAGTAGCAGCTTGCCTCGACACTCCCGTGTGTTGCAGTATGGTACGGGAACATGCAGCAGGCAGTTTGCTTCAGCACTCTGCGGTGGTTGTGATTTTTTTTTTAATTTTTTTTTTTTTTTGAGTCATTCAGTTCCTTTACATGGTCACAAGTCGGAAGGTTTGGTAGAGATCTTTGCAGTGGATAGGTTGGGGTTTACAGTGTGTGGGAGGAGACCGTGGTGGCCCTGGCTGGGTTGGATGCTCTGGCACGACAGGTCAGGTGGAAGCCTCTTTTTGCTTTAGAAATGGCCAGTGAAGGTGGCTGTTGGTGTGACTGAGGTCTGTCAGTGCTGGTTCTGGTGACACTCAGAGGTGACACACGTGTCCTTTGTTTGTTTGATCTAGAAAATGGCACTCCGGTTTCTTCCGGAGCATGTGTGGCACGCACAACGTGCTGGCGGGCGCAGCTTGCCCTGACCTGCACTCCCGGGAAGCACGTTCGCTTCCTGCCGGGCACCCCTTGAAGTGGCTGGAAACAGGTCTGCAACCTGCTGCTTTAGCAGGCAGAGCTGGCCTGTCACCTGGCCACTTGCCCACAGGTGCTTCGCCAGCTCCCCAAAGTGGCCCTAGGCTCTGATGGCACCCAGGAGGGTATCCCTGCCCTGCGAGGAAGGTGGAGGCGGGCGAGCATCCCTGATGCTCCGCGGTGTTACTTCTTGGCGATGAGAGCAGTAGTTGGGGGCCGGGGGGGGCGGGCAATGGGGAGAAACAGGGGCTTGGATGGGGCTTGTGAACCTCATGTGTCCTTGACGCATGAGCCAGAGTTACACCACGACTGGGAGGCTGGGGGCGGGGGGCAGAAATGTCCTGTGCCCTTCCTGCCCGGGGGGTGACACTTGGGAGCCCGGTGCTGCTCCACACACCCCTGCCCAGGTGCTGTGGGGGTGCAGCCCCAGTGGCTGGGGGGTGGCAGGAGGAAGCAGTCCCTTCCCAGCACACTGCTGAGCACGTTTTTCCAGCTGAGCGGTGGCGTGTGCCGTGCTCCTGCAGGGTGACTCTGCAGTCTGCAGGGCATGGCTGCGCGCTGGAAGGGATCTGCCAGCTGGGCGGAGGGCTCGGGGCGGGGGGGCTGCTTATCTCCTTCTCCTTTCCTCCCAGTCATTTGACTTTTCTGACTCGCCTATTGGATGCACACATCATGGGAACGGAGGGTTTTCAGGGCTAAATACATTAGGTTTTAAGAAGTCTGAAACACGGAGGAGGTGAGTTTTTCCTGACTAAATATGTGGGGAAACAAGTATGAAATTGGAAAAGCCACAAAAATGAGGAAAGGGTAGTGTTTTGTTGATGGGAAAGTAAGAGAAAAGGTGTGTGGGGAGATTAGTGTCTTACCTGCCTGGTAACTCGGAGGTGCTGCCAGAAAGTGGGTGCGTTGCTGACTACTTAGCCCTGTCTCTAAGCAGGTTGTTTGTAATATATATTCAGCCTTCACACTAAATCACTATTTTTTTTTTTTCCTTCCCCCTTCTTTATAACTGTGCTTTTGGAAGCTTCTGGTCAGTGGTGTAAATGAGTGATTATTAATTTATCAAATGTTAGTTACCAGACTATCTGGTTTGCGCCCTTACAAATGATGAAGCTAGTGATGGAATGAAGTAGTAAGAACTTGTGGCTAATAATCAACACTCAAATGTTTGATAAGCCAACGTTCACTTCACTTCAGAATACAGGAAATTAATTTATTTAGATTCTCCAAGGTCAGATCTCCCATTTTTATGTATTAAATGTTGCAAAAGCAGCAGTGAGTTTATTTCTGCAAGACACCTGGGATTCTCAGTACGAGGACTTTATACCTTAACTGTAGCCCTTCCAAACAGTCAGAGTCCACATAGCTCAGGAGCAATGTCTGTGTCAGCTCTCACAGCACAAGCCTACTGAAAATAAAGAACATAGTAACAAGTAACAATGCTCTTGGCCTCATCTAGCACAAAAAGATATTTAAGGGAGTGACTGAAGCACTTCACGCTACCTGTGTACCTCCACACGGGCTCACCTTGGCGAGTTAGTCACAAGGTTGTATAAGGGGCAAGTAAAGGTGAAAAGAGAGCCAAGAATTAAGTGTGAAGAGTGACATCAGTGTACATGATGCCGAGAATATGTGACTGTAGGAGCAGATGTTGAAATGTGGAGATAGGCATCCCAAAAACGTCGATGGGAGGTTTTACCCTGACTGAAGCGCAAGCGATGGGATATTTATGCATGAGATCCCACCTAACAGGACAGAAAAGCGAATCACAAAGGTGTCTGCATCATGTGCTCAGATGACAAAGCATGAGACTTTACTGGCTGTAATCATATTAAATTTCACTTCCCAACTCCCAGCTAAACCTTGAGAGCTTGGGGGAATACCTAATATGACCTAACGCATCTTCTGAGTGCTCAGAAACCCTCTGCCGCTGCGGAGGGTCTTGCGCTGAGCTGAACAAAAGGGGGAGTGATTTGACTTCCCAATCAATCTCAGGTGAGCTCTTCTAGCTCCCCCCCCTTTTTTTTTTTAATCAGAGGGTGACAGATGTGACATTTGCATGCTGTGCAGGGAGGAATTTGCTCTAAGTGACCCATGTTTTTAAAATGTAAAATTAAACCTGTAAGTACAACTGTGAAGATGATTTGGAAGAGACATAGCAGACAAGACAGACAACCCTCTTTAACTTCAGTTGGAGCCGACATCTGAGTTGATCGAACTGCCATCAGAGAAGTGGAACCAAGCAAGGATGGAGTTGGAGGGTGATTGGAAAAGCTGTGTGTTTGATTAAAACCAACCAGATAGCTCGGATGGGAGGGGGAGAACATCTCAGACTGTGAGCCTGATGATTTCTAATTCAGTTAAGAGATTTAATTATGTTGTCTTCACTGTGCTGCCTTGTGTATCCTACAGATCCCCTGCTTGGTGCTCTGCCCGCAGCCCTAAGGTGGAGAGAGCCTTGCAATGTTTAGTTCCTGGGGTTTCCACAAGGATTTATGGCACCCCCCGCCATCTTATGGGGCATACCCATGATACTGGTGTTTTTGAGGAGGTGGTGGGATCCTCTTTCATGGAGAGATGATTTCTGGCTACGTAATGGATCCCCCTCTGTAGGGAGAAGGATCTGTCCTGCCCACTGCTTATTGAACTGTCCTTAGGCAGAGCTTTGCTGTGGTGTCTGACACTGCCTGCCCTTAACTGCACGCAGGAGAGCGTGTTGCAGCGTGGTGTGCAATAGCCTGGTCAGAGGGAAATGCCATCCTGTATTCGTTGCCACAGCGTGGGATCCAGTTGGCTTCTGGGCTGCACCAAAATGGTTCCTGTATTTCAACATGAGTCTCTGAGATACGTTGAATTTGTTTGATCATGCCTGCAGTTCTAGTGCCTGTTCAGTATCCAGTAGCTTAAAGAACAGTTTGGGGAGGGTGTGATCGTCGGGCCCAGATTCATGTGGGGTTGGTCTCCTGGAAAGCTGGAGACTTCCAGCAGTGTTGCTTCGGGTTTACTGGTGATTAAAGGATGGGAGGCAGAGAGCTGGGTCACCAGCTGCTTCGTGGGAAAAGTAATCAAGCATCTTTAAGGTGCCCTGTACTTTATCTGTAGCTTTTTGTTGGGTGCATGAGTAGGAGTGTTAGGACTCGTACTTGGAGTGGCAGTGCTTTGCTGCTTCTCCATTTTGGAGGTGGTGGGGAAGGGGTTAATGGGAGAGAACACCCAGTGTTTGTTCTCTCCAGTGCAAGCACTGATAAGTGGATGGGAGAAAAAACAGCCGTGACCTTATAGTTATTCCTTGTGTGCCTACGCATGTGTGAGTGTTGGATTCGCAGGACTGTCTGTTTGGAGAGCTCTTGTTTTTTCTGGTCAGGCTGACCAGATGCGTTCCCCAGAACCCCACTGGCATCTCTGGTGCTTGGAGAAGAGACCTGGACTCTCTTTCAAGTGGATGTCTGAAAGGTGCTTTTGCTGGGCGCAGTGCTGATCCCACCGGTGACCGTGTGACTGCTGCTCAGTCAGCTCTTTTCCCCTTCTGTCCAGAAGAGACTGGATGTCAGCATTAAGGTACTGGTTCGGTTTAGTGTGTGGTATGAAGTTAAAGCTAGGGAGCTATCTTGGACAGATAATGCTCATATTTTGGAGTGGGTGATATTATTTTTTTGTTCCAGGGGTGTTCCTCTTGCACCTTGGTGATGCTGGAAGTCTTCATCCCTTTTCAAGTACGTGAAGTTAGCAGGGGCACCCCAGCTGAGCTTCACCAAAACCACAGCTGTATATACACTGAAAACCTATTTCAAGCATTTGTTTCCATGTGGTTTGTGGGAAATTGATGTTAGAGCTCACACTGGCTGCAGCTTTTCAGCCAGTGTAGGTGATGGTGGTGTCAGGGAAGGAACCATGTGTCTCCTCTGGATGGAGAGCGGAAAACCACGTATGCGGGTCTGGTGGTCTGGATACCCTTGCAGAGAAACTGATCTGGAAGCTCATGAAAGCTTCTGTAGTTCTTTTTCTTGCACGGACCTTACTGGTGTCTTGGGACCTAACCATCAGCTTGGGGTTGATCCATCTGTCTCAAAGTTCAGCTTCTCTTTGAAGGGGGTAAAGATCCTTGTTACAGTAGCTGAGCATTGGTAAGAGGCATGGGAGGCATTTGGCTGGACCTGGAAGCTGGGGAGGGTTGGGAAGATCTGCGTGACTGAGAGCTGGACCCTCCCTGAGCCTGCTTGACAGGTAACGAAGGAGGGAGCAGGAAGCAAGCAAGATCTCAGGAGGGACTTAATTGGCCATGCTAATCTTTGGGTTTGGGGTTTCTGGCTTTGCTACTTTTTCCTAACAGACCTCACCCCCTTCTCTGCTGAATGTTGCTTTGAAGAGGCCTGTAACTGTCTCTGGAACCTGTGCAGGCACTGCCTTGGCCTCTGAGGGGGAGCCAGGTGATAGAGATTTGAGCTGCAATGTTGCCTGGGGATGGAGAGGAGATTCAAGCAGCACTGGTCTCTTTGCAGCAGATGCTGGACTATGTAATTTGGACTTTTTTCCCGCCTGTGCTTTTGCACTGGGAGGATTGCCCTCATAGCCAGGGAAGCAGAACTGAATCGTCCCTGCTGGGTGGCAAGTCAGGTTAGGAGGAGAGAACCCCAGCAATCCTGCCGTCCACCAGCATTTCCCTTCCCTGTCTCTCTCCTGGGCAGCCAGTGCAGCCCTGCAGCTTTCGAGCCATTGCAACCAAGTTCTGGTCACGTCTCTGCTGCTGAGTCCCCGCATGACCTTGGAGAGGTCATTTTTTTGCTGACGTCCAAGTCTTTTTGTCTGCAAAATGTGGAGGATGATTTAATTACAACTGCATGGGTCAAAAGCCGGAACAAATCAGCTGGTGTCTTTCTGTAGCAGTGGCAGTGTGGGTGAGCCCCATGTCCCGCTGGGAGCTGCTGTAGAGCGTGCTATCATGTGTGCTCGTACCTGTGCATGCAGAGGAGCAGCACACCGGTACCAGTCAGCGTGCTTTGGCTACTGGCTGGTGGTGCAAAGCACACTGAGGTTGCTTTTCCCCCCCAGGTGTGGAGAGCCAGAAGGTTAATTGCAGGTGTGGGGGCCGGTGGGGTGCAGGGAGCTAGTTCTTGCTGGCACGCTGCCTGCAGCCTTGCTGCCCCTCTTGGCAGTTACGGCTGCGGGTTGCTGTAATAACGAGTCAGCATTTCTCTTGCGTCAGGGCTAATGAGCTGCTCTTCAGCCACTGCCTCTTGGGCCCTGCTGGGAAGAAGCAGCGTCTGTGGCGGAAAAGGGGTGCAGCTGCTGGCAGGGGGACTGGGGACAGGCAGTAGGTGGTGGTGGAGGTCCCTTCCCAGCTGTAGCCCCTGAGCAGGAAGAAGGCAGGCTTCCAGTGAGGGTGTCTGGATTTGGCACTGGAGCGTGGCTGGTGGAGGAGCCGGGTTGGCAGCGTGCTTCTGCAGTGAGTGGGGGGAGCAGCGGAGGGGAGATGAGGGCTCACAAATGGGGTAGCCTTTCTGGACCTGTCCCAGATACCTGAATAGCAATGGTGGCCAGGTAGCCCCTGGGGAGGGGTTGTGTGTGTGGATGCATCAGCTTTTCTCTTTAAATGCCCCATTTTAGCATACAGTCTTCTCCATATAAAAATACCATCAGGCAAAAATTGGGAATCTGTATCCACCCCCCAGCACAACCTAAAATGAGGACGACTGCCCTCAATTTACTCGTGTCTCCTGGGGTTTTTGTGCAGCAAGTCCGGGTATTGGTTTTCAGAGCAAGCACCTCTGTACTGTGTCTGCACCCTCACGTGACAGTCCTGAAAGGGATGCTCTGCGCCCGTCCCGACATCCTGCCAGCTGCAGCATGCACCCTTGACCTCCTCCTGCTCGCTTCTTCCTCCACCCCACTTTACTGATAACAGGGAGATTCATGAAATGTGTTTTCTGCTGAGATGTTGCAGGCTGTAGGGATAACCTACAGAGCTGAGGAGGATGTTAAAGGGCTTGGGATCTTCATCTAAACAGAGGGATTCTGATCACCACAGGAACCAGTGATCTCTTCATTGTAGCACCAGTCTCTGCCAGACCAGACCAGGCAGAGACTGGTGCTACAATGAAGAGATCACTGGTTCCTGTGGTGATCAGAATCCCTCTGTTTAGATGCCAAGTCTTTCTGGTTTTGGGCCCATGCTGAGGAACAAAGTGTCTGCATGCAAGAAGGGGAAAGAAACGTGAGACCACAGGGCCCAAATTTCACGGGTCTTCCTTGCTTGCATGGCGGTATTGTTACTTCTTGCTCCTTCACATTTGGCTGCCTGGGGGCTATTCCGTATTGGTCCAGCTCAGCAGGCTGGACTTGGCTGGGTGGTGGCATGCAGGCAAGGGCAGAGCAGCCTGGCTCCCACATAGGGAGTGCCTGCTGCCGGCAGGTGGATGGTCAGGTGGTGAAGAGCAGCTGTGAAGCATCATCCTCTGCAGCATCTGGCCTCTGTCAGGATACCTGGCATCAGGGTCCCTTGGGGGGAAGCAGGTGGGAAAGCAGTGTGTGTGGTGGGAGGAATCAGTGGGGCTGGTTTGCTGGCTTTGGCTTTCTGTGTTGGGACTTTGCTTGATCAAAATCACAGCCTGGTCTCTGTCCCTGGGTCCTTGGTGTTTGATTTTAATTTTTTTTTTTTTTTTTTTGCCTTGGGAGTGCTGGGAAGGGAGCTGACCTGGACAGACATCCTGCAGTGTACTGAACGGGCTCCTTGGAGAGCAGCCCTAGGGGTTTCTCTTTGCCCTGCCAGCCACATGCATTTCTGCCTCCTTCCCTGACATGGCTTTCTGGGAAAAAGAAAGTGCTGCCTGATTTAGACCTCTCTTGGGCACCACAGGTGCTGCCCTTAATTGGCAGGCTAATTTCTAATCTAGTCACTTGTGCTTGCAAGGGAAGAAGGTGTCCCAAAGGGTTGTTGTGCCTGGCAGTCCCTGACCAGCCCTGCCTGATACGTGTCCTCCCAGCAACCGTGCTTTTCAGAAGAGCAAGTCCTGCAGACTGACTGCTCTGTGCTGCCTGCAAACCCAGTGCTCTGGGTCTCTGCTGTGAAGAGCCTGGAGTCAAATCTGTATTATTTATAGGTGTAATGAGTTGGACAAGCTCAGTCTCTCCCAGACGAGAGGACTGAGGATTGGAGGCACGTGTTCTTCCTCAACAGGAGTTGTATTGGCAGACCTTGAGGTGAATGTGAGCAATATCTGCCCCTGGCCATCATGTGTGGTCCTTGCTTTCTACTGACCTAAGCCACTGAGGAGTTTCCACTGCTTTTCTAGTAAATGTGGCGGCAGATCTGCTGTTGGGTTGTGGCTGAGCTCAAAGAAGCCAGGAGAACCTTTTTGCGCATCTCTAGGGCTGGACGAGGCAGTGGGGAATATAGCGGTGAGCTGAGCAGAGGCCTTGAGGGCAGTGCAAGCTTGGAGTTGCAGCAGTGGCATGACTGCTGGGAGACATCCCTAGGGGGTCACCTGCAGTTACTACACGATCTGGTGGCAGTTGTGCTTTCTAGAAGTGGGTAGCCTGGACCTCTTGTGGATGGCTGGTCGTGCAGATGGCTGGCCAGGCTGTGGTGTGTGTTTGATGAGGAGCTGGCTGGACAGCCTAGCACGAATGCAAACTGGAGAACTGCACCTGGTGGAGTATAGCAAGGGTTGTCAAGGCTGGTAGTTCTTGGCTGGCACAAAGGAGTTCCTTTCCTCAGCCATTGTAGTAGCATTGTTATTTTATTTTGGTCTTTGGTAATAGCCAGTAGAGCTAGCTGGTCGAAACCAGTGCTTCCACCTTGTTCAGCTGTGGAGAAGCTGTCTAGGAGTTGCTCTAGTAGGGAAATGCAGAAATTTCCTCTCGTTTGGGACCTGTTAGATCAAGTACAGAGTGTCTCTGCTTGCTGTTGTAGGAGCCTGACCTTGTCAGCAATGATCACAGAAATAAGAGATGTTTAGATGCACTTGGGTGATATGGTGGAGGACTGCAATAGAACATGCAGTCTGCGTGTTATGGATGTGCCAGATCCAGACTGGTGCTTGGAGGCTTTTGTGTATGTGTTGGGTTTTCCCTGAGCTTGTGCCTTCAGCATGGCCACAGACCATAACCCTGTGTAACAGCAGAGATTTTGGTGTTCTCACCAAAAAAACCAGGTCTTTTGGGATTGGTGGGGATTTTTTTTGGTCCTTCTGCTTCTGCTGCTCTTACATGGGAGGAAAGCATTCCTGCCTCAGGATGCTTTGAACGTGGTGCACCATCAAAGGTAGAGCAATAGGAGTTCCTTTGGTAGAGGCGTGCTTTTACTGTTTCTGCATTGGTTGAGCCCAGGCCAGAGGCCATTGCCCTGTCCAGGGAGTAGTCCTTGCTGCAACTCTTGTGACTTCCCAGCTGACTGTGTGTTTGGGGTAGCTGATAAGCAGGAGCTAGGGGCCTGCCCCTGTCCTAGGAGGACCTTGCCTTGCTGGCAGCCTTCTTCTTCCAAGTTCCTTGGAGGAGAAAGTGTATTGATCTCTCAAACATGCTGTTTTCATGGGTTCTGGGGCAGCTTTTATCAATGGGGTTTCTTGACATCTGTCCTGCATGCTCCTCAAAAGAATAAAACTTTCATCTGATCCTTCCAGCTGCTTGAGTAAACATCTTCCCAGCAATAAATAGGGTCCTTCAGGAGAAGGACCTGTACCTCTGACTGGAAAGAGCTTGGGGGGGTGGGAAGGCTGAGTAATCTGTTTTGGGATCTGAACCCCTCTAGACTCGGGCAGCTGTGCACAACGGGCTGTGCTTGATGGCAGAGCCACCTGAGATGGGAAGGGGAAGGCATCTGCCTGGGGTGGTGTGTGATGTGCCAAGGAACTGGGTGTCAATTTGGGTGATGGGTGCCTGCTTCTGCCTGTTCTCTGGTATAGGTGTTGTGTTGGAGCTGGGCATTGGCTGTTGATGTCCCTTGTAGCTGTGAAACCCAAGAGCCATCAGGAAAATGCTCACTTTGCTTTTGCTTTGGCTGCCACCTGTGCTTCCTGGCCGGTCACGGTGTTAGATGCTTTCTGCAGGTTTCCATTTGGTAATGCTGGCCAGGGGGAGCGTGGGGATGCCACCAGCTAGCTCACTGTCTGGATCTTTGTACGTGTCAACAAGCTCTATTGCTCACTGCTATTAGAAGCCAATGTAGAAAGTTGTTCATTGAGAGCAATACATTCAGGTAAACACAGACTCCTTCAAAATCTTTCTTGCAGTAAGTGGTTGAATTGAGGTGGGTTCCAAGCTGGATTGATGTTTAACTTCGGACACTAAGAAAATACTTCCTCTGTTTAGCTAAAGCAAACGAGTAAGAGAGGAGGGACCTTTCAAATATGATTCGCGCTCCAGCTGCAATCAATACTGATTTTTGTCTTTTTTTTTTTTTCTTTTACAGATATATTTCCAACTGACGGCCAGTCTGGTATGTATTAATGAAAAATGGAGTTCTTCAAACCTCCCTCTCCTATGCCTTCCCTGCATTTCTCTTTCTGCAGAGTCAGCGCTAACCAGATTAGAAGACTGGTACAAGAATTTGCAACACACAGTAATTTAAAAAGCAAAAAATCCAAACCATGCAAAAACGTAAACAAAAAAAAATTCCTCAAAAAGAACCCAAACCAGAAAAGCCCCTCTAAATATTTGGCCATTCTTGTATGGCAGTGGCACATTTTATGCTTTCATGTAGTGGTGACTGCAACTGCTAGAAGGTTACCTTCTTCCTGTACATTGTAGCATGGCAAATTTGAGTGTCCAGAGTCAAAGAATTTGGGAACTTGCACATCTTGATCTTCACAGGTAACTGAAAGCATCAGTGTGTGACGATGCAAATGTAACTTGGAATTGCAGCTGTTGGTCTGTAGGTTAGTTGTATACAGCTTGATGTCCGTGAGCCTGAAAGTGTACAGTTGAATTTGCAATACTTCGAAAAGATGCAGACTTGCCTCTTGGCTTGTTTAGTCTGTGTGTTGCTGCTGAGTGTCGATGTTAATGACAGCTGAGATGCACTGACAGCAACACAGAATGTAAGACCGATGAAAACTTCCTGGCCCCAGTAATACATGCAGCCTTGCTAGGAGGGACCATGTAGAAGTGGATTGGGACACGAGGGAGGGAGGGAGGGGATGCTACTCTGGATGCAGGTCCCAAATCAGGAAGAGGATGTAGTTTTTAAGAGGATTCACTGATTATATCAATTCTTGCCTTTCCCAAACTGCCGGGAGCCCTTTGTCCAGGTTGATGTTGAAGTGCTAAGAGTGAAGGAAAGGTTTATGCTTTCCCCAGTGATACCAAGACCAGTCAGTAAGGTCCTGATGTCTCAGAGCTGTAGTGCCTTGTGGAGATCGCCCATAGCAGAGGCACTGGGAATGGGGCTCAGTGCTTGGCTTGGCCTTGTGCAGTCTTAGGCACGTCACTGTGTCCACCTCCTACCTGCATCTTTGAGTTGACGTGATAGTGTGAGGATAAATCGCTGCTGATTGTGGAGACGTTGCATCATCAGGATTTGGAAGTGTGGAAATCTACTCCATTGTCTTAGAGCTGATTTCAGTAAAAATAACTCACTGGTTTTAAGCGGTGTGATGTCACTTTGGAGACAGTGTAATTTGACTTCACGAACTGAACAGAGGGCTGGAAGTCATGTGTATGTATGTGTTTCCAGAGCTCTAGCCAGCAAACAAAGCTGTGGTGTAGAACTAGATCCACTTGCAGAAGATGCCTCTATGGTGTTGGAGAAGTAACCCAAGTAGTAAGCCAGTCCATTTCCATTTGTCTTCCATGATTTTTCTTGCTTTCAGAACGTGTGTGAGAACGAAACAGTAAGACTCATTTTGAAGGAGCAAAGATGTATTTCCATGTGTTGAGTTAGTAAGAGGCTTTTCTCCACCCTGCTGAAGATCTGCCTTCATCGGGTGTTGGGTTTTGTCTGTCTGAGCTGCAGACTCGGAGATGTCCTTTGGTTGGCACAACTCCATCCTGTGTTCTCTGGCTGGTTGGGGACCTTTGCAGCTGCCTCCAGGGTGGGGCATGAGTGTGTCTGCAGCAGATGATAGCATTTCAGTAAGTGCTTGTTACGTGTCAATAGCGTTGCAGAAAACATTACCTACAGAGCTTGGGGTTTTTTTACAATTCTGTAATTATAGGAAGATAAGTGAAAGCTTAAACAGGATTCCTCTTAATAGCAGCTGCTCAGGGCACTGCACAGTCCTTTCTCATACCTTCTCCAGAGTAGCCTTAAAGCTGGTACCTTGTTTTTGTTTCCCATGCACTAAGTTTATCTGGAAGCCCTGATAAAACACAGTGAAGTGTGAAGGCAGCAGGTGAAGGCAGGGTAGCACCACTGGTGGTGGGTGGCAGGCTTGCTGCTAGCATCAGAGTAGTTGTACACTCCTGAGCCTGTTGGATTTGACTCCTTCACCTCCCTTTTGTTGCTGAGGTTGTTTAGTGAGTTAATTTGCTCAAGTCTGTTACTGCAAAGCACCAGGACTACTGTATCTATGTCAGTGCCTATACTTTAAGGTTAAGCTTGTAATGCCCAGTGGGTTTGTGTGGCTGTTTTCCCCCCTCGGTGAGAGGTGCATTGTTCTTCCACCCCAGGAAGTAGTTGGCACAGTGGCGGAGGATGCTGAGTTTTCGGTAACAGGGTTGGGACTTGCATAGGTGGGGAGCCTGAGCCAAAAATTGGCCATTTTGTAGGCACAGTAGCTGTAGCATGCCCCAAAGCATGTTCCTGCTTGTTAGCGTATGGATGCTGGAGGCGTTCTGCCCTCAACCTGGTGTCACATGCAAGCACTATGGAGGTGGAAGGGCAGCAGTGTTTGTGTCCTGGTTACCTAACAGCATTTGGAAATAAAGCTGTTCTCGGAGAGAGGCGACTGACTTTCCTTCTTGTCTAGCACAGCAGTTCCTCTGTCCTCTCCCACATCCAGCGACTAGGATTTGGCAGCTGTTGGGTGCTTTTCAGAAGAAGCCACTTCAAAGCTTGTGATCCGGAGTTCAGGTGGAAAGCTGGGGGACTTCAGTGCACTTGAGTGATGCGGGGCTGGGCTTGGCAGTGTGGTGGCGGAGCAGAGGGACGGACTCTCTCTCATCTTCCCTACTTCTGCTGTTAAAGGAGGGCTGTGAGGGCACATCTCCACCCAGACCCCTGTGGATGCATTGGCTGTGAACCCCTACCCTCTGTGAGGCTGCCGATGCGGTCCATCTCCCAGGACTTGCTGCCACATGGAGTGCTGAAGTTTGCTGCCTGCTATTTAAGGAAGTACTTTTGCTTGCTTTAAATTGGCCTCCTGCTAGCTTTGTGTGCTGTTCCTGTGCCCTCCTGGCATCGTACTCTGCAGCCAGCCCTCCTCCTCGCAGTGGTGGGGGGATCCCTGCCTTTTTAGTCTCACCTCTTAAGGGGCTGCCTCTGGGTGATTTAATTGCTTTTCTCTGTGCATCTGTAACACTGCTGTGCCCTTGTTGAAATGCAGAGACCAGAGTTGACAGCAGGGTGCAGTTGTGGATGTGCTAGTATTCAGCAGAGCAGCAAGTGATGCTCTGTCTTGGTCTTGCTATTCCTGATGGCTTTTTTATTAATCTTCTGCTGCACCCTGAGCTGATCATTTTGGAGAACTGTCAGCAGTGGCTGAGATTATCTTTCTTGAGTTAAACACTATGAAGTTTTTCGTAGAGAGATGTGGGTAATGCTCCCACTGCAAGGAAGCAGCTTTTAATCCTTTATAAAGAAAAGGAGGGGAGATGGATCTTTAAATTAGGAGAGAAAGTGCTGTGTTGTACTCTTTTTGTAGCTGAGTATTTCTGAAGGCTCACTGATAAGGGTGGTTTTACTCCTATGCTGTGTATCGAGGCAGAGGAGGCAGCCACCTGTAGCACTGGAATTAACTGGACTAGAGGGAGTGGTTTATGTAGCAGGATCCACATGATTGTGCACTCAGGAAGGAAGTTGGCAGCATTTGTTATTTTAAGCTCTTTAGGAAGAATCTTGAATTTCCCCGAGTCTAGCTTAAGGTGGGGGGACATAGGTGAGGATGTTGTATCTTGTGCTTGGAGAGTCTGCCTTGAAATCTGCTTGGCTGAGGTACGGTAATCCTTAAGTAGCAAAAAAGGAGCCTTTCTGCCTGCTCTCAAAGGTTGCAAGGATATTTGGCTGCCTTGTTGTTGTCGTGGGTTAAATGCACTGGATTTGCCACCAGGAGGAAGCCCCCATACCTATGATTAGTTTAATCCAGGTGGTTACAGGACTGTAGGATTTCTTCAGCTTGTTTCCAGAGACACCCTGGTTCGTGGGTGATCTAGGTCTGGCCTCCTGAAATGCCTGGGAATGTTTGCTGCATCTGGTCCTACCACTAAATCGCTGTTGCTTTCCCCTGCCCCAAGAGATGGGGCTGGATTTCTGCCTGGTGGTGGCTTTGTCTTCCTTGGCCTCGCAAGCTGAGCTGCTGCTCAGTCTCCTTTTGTTACATGCATGCAAGGAGGCAGGTTTGCAGCTGACCTGGTGCAGGCTTTGAGGGCAAGGTCTAGCAGTTGCTTTGCAGGTGGCCACTGAGAGGGGACACGCTGGTCCTGTAGAAGTACCCAGCGTCGGGTACAGGAATCACAGTAGGGATCAACTAGGAATGATGTTACTTAAATTACGTCACGGTCTCCTTTCTAGAAACCCAGTCTCTGGCTCCCCTTTGAGATGACAGTTTTTCCGCAGGCACGTTTTGTGCAGAATTTGCACCTTTGCCTTGTGTGACCCCTCGCCCCCTCCACTGGCATGGGCAGTGGGAGCTGCACAGCTCCCTCCTAGACAGTGCAAATGCTCAAGAGCTGGAGGGTCTCACGGCAGGCGCTTGGCTCTCAGTTCCTGTCTCTTCATTGTTAAATATTTACAGTGAGACATACCAGATGCTTCCCAGGAAGGGTTTTGTCAGCTTCCAAGTCCCCAGATGCAGCTGCACAAGAGGCTGATGGCCATTAAAGGGATCACGTCAGTGTGATGCCCTGGGTTGAGCAGCAATGTGGTGACTTCTCGCTCATGCTACGGGCACTGCTGGTTGTGCTGTCTCATCAGCCCCAGCGGGATGCGGGCGGAGAGCACCCCTCTGCTGATGACAAGAGATTAATGATGTCTGGTCCTCTGGCTTTTTTTTCCTTCTCCTTGGAAGCTTTTCCACTGCAGTGGGAGAGGGAGCGGGTGATGCTTTTGGCTTTTATTGCCACACAGCTTTTATACGGGACCTTCTCTCTGCAGCAGCGGCATCCATATGTGACTGCTACACGGCTGCCTCTGCTCCCTCTCTGTTCTCGGCATGGCTGTGTCTGTCTCGGTCGCCCAGCTACCCTGCGGAGAGAGGGGTGCGCTGACCCAAGTGAGGCAAACTCAGTCACCAGCTCTCGGCATCGCCAGCCCTGGGTGTGCAGAGGCCAGTAGCTGAAGCATCACTGCTGAATGCCACTGGTCAGGTTCCCAGTGTGCCTCCTGCTTTCAAGATAAGGTCCAGGACCTTGGGCTGGGCCCTGTTTGTTGCTCGTGGTGCTTATCAGCTTTTGTGGCTGACAAGGTGACCTGCCACACAGCACTGAGGATAGGGAGGGAAGGTCCCCCTGGCCCAGGTTGCACGCTGGGCTGGCCCCCCAGGACAGCCTGTGCATGTGCACATACACCGGGCTCGCTCCGTGCTGGGCATCCCCATCTCGGTGTCACAACTCCTGCCTGGATGAGGGACTGTCCGGGTGCTGTGGAAGTAGGATCTCCGGACGTGGCAGGTCTGCTCCTCCAAGGGGGGGCCAGGGAGGGGCGGGCTCACTAGGTCATCGTTTTTTCCAACTAAATATAGTTGCTCGTGCTTTCATAAGGCTGGGATTTTTGCGTCACGTGACTGTCTTATCCCTCCCGGCCAGCAGTTGGTCAGAGTAGGGGATCGTGTGTCTGAATGGGTAATAATTAACTGTTAACTAGCTTTTCATTAGAGCCTGGCAGAACAGGCAGAGCGGTGCAGCAGAGGTAAGCAGGAGTGGAGGAAGCTGCTCCTGGTCCCTCCTGGAGGGTGGACACCCTCTTTTAATTTGCAAATTGCTTGCCCCTAAAGGTGAGTGGCTTGGGGTTTTTTTTGCTGTGTTTTAAAAGTTGAGTCCTGCCATGCCTTGTGTGTCCGTCCTTGCTGTCCTGGTCCTGTAGTTCCTGCTCGGGTCACCCTTCCCTCCCTCACCACTGATTTTTTTTTTTTTTTTTTTTTTTTTTTTTTTTTTTTTACCTTAGGTCATGAACTATTAGCTGGTCTCCAAGCCAGCTTGGAGGAGGGCCTGACCCTCTGGCTCCTCCACGATTTGGCCCGCCTGCATGCCCCAGGTCGGTGCAGCCTTGCCTCGGCTGCCCTCCTCTCCCAGCACCGAGGTGTCCTTGCTGTGCCTTGCCACCCTGAGCGGCAGCTGGATCAACTTGTGCCTTTTCTCAGGGGCCCCAGCCCACCCGTGACACACTGACGCCGTGTTTGCCTGGGAGCGCTGCTGGCTTTTCCCACCCCTCTCCCCGAACCTTTTAACCTGACAGAGTGTTTGCAGGTGTCCTTGGAGGCTGCTTTTCTCTCTTCTGTGATGGCAGAAGAAAATGCTCTGCTGGCTGGAGACTTGTCTGCACCAGACAGCCTGGGTCAGGCGCTGGTGCTGGAACAGCCTCTTCTGCAGGGATGGTGGGGTGACGGGTGCCTTTCTCCCTGCGCAGGGAAAGCAGGGTGGCTCAGCAACTAATGGGGGCCTGATCTAACCCGGCTTTCTCATTTTGACAGTTTCTGGAGTGTGGTCGGCTGGGTGACCTTGGCTGTGTCCCCAGTGCAGTGTCTCCTGGGATCTGGGAACCACTGGCTTCCCAGCAGAGACCCCTTAGTTTAGGGCTCAGTTTCCTTTAGGAACCTGGGGGGGGGGTGGGGTCCTGTGCAGCCTCATTCCACATGAACCTGGCATCTCGGGGGGAGGGGGGGGGGTTGTCAGCGTGGTGGTGTGAGCATGGGTAGTGTGTCAAAAGTTTCCTAGAAATCCTCTTCAGGGAAAAGCATTGCTTGAAAAGGCAGTGGAAAGATGTCACTCGCCCTTGAGAGAGTTCATTTGCTGCCTTGTAATAGCAGCCGTCGGTGCCAGGAGGAACCCGCAGTGCCCTCCCTGATGCCGTTAACGTTAGAAATGCCCGTCGGCGTTTCTGAACCCGCTCCTTCTGGAGTGTAGCTTGGCCACAAGTTGAAAGTTTCTGTCTTGGACTGGGAGGCTGCAGGGAGGATGGCTATGTATCTTTGGTAAGTCCAGGTCCTTCCTGCCCCTCATTTGCCCTGAAAATAAGTCAGACCCTGCAGATAACTTGTGTGTGTGGAGCTTGTAACAGTTATGTGCGTTTAAAAAGCAATACTGTTTGTCAGCTCCCTGTGACCAGCGCTGTTACGAGCGGTGTCCCTGCTTGCTCTGAAGGTCTCCGTGCAGGACTGCGCTGCCAGTGGGGTGGTGTCAGCAGAGAGACAAGCTCTGCAAGTGTCTTGAGTGGCTTTACCTCCCCCTGCTCCAGGCTGCTTTAGGACTATCCACTGAGGGATGCGAGGGCTTGAAGAGCTGGGAATGCAGCTCAGGTGCCCACATTCCCAGCCCGTGATGGTGCTGCCCTGGCACGCTGTATTGAACCTGCCTGTACCCCTGGCCTTTCTCCTTGCACTCTTCCAGGACAAACTCCCGAGCTCTCGGAGCCTGCCTAGGACATCCAGGTGGGAGTATTCTCATGCTCTCTGTGGAGCTGTCAGATGCCCTTTTTGAAGTTATTTTTAGCAACTGATCTTTGCAGCAGTTGCAGAGCTTATATTGCAGAGAAGTGTAGGCAGCTCCCTGCTTCCTTTGCTGTTAAGAGTAGGGCTTCTAAGGTGGAGCTGCCTGCTGAGGAGCTGCAGAAAATTGCTGGGAAGGCTTTGAGCCACGGTGCCTGCAGCTTCTTTTGCTCCTGCTGAACAGGCTTCCCACATGCTTTACAAGCCCAAATCCTGCTCAGCCATGCAGCTTACGGATCTCGTCTTCTGCTTGGTCTTGACTTTTGCCCATTCTACTGCACTTTTTCTTGTATGTGCAGGAAACTTACGATATTGCAGAAGTGTTGCAGATATCCCTCTTGCCTTTGTAAACAAGGCCAGATGCTGTGCTGCCAGGTGTGAGCTGCGAGACTGTGTGCTGGAGGTGATGGAGCCAGCTGTGCTTGTCTGTAGTCCCCAGGAGTGGGTGGGAGACCCTGTTGTCAAGACACTGACTCCTTTATGCTGGAAGATGTCCTTGTGATAACATCTCATTTAAAGCTGCTGGAGAACTCCCATCCAGTGCTCCCTTGATTTCCCCTCCCGTGCATACACCTCCAGTTATGACTGTGACTTGGTGGGAGGTAGAGCTGTAAAACGTTGCAAACCTAGAGGAGGTGCAGCCTGTGTGCCCAGTTTGCCGAGAACCTCGCTGGTTTTGTGTACCTTCTGATGTCTTCAGCAAAATGTGAGCCTGCCAAGCAGTCAGTGCTATAAATCCCAGGCTTTTCAGCTTGTGTGCAGAGCTGCAGAGACAAGCATTTCCCATCTCAGTCTGGCATTAGCTCTGACACATGGCCGAGGCTGGTGCTGGGAGCAGCTCCTCGGGAGACAGGCAGAGGTGGAAGCTGCACCTTGGTCTCTGGGGATGTCTACACCTCTGTCTGCACGCAGGGGTGCTACCAAATAGCTTCCTGGGAAGCTGAGGTCCCCTCCTGTCTGTCTGTGCTTCCCAGCCCCTTTACAACAAGGATGTGTTGCCCACTGCTTCCATCTTGATGAAGAAACAGGTGCAGCTCCACAGGAGGTGGGCAGAAAGTGTTTGCCTGTCCCTCAGGGCTTCTCTGCATGTAACTTCAGGAGGGTCCTCTTCCAACAAGAAAAACTCAGCACTGCCCGCAGCAGGTGGGCTTCTGACGGGAGGAGGAAGGCTGTTGTTGGCTTGCAGGTCACAGCTGGCCTGCAGGACTGATCCTGCAAATGCCTCTGGAGAAGGTGTGGGGATGGTGGACACAGAGTTCACCAGCTGTGTCCTCTGATGGCTTGGTCAGGCTCAAGTTCCAAGTCATGGCGTTTGCGTGCTTGGGCAGGGGAGCCTCTGAATTGGTGTCCCCTGCTGCTGTGTGGATCGGACTGCCCTGGGAGAGAGCTTGCTTGAGGCCTGGAGGAAGGACAGGCACAGGTTTGGTGCCCTGAGTTTCTCGTGTTGGCGAGGTGGGGATACACCCTTGTTGGAGCTGTTCTCTGCTGGCTCCCGAGAGCTCTCCTTTGGGGCCAGCAAGGGGATTCGTGTAGCCACAGTGGGGTCTGGGCAGGCTTGGCAGTGGCTGGCTGCCTGTTGGGTCCCTTTTTCTCATGGGAGCTGCTTCGGATGTTGGTGCTGTCCCACCACATCTGTCCTGTGTGTCGTACCCCAGGAGGGACTCTCCTGCCCTCCTGGGAAGACTCTGGAGGAGCTAGCGCTTTCCAGGGGAAATGGCTAATTGCCAAGCTCATTTTCTCTGTCTGGACAATGTGCATGGATATACAAAATAGTGTGAGCGAGCAGTAGTTCTCTTTAAGATGTCTAATGCTTTCTGTCTTTACTCTTCCCAGAAGTTGTCATACCCGGGTGTCCCATTTTACTTCTCGGGAGGTTAATGCAATACTTTTTCTTGCCGTGTCGTTTTGATGGGAGCACTATTCCACCTCTCATTTAGGGCTCAGCTCACCCTGGGCCCAGCTGCATTTGCTCGTTCTTGCCTAGAGAACTTGAAACAGCATTGCCAGAGCAGGTGTCCTGTCGTGTTGGTTGAGCTGTGGTCCTCGTGTGCCAGGACTGTCCCATGGAGCGTGGGAAGGAAGGAGGATTGTTTGGACGCTGTCAGGTAGCGGAGTGGATCGTGCTGGATGCATGGCTGGCTGTCCTATGCAGCACTGTCGGGCTCCTGCCAGGGCTCTGGGGAAACTGGGGATACCAGTTCAACTCTTCCAGCCCCAGTAGGACCTGCAACGCGGAGCATGCGCCCCTGCTTCAGCCTCTGCAGCACAAAGTCCATGCTCTTGGCTTCAAAACTGCCTTCATCTGCAGTTTCTCCTAGGTGCCAGGCTGTGGGCTGGAGTGGCCTGGGGGCAGGCCGGCTCCTTTCTGTTGACTTGGCTGCCGGGGAAGGAGGGGTGTGCTGTGTCAGGGACCAGGGACGGACTGCATGCCGGAGCTGAGGACTCTGCATTCCTGCTGGGAGCCTGGGCTGCCCTCTGAGACTGTCCCAGCTGGTGCTGGGTTGCTCTGAGCCTTTGTCTACGTTTCACAGGAGTGGTACTGTGTGCCAGGAGTGGGCACTACAGCTTTCTTGCTAGAGGTGCAGGTATTTCTGCTGTGTAATACCGGATCTCTGCCCAGCCCTGCAGATGTATTCCACCTCTTCATCTGCCTTCTCTAAAAATCCATTACAAGCTGCACTGGATGTAAGAAAAGGCAGGCATTGGGTTTGATTTTCTCAGCTAAGGTAGTAAATATGTCTTGTAGGCCAAGCTCAATGGTCCTATGGAACATGTTCCTTTTGGGAGGGGAAGGACACACACGACACGGACATTTAGGGGGGAGCTGCTGTCACCCTGGCTGTGTGGTCCTTGTGCAATGGCTCTTCTCCTTCCAGGTACAAGGAGTTTGCTCACCTGGATTCCCCTGTGAGCTTCCCGCCTCAAGGGCTGCTGTGCCACAGCCAGCTGCAGGCCAAAAGGAAAGCACAGGGTGTCTGCACAGCCTTGCCCTTCTTGGCGCTCACCAGGCGTGTTGGGGAGCGAGTGCCAAAAGCCAGCGAACGCTTTGACCGTGCCTTGGCCATGGAGGGGTTTGGCTGCAATACTGGCATTGGGGCCGTGGTGCTCCCACCTGTGCCTCGTCCCCTTGGTTGCTGAGAAATAACCTCCTCGTGGCTGGGCAACCCCATGGGCAAATGATCTGGTTCTGGCTGCAGGCGGCAGATCAAAATTCAAGACCTGCTTTTCTGTTCCTGGCTGTGCCAGCATCTGCTCTGTGGCTGCAGGCAAAGCCACTCCTTCCTTCCCTGCCCGCTGTCCCCTTGCCAGTCTCACGCCGCTAAAAGCCCTGGCTCCCACTGCAGCTGTTTGTCTGTCCCCTCATATGGAGAGGCCCTGATTTTTGGTCGGAGGAATGGTCATGCAGTGCTAGTGCAACTGAAAATTGTTTACTGCCACCAAATAAATGCAAAAGAAGGTCTGTGAAATGCCAGGAGGGCTGAGACATCTGTCAGCAGCTTTTAAGGTCTCGGCTATCAACCAGGGCAGTATCTAATATCCCTTGCTAGCACTGCTTGTCCTGAGCTCTTCTGGGGGGGGAGCAACGCCCACTTGCTCCCTATTTCCCAGGTTGATGCAGTGACAAAAGGCAGCAGGATTTTCCTGCAGAGGGTCTTGTTGGCTGTGCACCACAAGATGTGTTGCTGTCCTTACAAGGAGGGTTTTCTTCTGAAGCCTGAGCACATGGAATTAGCCTAAATGTGTTTTGGGTGGGTTGCGTTGGGTTTTTTAGACACTTGGCTTTGCTGGAGTCTCTGCAAGGGAACATGAAGAGCAGTTTGGGGGTTGATGTCCAGGAGCTTGACTGGAGAATTGCTGCTGGGCTGGAGCTGGGGCCCTTGGTTGGGCTGGCATGCCCTGGAGGGTGCCAGGCATGCACAGCTTCTGCTCACCATGGCTCTGGGCTCTGTGGATGCTACGTTTGTCTGTCCACAAGTCACAGTCTCCTGGTTTGGTCTGAGCAGTCTCCACCGTGACTTGCAGATCTCGACTCCTTCCATGCTGGTGAGAGCTGCCTGCAGCCCCTGCCACCGTGCTGGCCTGGCTGCACTCCCTGGAGCAGCCTCCCTGCCAGGCTGCAGCGCTTTGCTTTGTGTTTTGTCTTCTGCAGCACTCTGCAAATGCTAATTAGTCTTCTCAGCACCTCGGCTAGATAAGGGATCCCTGCTCCTATCTTGCAGATAAGGAAAGCAGCAGAACTTGTTTCAAACAATTTCCTCCCTCCCCCGCAAAGATGGTGGGAGTCTGTGGCACCCGCCCCTGCAGCCTGTGCCCCTGCATCCCCTTTTGCTAGAGGTTGTGAGGGGGCCTCTCTATGACTGGTCCCCAAAAAAGCACAAGAACATCTATGGCCGTGAGGCTCCTGAGCTGAAGCGGCTGGAGAAAAGGGCTTGGATGCCATTGCCGCGGACCCAAGGCTGCGGTGCGGTGGGAGCAGGTGCCCGGGTGGGATGCTTGCGGTGAGACTGAGCCCTGCTCTCCTCCAGCCGGAGAGATCGGTGCCTAATCAGCCTGCAGAGCAAGTTCAGATATTTTTTTTTCTGTGGTGCCAGGCATGTCAGTGCTGTCAGAGCAGGCAGGGGTGCTCCATACCTGTGGAAGTTGGGCTGGCTGTGGGTTTGTGCTGTATGTAGCGCTTGGTGCCTTTTGAAGCTATATTTAGTTGGTGACATCTGTGGGCGTTGAGTGGAGGATTTTAGGGCCTGTTTTGAAAGCACTCGCTCTTCCTACACTAGCAGGAAAGGTAGAAAGCCTTGTGGCAAGCTTTGTGCCACGGAGCCAGGATTCTCAGTGGGGTGCATGTGGAATAAATGAGGGAGACGGGAGACTGCTGCTGCTCGGGGGCAGGCAGTGCAGGGGGGCTGTGGAGGTCCTGGGGGGAAAGGAGATGATTTGGAGACCTAGCTGTGAGCTTGGGCTCTCCTGGGGGTAAAATCCCTACACAGGAGCCTTGGGGAAGGGAACTGGGGAAAGGGAGCGCACATGGTTCCATCCTGCCATGTCTGACTGCTGCCTTGACACTTCAAAGCCTCTAGCTCTGAGCAAGGCTGGACCAGCAGGATGAATCACAGATTTTGAGGCTAGGAAGGAGACTGGTTTTGATCATCTAGGCAAAGTTGTCCTGCCTTACGCAGGAGATCAAAGCAAGCTTTGTGTGGAGCTGGGTAGGCTATTCAGGGTGTTTCCTGGGGCACCCCCAGATAGGCTTCGCTGTTCCTCGCCCCCTGCCCCAGTTTGGGATGCTTTTCTTTTAAACAAAGACAGTGGTGGAGTTAGAAACACTGGCTCCTGCTGGGTGAGTGGCACCTGGCGTGGGCTGTCCCTTGGGTCAGGGGCTAGTGGGCTCTGCTCTCCCTGCAGAGCACCACTGCCATGGAGGAGACCCTTCTTGCGGGGCTGGTTTGTGTTAGGCAGCGGCGTGCTCTTCTGTTAGACGCGGTGTGTGCCCTGCGTGAGCCCGCTCCTGCTCTGGAGACCTTGCAGCCAGACCTGGGAAGGAGAAAAGTTAGATTTCTTTGTCGTCTTGTAAGGAGGTGGTGTGTGAGCAGGAGCCAAGGCAGGTCGTGGTGAGGCTGAGGTCTTGACTTGCTGCAGGTCTTGTGTGAGGTCCATGGTGGCGTGAACCCCAGCGGTTGCATTCTGATACCTGAAAGCACCCCGGAGGCACTCAAATGCCTAAGTGCTTTGGGCTGTAGTAGAGTTTAGACACTTCCCGGATCTGGCTCCTTCTGTCTGTACGTTCCCTCTCGTGAACTTGCTGCCCTGTGCTGGGATGCAGTGGAGATGGAAGCACGAGACGAGCAGCGCCCATGTGCCGCAGACTTGCGTGTTGCTCCGTCAGAGCCGCCCTCTGCTCCCTGGGGAGGGCCAGCCACACCGGCGCGGTGATGGGCATTGCCTGTTCAAGGGCATGTTTGTTTTGCTGTATGTAACAGCAGATCAGGTTCTGCATGGCGCTCTACCGAGCGAGCCGAAGCCCTTGCCACCCCTCCTCCCTGGCTAGCAAGACCAAGCCGGGAGGGCTGAGCTAAGTCAGGGAGTGCCTTCCTGTGGTGGGATGGGGTTAAAGGTCCATTTCTCGGTCACCTGGATTGATCAAGGTTTTTCTGATATTGATGGGGCCCTTTCAAGACCCACATCAGAAGCTGGTTCTATTCGTTCTCCGTTCACCTCTTTCTGTTAGACCCCCTTTGCCGAAGGGGCAGCTGGCTTGCTTCCCTCCAGAGCTAACACTTCCACAACCCTCAGCTGTGTTTTAACAGTTTTGTTCTCTTCCTCTTGCAGAACACACAACTCCTGCGAAGGTGGTGAGGGCTGCCAACCCGAGACAGCGGAAGGGAAGCAAGGTAAGGCTGCGCCTGCTGTCCCCCTTGCTGGCCTCCAGCTTCTGGTGCAGTTGTCAGTGCTGCATGAGCATCTTGAGGATCTGGTGAGCAGACCACTTCCCTCACAAGCGTGGTTGTGGAGGGGTTGACGTGCTGGTCTGGCTGCTTGCAAGAGCATGGAGGAGAACATCCTGATTCTTCAAGTCTCCTCTCTGGCACTTTAGTGGTTTTGCATGCTGCCTGGGCTGGTGTTATGCCCAGCTGGGCTAGGGGAGACTTCACCTCCATCTTGCAGGGAGGCACTTGGAGCACAGTCCTGCATGTGGAAAGCTGCTCCCGGCACCCCAAGTCCCTTATGGGCTTAGCCAGTGCCCTGCTCCGTAGTGCAGACATGGGGGCGGTGTGATGGAGCAGTGTGTCTGCAGGTCCTTCCTTCTTCCCTGTGCAATCTGTTCTTCACTGGCACACAGAGAGCCAGGGTAATTGGTTTCAAACAAAGCAACTCCTTTGGAGGAATCAGGGCAATCTGTTCCAGGAGATCAACATATGATGGAGGGACAGTTGCTTCTGAGGATGTTGCATGCAGCTGGGGCACAGCTAGGGACATGGGCTGTTGGTGTTGGCTCCCAGCAGCCAGTGAAGACTTGTCTGAAACTTGATGTGACTTCTTATCTGTTCCATCTCAGGGAGGGGAGGGCCCTGGATATGGAAGTGTTCCTGCCTGTGAAACAGGCATGGCCCTGCACTGGAAGTGGTTTTCCCAGGAAACCTGCCTCCTGGGGAGAGTAGCATGGCACCTGAATGTAGAGATGTCATCTCCTGAGGGACTTGGTGACTCCAAGTTAATTTAGAAATAATAACCCCCCAAGGGCAAGGAGGAGTTTCTGTGCCCAGATAAACTCAGTGCCCAGCCGTGATTGATCATGTAGCTGGGCAGCTGTGCGTGTCCTTTCCTGTCTGTCCTGCAGGTCCTCTGAAACCTGGGGCAGGTAGAATTTATAGTAATGGCCAAGTAATTTATTCAGCATAAAGTGACTGGTGGTCCCACATGTGGCCATGGGGTGTCCGAAACGAGGAAGCTCCCTACCATCAAATACCAGCTTGAATTTTTCTACCAGTTCTATGTGATCCCTTTTCCCTTTGCTTTGTGGTTGCCAGCACTCGGTTGCTGTTGGGTGCTCAGTGAAGCTGTGCCTGGCTGTAACCTGCTGCTAGGAGAGACTGCTGCTTTAATGGGATGTAGTTGCTCCAGGTGGATTTAGGACGCTGAAAGCTATGTGCTTTCCCTGTCCAAGGGATGGTGCCTATGATGAGTGAGTGACCCTGGTCAACTTGGTGCCAAATACTTCTGCTGGGGCAAAACGTTTGGTGGGAGCTGGGGGGCTGGTAGCAGCCTCATTACAATCCCTGACAGACAAAAACTTGTCTGCAGTTTATTTGGGATTAATCTGGGGGCCCTGCTTGGGTGGGGAAAGGGGCTGTGTATATGCAGTTTGAGTGTTGCCCCCCAGGCTCCCAGTGACAGCCACCCACAGGACAGCCGTGGGTGGTGGCTGTGACAGTGTGGCTGGAAGGGCTTCTGGCTATGGAAGCAGGGAATGGCGCCTGCAGCTTGTGCACTAACAAGACTTTTCTCTTTGGATACAAGGTTGGGGACTTCGGTGATGCCACAAACTGGCCAACACCTGGAGAAATAGCCCACAAGAGTGTCCAGGTGAGAACACAAAATCAGTCAGATGAGCAGGATGAGGCCCTTGCGCGCCTCCCCGTCCCTCTAAGAAGCGCTGGCTGAGCCAGGCCGTTTGGGGTGCTGAGTGCCAGTGTGGAGGCAGCCAGGAATAGCGTGCAGGGGATTTCCTTTTAGGGCTGCCCTGCACATTGGGCTCCTTCCCTCACTGCTATTCTGGGAGCCCGGAGCCCGGTCTGAACCCCTGGGCTGGGTAAAGCAGGTAGGGCAGCTCGGACCCACTCTCCTCAGGGCTGCTCACTGCAAGGAGGGGCCTGGGCAAAAGTCAGGACTTCCACAGGAGCAACTGAAAGTGCACGAGAAAGGGCTGGTGTGCCCGAGGGCTGTGGCCTTCCTCTTGTGCTGCAGACGTGGCTGTTGTTGAAACTTTTCTATTTTTGGGTGCTGCTTTGCCAGCTCCTGGCTGGCTGTCAGGGCATGAGGGTCACTCACCCATTTGCCTTTGGGGCAGTCTGGTCCCTTGTAGGACACCTCATCCAGGAGCACCAGGCCTCCCTGACAGTCCATCTCAGTAACTTCTGTGCCTGGGGCTTGTCTTGGCTGGAGCACTTCCTAGCATCTGTAGAGGCCCTTGCCCTGCTTAGACATAAGCCCATCCCCAGGAACCATACAGCTCTGAGAGGCATGGAGCAGGGATGCTTCCAGCCTAGGGCAAGGTCCTCCTGTTCCTGCTCCTGCTGGAACAGCTGGGTTCTGCCTCCAGCTCTTCGTTTCACCCACCTCTGACATCTTTTCCGCACTGGTGTGTCTCCAGCAGCCACACAAAGCACCATCCCTCCGGAAACTGCCTGTCAAGAAAGACATGAAAGAGCAGGAGAAAGGGGATGGGAGTGACAGCAAAGAGAGCCTGAAAACCAAATCAGATGAGTCTGGGGAAGAGAAGAATGGTGACGATGACAACCAGAAGTCAGCCCAGAAGAAGAAAGGTAAGGGAAGACCTGATGGGGACAGTTCCCCGTGCTCGGCCTGTGTTCCTCTCTGCAGCGCACATCCTGGTGGAAGTTTCCACTGCCTTCCTGGGAGCCTTGCTGCAGGACATCATCCCAGCACAGGGCCAGCTGCGGTGAAAAGATGTTTGCAGGCTTCAAGGGGGCAGGGTGTCATTTTTGTGGAAGCAGGTGGAGCAGGGCCCAAGTAGGGGCGTTGACTGGGAGGTGTGGCAGTAGTTCCCTCTCACGTGTGCTCTGTGGTGGCACAGAAAAGCCCCTGCCTGTGGGCTGCATCATCGTGCCTGACACGTGAGCTCTGTCTGGGCTGAGCCTCAGTGAACAGAAAGGGGCAGAGGAAGGACAAGTGCTGTGAAGCAACAGGGGAGTTTTGTGTTATGTCCCTTTGTGTCCGAGAATCCCAGTCGGAGCCTTTCTGCCTGGAGTGATGTGTGAGGACAGGGTTGATCCGAAAGGCCCTGCTGCTTTCTCTCCTCCGTTTGTGGGGGCTGTGTGGCACGGGGGGGCTGCAGGGGAGGAAGCAGACACACTGAACCTGTGTCACACCCAAACCCTGTCCTTTTGCAGGCAACAAACACAAGTGGGTCCCTTTGCAGATAGACATGAAGTCAGAGGTGCCAAGGGACAAAACGGCGTCTCGGAACAACCGGCAAAACGAGCAGCACAGGCACCCCTCCAACAACCGCAGTGAGCTGAAAGGTGGGGGCTCAGGCTGGGCACCCGCTCTCCCTGCCCTGGCCGTGGGGCAGAGCAAGCCATGATGCCCAGGCACGCCGTGGGGCAGTGGGCTCGCTCCAGGGAGGTGCTTCCATCCTGTAACACTCCTTCTGTCTCTCCTTCCCCATCTGCTGCAGGCTGGCACCCAGACAACAAGCACGAGCGCAGCTGGCAGGACCATGATGAAACCTCCAGTGTGAAGAGCGAGGGAGGAGCTGTGCGAGGGACCTTCCGGGGCCGAGGCCGGGGCCGTGGCAGGGGCCGTGGCCGGGGCAGAGGTGATCACTGTATGTGTGGTCTCGTGGTAGTAGGGAGAGAACAGAGCATGTGCCAAAGTGTGCAGGCCTCTGTGTGTGTGAGATCTGGGGGTCCAGGGTGGGCTGGGGAGAGGGCATGACGCTGTAGGGATACAGGGGAATATTGTGGCTGGTCATCCCAGCTGGTAACTTGAGCTTCTTTTATTAAAAGCAAATTGTTCTTACTAGTGTTTTAATACAGGGAAATCTCTTTCTGCTACTCGGGCCAAGCGCTTCCACCTGTTTTCTGCCCCTTGCAGTACCCCTGCTTGCAGGACCTGAAGCATGCTGATGCTTGTGTAGGCTTTTATGTCCTGTTGAGAGCCAAGCAGAAGTCATGGCTTGGATGAGAAAGAGCATCTGCACTGGCGTTTGACAGGGCAGTGCTGTGCTAAACCCAGGCACAGCTTCGCTGTAGGGCCTTTGTGTGTCACCTGGGCTGCTCAGCCCTCCTGGGTAAGAGGGCTCCTGGCCTCTCTGTGGCTTGGTGTGTTAAAGCTTTACTGGGATCCCTTCTGCAGCAGGGGCTGAGAGCAGGAGGAGAGTGGATGTGGGCGAGTGATGTGCCATCGTGGGCTGCCATAGGGGCCACAGGAACAGTGCAGAAGGAGCTGTTTGGGCAGGAGTCTGGCCCCATCCGGCCACGCAGCCCGTCTAGCAGGTCCCAGGGGCTCTGTGCTGACCCTTGCTGGTGTCCCACAGGGCACTTTGACTACCAGTATGGCTACCGGAAATTTGAGGGCTCGGATGGCTCCCGCACCCAGAAGTACGCTAGCAACATCACTTACTACTTCGACAACATCAGCAGCGCCGAGCTTTACAGCGTGGACCAGGAACTACTCAAAGACTACATCAAGCGGCAGATGTAAGCACTACCTCTTCTCCTTGTCTGAGTGTTGGTCGTTGGTGGGTTGTTCACAGATGCCATCCCCAGAGGCTGCATAGCTAATCCCGTGGGTAGGGATAGAGCCGAGGTGTGTTGACTCTGTGCCATCAGCTTATAGCACCAGCTTGCCCCAAGTCTGGGCTCCCCACGCTGTCTGTCTTCAGCTTTGCAGTAGCAGAAGTGCGTGTGTGGGGTTATTTCCTTGGGGGTGCCTAGAGGAAGGTGGCTTGGAGCTGCCTCTCACTGATGTGTTGTCCATACAGAGAATATTACTTCAGTGTGGACAACCTGGAGCGAGACTTCTTCCTGCGTCGCAAGATGGACTCGGACGGCTTCCTTCCCATCACCCTGATCGCCAGCTTCCACCGGGTGCAGGCGCTGACCACAGACATCAGCCTCATCATCAAGGTGAGGGCAAGGAAGGATTAACTTCCCTTCTTGTTCTTCTTGCCGCTCCTGTCTGAGGCTTGTTTTCTAGATGGGTTGCGGGCAAGATGCGAGTGGAGCCTTCCCTTGTCTTTGACTTGTTCCCTCTTCCTCTTGGCCCTCCTGGGGAGGAAGGGCTGGGGCTGAGCCACTCACTGTGCTGAAGCAGGGCCCTCAGTTAACTGGGTATCGCTTGGTTCCAGGCTCTGAAGGACAGCAAGGTGGTGGAAATCGTGGATGAGAAGATCAGGAGAAAAGAGCAGCCAGAAAAATGGGCTCTCCCTGGCCCTCCAATGGCAGACTACACGCAGACGGACTTTTCGCAGTTCATCAACTGCCCTGAGTTTGTGCCCCGGCAGAGCTTCCAGAAGGAGACAGGTGAACGCTTGGGGAATGTGGAGGGAGAACTGAGGCTCTGAGTCAGGAGTGTTCCCTAGGGCAGGGCTCTGCCGTTTGCTCTTTGCTTGGTGGTGGGAGCTGGTGTGGGCTCCGTCCTCAGAGCCCCAGATGCTGCTGCTGTACACGGGGAAACATGAGAGGCTGAGTCTGTGGCTTTTCTCTGGGGGGGGCTGAAGACATTCAGGGAGGGTCAGTCCTGCTGGAAGTCTCTCGGCTGTGCCTGGAAATCCTCTACTGCTGCTGGGCAGAGCAGGAGACACTCAGGAACCCAGCTTTTTCCATAATGGGTGAGGAGGTCCTGGGCATAAATGGGGCAGCATGTATGGAGCTGTAAACAGAGTGCTGGGGGAGGGTCTGCTCTCCTTCATAGGCGGCTCTGTGCTCTTGGCCCCCCATCCCGTGGGGGCTGGCAGGAGCCCAGGGCTGGGCCCAAGAGGCCAAGCGGAGGATCTTCTCGGTACTGTTGTAGGAGTTAGTTTTGGCAGCAGAAGATCTGTTCTCACTGGCTGCAGACTCTTGGGAAGGTTTCCCTGACAGCAGCAGAGCACAAGCTTTAGGACTTTGTGTGTCTGGGAAGCTGTCACCTACGGAGCTCTGTGGCCACCACCAGCGTCACAGCCTTAACTGGAGACTTTTTTTCCTTTGTTTTCTCTCCTCTCCCTCAAGCACTTATGGGTGATGTGCTGGTAAGCCTTGGCCACTGGATGCTAGCTAGTACCACAAGCTGTGCCATGCTGCCAAAATAACTCCCTCTTTGGTCTGGTACTTCAAGTACTCAAGCCCTCAGGCTCCCTCCCTCCCTCTAAAGCATCTTGTGGCTCTTGTTGGCTTTAGAGTCTGCTCCTGGCTCCCCACGTCCCTCCAGCCCAGTCCCCACCAAAACGGAGGAGGTCAGTAACCTGAAGACTATGCCCAAGGGCCTGTCCACAAGTCTGCCAGACCTGGATTCAGAGACGTGGATTGAAGTGAAGAAGAGACCTCGGCCCTCCCCAGCCAGGCCCAAGGTGGGTAGTGATGTAGGAGCTCTCAGGGTGGCGATCTCCCAGTTAACTGTCTGGATGACGTGAACCATAAGTAGGCGGGCATCAGATCAGATAGGGTCTGCTGGTCACAGGAGTGATGTCCTAGTCTCTCCTGGCCCCATCTGACCCCCTTAAGAGCTGTTCCTCAGTGGTGTAAATAACGTGTTCTCCCCAGATGGGCGGCTTCTGGCTGCAGTAAGGAAACAAAGGGCAATAGTTTGGTCTCCAGGCAGTAGGCTTGTGTTGCTGTGCAGCCTTTACCCTGTGTCACCTTTGCCCCCCTACCTGTAGAAACCAGAGGAGTCAAAGACACTGCAGCAGCAAAAGCAAAAGGACCAAGATGAACCCGAAGAGCTAGACTTCCTCTTCGATGAGGAGATGGAGCAGATGGATGGCCGCAAGAACACTTTCACTGATTGGTCAGATGAAGATTCGGATTACGAGATTGATGATCGGGACGTGAACAAGATTCTCATCGTGACGCAGACACCTCCTTACCTGCGCCGGCATCCTGGTGGGGACCGGACTGGCAATCACACATCCAGGGCTAAAATGAGCTCAGAGCTGGCTAAGGTGATCAACGATGGGCTGTACTACTATGAGCAGGACCTGTGGACAGAGCAGTTTGAGCCAGAGTATTCGCAGATCAAGGTGAGAGTAGCTGATCCAAGGAAGGGAGTGCATGGGGGGCCTCGTGGTGTGGTGGAAAGGGCAGTACAGCAAGTTACAGCCCACTCATGGGGTGGAGCTAGGCTGGAGTTAGTCCTCTTGCAGAGCTTGGGATTTCTGACTCCCAGTGTCATGCTCTGCTGCATCAGGGATAAACACAGCTCTGTAACGTGGCGTTAAGGCTGCAGCCAGGTAAACAAAGTACCAGTAATGAGGTGACCTAGAACATGGAGCCCATTACTTTGCTGTCTGCCAGGGTCTTGGCAGGCAGTGCTAGATCTATGGGGAGAACTGGGTGTCTCTGCACTGTCCATAGTGCCCAGTGCTCCATGGCACGGTCCCTTGGAGACTGCGCTTACTGGGGACAGGTTCATAGATGGCTAGGCTGCACTGGACCTGTGCTCTTCATTTTAGTGCCGGTTTGCATAGACCAGGGCTTTTTATAGAAATCCCATCTGCTGCTTTGGAACGTTTGAGTCCCAGCTTGGTGACTCTCACAGTCAGGGACTTGACTAGACTCGTTCAGCAGTGGAAGTTATTTTGGCTGCAAGGTGGGGTGGCCTGTTGGAGCTACCAGCTGGGCTCAGTGTTCCCATGTCTGGTACCTGGCACACTGCTAAAGCAGTGCCACTCTGGAGCGGCAGAAGCTGAAGGTGTGGGGAGAGAGGTGGCAGAGGGTCGGTGTGCTGGGGTTATGGGTTCCTGGAGCATTGTGCCCCACTCCCAGTGTGGCTGTGAGAATGCAAGGAGGAGGTTCTAGGGAGGCAAGAAGGTGGCAGGGGCAATGGGGTCCTGGCCAAGCACAGGCTACAAAGCTTGCTTTGAACCTTTCTGCACCGGTGCTGACCTGGGTGAGTAAAAGCCTGAAAGAAGCAAGCAACGGTTAGTGGAGCTGCCTGTTAGGATCCCTGAAAGCTTGGGAGCAGCAGGTGGCTCAGATCTGGCCCATGCAGTGCCCAGTTCTGTCTGCTGCGTCTCCCCTCTCTACCTCTGCACGGCAGGTCACCCTTCTGGGCACCCAGATGCCATGGCTGCACTTGGTGCCCAGCGTTGTGGCTGTTGCACAAGTAGAGTGGTGGTCATGATAAGCTGATGGGGTGAGGGGAGAAGAGGGCAATTTGTTGCTTCATCACCTTCCTCTTCCAATGCAGCAAGAGGTGGAGAACTTCAAGAAGGTGAATATGATCAGCAGGGAGCAGTTTGACACCCTGACCCCAGAGCCCCCTGTGGATCCAAATCAGGAAGTCCCTCCTGGTCCCCCCAGGTTCCAGCAAGGTAAGAGATGGGAGGGCATGAATGGGTGGAACTGAATTTGTTTCTGTTTCTCCTGATGAGAGATCCTTGGAGGTTGGGTAGCAGCTAGGGAGAAGGAATTGGGGCCACAGGTGCAGTTTATCTCTCCCAGAGCAATGCCTTTCTCCCAGCTTTATATTTTTGGGCTCCAGAAGAGGAGGCCCAAAAGCAGAGGTGTCCCAATTGAGCAAGGAAGCCTTGGCAGACTTGTAGCTCCCCTTGATGTGACTTTCCTCTTGGACCCTCTCTTGAGTACCTGGAAGCAGCTGCCTGTTGGGCCTTCCTTGTTTGGCTGCGCATGGCACCTGGTGCTGTGTCCTTCTCTTGGGGATGCGGGGTTTGTCGCTGCTGTTAGCCATGAGAAATTAGATACCTTGTGGGATCCCTGAAAGCTCAGTCCTTAGATCTGCTGCTAGGTTTTGGGTTGTCTGGCCAAGCTGGTGACGTGTTGTCACCATTTGAAGCTGTTTGTCTTGGAGAGCTGGGATGTGTCCCTGCGTTCCTGCCCCTGCTGCTTCCCATCGGCCAGATGGATGTCCCTTGACCATAGTGCTGCTCTCATGCTCAGAGCACAGCTTGACCTGGGGTGGGGGCTTTTGTCTCTGCAGTACCTACAGACGCTTTGGCTAACAAGTTGTTTGGAGTCCCCGAGCCTTCAACCATTGCCCGGTCTTTGCCTACGACTGTACCAGAGTCGCCCAACTACCGCAATGCCAGGACCCCCCGGACCCCTCGCACGCCTCAGCTGAAGGACCCAACCCAGACGCCCCGGTTCTACCCAGTGGTGAAAGAGGGCAGGACGATAGATGCCAAGGTGGGACCAGGGCTGGGGTGTGGGACGGGAGCTGGGGTTTCCCAGCGGGGTCTGGGGAGGGAGTGCGTGCATCCCTGATGCACCATGTCTTGCAGACTCCGCGCAAGAGGAAGACGAGGCACAGTTCGAACCCCCCGATGGAGTGCCATGTGGGCTGGGTGATGGACTCTCGGGAGCACAGGCCCCGAACTGCCTCCATCAGGTACTTGAGGTCACGGAGGAGCCAGAAATGGGGAGGGGAGCAAGTGTGGGAAGGAAGGGGAGAGGCAGCATCTGGCCTTGCAGGGGACGTCTCCTGTTAGGTGGCTGCAGACAGGACTGGGACCCAGCTTGCCCCTCCTGGAAGAAGCTAAGGAAAGTCTGGAGCCTTGGAATAAAGAGATGAGACTGTTGGAAACATTGGTTCCCTTCCTAGTAGGATACCCCGTGGCTCGGGTCCCAAACCCAGAGTAGACGGTTCCAGGGAGGCGGTGGGACAAGTGCTGTGGGGTGTGTGACCGCTCTGCTGTCAGCTGAGTGATGCCAAGGAAGGGTCTTGACAGGAGTCTCTCACACTCAGCTCGAGCCCTTCGGAGGGGACCCCGGCTGTCGGAAGCTACGGCTGCACCCCGCAGTCCCTGCCCAAGTTCCAGCATCCTTCACATGAGCTTCTTAAGGAGAATGGCTTCACGCAACATGTCTACCACAAGTACCGTCGGCGCTGCCTTAATGGTAGGGACGCCTGCGCTGTGGGGTGTGGGGCAGGGTGTCTGTGTCCGCTGTGTCCTGGGGCAGGGTATGGCCACAGAGCATGCACACGGAGATAAACAGGGTCCGACAACCTTGCTGGTAGCTGACGTTTCCCCGCGGTTTGTGGCAAGCGTGGGCTGTAGCTCGGGGTGTCCAGCACTGGGGCTGGGTGCAGTCACAGTGCCGCAGAGCCCTCTGCAAGAGCTGGCTCCATGGGAAAGGATCTGCCTGGTCATCACCCTTTCTTCCTGAAACAGAGCGGAAGCGGCTGGGCATTGGTCAGTCCCAGGAGATGAACACGCTTTTCCGGTTCTGGTCCTTCTTCCTCCGAGATCACTTCAACAAGAAAATGTATGAGGAGTTCAAGCAACTGGCTGTGGAGGACGGGAAGGAGGGGTACAGGTAGGAGAGGAGGGGCAGAGCAGCTTTTCCTGGGAGAGAAGTGAGGGAAGAAGTATTCGGCCCTTTGCAGGGCTCACAGCAAAACAAAGCAGCATCTCTGCCTTGCTCAGGGGCAGGGCTTGGATTGCCCTTGGCCACCTCCTGCTGCTGGTGCAGAGCAGGGCTTTTGCCTCAAGAGCCTCTGTCCAGGTGTTTCATGTGCCAGTGCCTGAGCACCATGTGCTGCTCCATTCCCAGGTACGGTCTGGAGTGCCTTTTCAGATACTACAGCTACGGGCTGGAGAAGAAATTCCGGCCAGACATCTTTAAGGACTTCCAAGAAGAGACCATCAAGGATTACGAGGCTGGTAAGTGCCTCCTTTTGCCTCCCCTGGGGTTGTAGCTGGGGATGTAGCTCAGCTGCGTGGCTGCCCCTGGGCCTCTTCTCATGCCTTTGGGGAAGCCCTGTAATGCCGTACATCAGCGTGTGTGGTGGGGACCGTGTGTGGTGGGGACCGGCGTGTGTGGTGGGGACCGGCGGGGCGTCCTGTTGCTTCATGGGAGAGGGTTGAATGGATGTTCACTGCCCTGAAGACTTCGGGGGGGGGGGGGGGGGGGGGGTTGGGGTGTGGAGTGGAGGAGGGCAATGGGAGGCTGTAGCTCTACCAAAAACATTTCTCTAGAGGCACTGGTTCCTCTAGGATTTCTCAAGACCCTGCAGCGGCCGAGCCTTGTCACCACCAGGTCAGGCGAGGCTGGGGACATCCCCTTCAGGAGGGCTGCCCGTTACTGACGTAGGGGGCTTCCCTCCAGGTTTTCCATCCTGGCTTGGTTGTGCCTACTAGTGGGACAGGAGGGCTCGTGGGATGAGTGGTGGAGAAGCTTGGAGGAAAGTGTTCTGATGTCTGGTTTGACACTTGTCCTGCTGACATCTGGTTTGGTTTTCTTCTCCTGCAGGACAGCTCTACGGGCTGGAAAAGTTCTGGGCCTTCTTAAAATATTCCAAAGCCAAAAATCTGGACATTAACAGCAAACTGCAAGAATACCTCAGCAAGTTCAAGCGCCTCGAGGACTTCCGAGTGGATGTGAGTAGACACAATGCCCGCGCCATGCTGACGGCCCCTGCAAACGCCCCTCTGCCCCCTCCGAGGACGTTTTGGGGACCGGTCCCCAAGCAGTGCCAGGCAGGGGGAGTCAGCGACACCTAGTGTCAGGCCCTGTCATTGCAGCCGGGCCAGGAACAACCTGCAGGGTTTGAATATTGCAAATCCACTTCGGAGCAGCTCTCTGGGGAACTGGATGAGCCCATCTTCCCTGATGAGCTGAGGAGGAGAGTGAGCCTTGATGGTTTGAGGGGAGCCAGCGCTGTGTGGAGCTTCAGCTCCTTGACTGTGCCCCTTGTCTTGGAAGGAGGTGCCTAGGAGCAAGTTGTCACTATTGTGCTTGGCTGGGAGTCAGTCTGTCTTTCTGGCAGCAGTAGGTTTGGAGAGGAGGACAGCTGTGTGCTTGCGGTTGAGGATGTGTGTTCTTTGTGGGTCAGGGAGAAAAGCTGCAACTACAGGTGTGCAGGCAGGCTGTTCCCTGATCCAGGGGAAGGGCATCTGCATTTGCAGCAGGTTGTGCATTTGCAGCTGGTGTGTTTTTTCTTCCAGCCACCCATGGGGGAGGAAGGTGGACACAAGAGATACCCTACGACGTCAGGAGATGGCAGGAAGCGCTACCCATCCCAGTCTTCCAGCAAAACAGTCAGCCAGTGCCCACCCAGCCAAGCCCACGCCTCGCCCAGCCAGCCTGCACAAGAGGATGCCAAAAACCTGAGCCAGCAATCCCCCGCCCTGTCGGCTGCAGAATCGCAGACAGTGGGGAAGTAGAGAGGCTGCAGCATCTGCTTCCTGCCGGGGGACGGGGTGGGTTGGTGGGAGACTGGCTCGGAGAAGGGGAGATGTGAGGGGGTGGGACAGGAAGGAAGCTGGAAGGTGGGTGCCCAGGAATAGGCTGCTTGGGAGAAACTTCAACGCACATGATTTTTTTTCTCTTGTGGCTGGAAAGCAAAGACGATTGCATTTAAAACACCATTTTGCTATTACAACCCTGACCAGAGCCAGACCCGCTCCCAGCAGGCCCATCCTTTGCTTTCCCTTCCCTCCCCTCCTGTGCACACACTCATGTCTTAGTGTCTTTAAAAAAAAAAAAAAAGTGTTCTGGCTGGGTTGGAAAGGGGAGATTTTTTTATTATTATATATATATATCAAGTTTTAAATTATTGCTAGAGGTTTGTCTGGATTTACCAAAACAAGTCTGCTCTGTGCGGCCCCAATGACTCCCCTCAGTGTCCCCCCTCGGATCGCAGGGCAGCCCGCTCAGGAAGCTCAGAGGAGCGAGGTTCCCTGATGGGGGACCGAAGCCACAGTGTGTCGCAGTGCTGCAGAGCCTCTGATCTCCACGACCTGGCTGACTTCTCCCATTCCACGCGTGGTGGTTCCTCTCCGACACCAACCGCCACGACAGGAGCATCACCCTGTTTGTCCTCCTGATCCCTCCTCCCCGACGTCTTCACCTCCGACCTTCCCGAGGGTCTGGCTCTCCTTCCGCCCGCCTCTCCCTTCCATCACGGACAATTTGGAAGTCAACCAAAGGACCTTTGCCAAGGATAGGCTTGTTCTAACTCCTTCCTGCGAGGATGGCTGGTGGGAAGCCGGCAGGCACCTGGACTCAAGCCTGCATGGACGATGCACCCGCTGCTCCAGGAATGCCCATCGCATGCAAAGACAGGACTTTGCCAAAGGAGGGTTTCTCTTCCTTTTCCCTTGGAAAAATGAAATGACAACAACAAAAACAAACACAAACCCCTCTGAAAGGAATGAAAAAAAAAAAAAACAAAACACTTTAAAAAGACACCATCTCCCTTTGCTTTCTTCCTTGGAAATACTATTGAAGAAAAAAAAAAAACAAAACAAAAACAAAAAAAAAAAACAAACAAAAAACCCAAAAAACCACACAAAAAAAAGTTGCCTTATGGTAGAGCTGGACCGGGAGGCTTGCTAGCTTCCTGCACCCTGGGGCACACTGGGCTCTTGGCCCCCCCCCATCCCCTCAGCCCGGAGACTCCTCATGGCATTGCTGCCGAGCTGATCTTCCCTGCGGCCTTTCCTCTGACCCCGCAGCTCACTCGGATATTTCCCCGCATCGTGGAGACCCGCTACCAGCCCTGGTTCTTGCGGGGGAAGGTGCCCAGGGCAGTCAAATCCAAGACTTGTGCTCATGAGTAAAGCCGCTATGTTGTGTATATAGCATTGTAGCATCTTCCCGCGACAGCGACTTGTACGTGCTTATGGCCTCGCTCAGCCGCCCCGTGCCCTCTCCAGGCAGGCTGGGGCAGGAGGTGGGTCTGCTCCAGCCCGCACCTTCAGCGTGGTCAGGGGGTGAGCGGGGAGATCTGTCACAGCAGCTGTGGAGGGACTGACTGGTCCTTGCTGCGAGCAGGTAGGAGGGCTGGTGTCTCCCTGGTGCCACCGTAATGCTGTAGCCTGAAGAAGGAGCAACGCAGCCCCAGGGAACCCGTGTCTTGCAGCCCTTACCGGCCCAGGGCTGCTGGTGGGACTTGTGCTGTGCGTGAGCAGGAGCCCTGCCTGGCAAAGGAGGGCTCTCGCCCGAGTTTCTTGTGCATTGTGTCTTGGCAGGCGGCTGCGTGGTCTCCTCCTTAGGGAAGTGTCCCTGTGCATCTCCAAGAGCTGAGATAACACCGTGCTGCTCCTCGCTTGGCTGAGGCAAGGAGGTGGCTGCAGAGCTGCTGTGGCATTTACTTGGTTCCTTTGCCCAGCACCGAGTGGGCTTGGGCAGGCAGAGTGTCCCCAGGCTCCGGAGCTGCATTCCCTCCCAGCGGGCATGTGTCAGAGGGGCGAGATCGGCTCCTGGGGCCCAGAAGTAGCACTGGAAAGTCGTGTTCCTGCCATGAGGGTAGAAGCTCCTTTTCAGCAGAGCCGCTTACCTTGCTGTCACCGTGCTCCATCTCCTGGGACGGGAAGCTTGCTTTGCAGCCGGCTGGGCTGTGGCTCGGGCGCTCTGTCCTTGTGAGCTGCAAAGCGTGCTCCTGCGCATGGTGTGGGGCGGGCACTGCAGCGGGCTGTTCATAATGCAGCTAATTGCGTTGCGCTCTCTGCAAAATCTTAAGCCGGTAACAAACAGCATTTTCCCAAAGTATCCAGTTATTGATCCAGAGGGCTGTCTTAGAGCTGGAGGATGGAGTCATCTTTCCAGGGCTGTCCCTGTGTGGCTGCGGGGCTGGTGGCTGAGAGCAGCCAGGAGCTGAGAGTGGAGATGGAGTGGGGTGAGCTTGGCGTGAGCTTGGGCAAGCTGCCCATCAGCAGCGGCCGTGGGCGTTCACAGAGCCCTGGCTGAAGTCAGTCGCCTTCCCAAACCGACGCTGCGTTGAAGATGCTGCTGGGGTGGGGGGTGGGGGGTGGGCTGGGGAGGTGGGCTGGTCCGTGTGGAGCAGCTTGGTGAACTGCTGCTAGAACTGAAAGCACAGCTGGGTTTGAGTGAGGCTGGGTAGCTGCTACTTTGCTGTTTCCTGGTGGTGTGATCCTGCCCTGGTCCGTCCGCCCCTGCCACATCCCCCTGCAGCTCCGTACCGCTCATGGGCCCGATTCGGCGCGCCAGCCTGAGTCTGTGGCTTGCCCCGTCACAGCAGCAGCGCTCTGGGGTTGCGGGGTGGTAACTGGGCAGGGCAGGCAAGTAACACTTGTACAGTGCTGTGGCCGTGACTGTTATTTCTGGATTTCCCCCCCTCCCCTTGTGAACTGGAGTCAGATCCCTGAGGTTATGGATGCGGCCGGGTTTGCCCCTGATTTGGGAAGGAGGAGCCTCGGAGGCTGGAGATGGGGGTTGATCAGAGACATGGGAGATGTGTTGCTGGTTGTTTGCAAGTGGAAACGGGTCTGGGTGTTTTGTGGCTGGTCCTTACTGCTGCGTCCCAGCGCTCCTCTCATGGGTGCGTGTTCTCTTTTGAAGCCAGTTGTCTGCATTTTAGCAACAGGTGAAATAGGAAACGAGGAGCAGCAAGCTCCTGCTGCGGAGTTGTTGCTTGTGGAGCGGACTGTGGAATTGCTTGGGTGGTAGAAGAGGTAAAAAATTTCCAAGAGAATTTCCCAAAATCTAAGTTGATCTTAATTTTGTAATTTCTAAGGCTGAGACTCCAGTCTTGGCATGGAGGAGTGTCGTTCGTGTCTCCCCCCCGTCTGCTGAGTCAGTGGTTTGTCACAACAGTGTGGCTGAGGGCCCCGTGAGAACCCCCCGTTTCCCAGGGGAAGGTGGATCAGAAGCGCGGTCCTGCTGCCCTCCACGTTTGCGGACCGTATGCCTCGTTTTACTCTGTCAGACAGCAGCCTAGCCAGGGAGCAAAGACAGATGTGAAACCAGCTGTTGGTTGCTCCCTCACCTCCCTGCGGGATGCGGGGCAGGGCGCTGCCCTCACGGTGTGGGGGGCAGGGAGCTCTGCGGGGCCGTGGTTACGGGGCAGCATCCTGCACCCCGGTGCTGCGCGGGGGCCGTGGCAAGGCGGGGGGTGCAGAGCGTGCGGTCCGTGCCGGGCTGGGGGGCTGGCCGCGGGGGGGCTGGCCCTGCCTGCGCCTCGCACGGGGGGCAGCTCTGCAGGGGCGCCTGACCTTGCTGCCTAGCTGCATGCAGAAGGCATCGCACGGCGCACGGTTCGCACCGCTGCTGGGCGAAGGGACAGCTGTCCAAAGCGGGATTTTGCTTTGGAGAAGGTTCTTTCCCTTCTGCTGAGGAAGGAGTTTGGCCTTGCTTTTAGTTTGGATGCTTCACCACAATCACGTTTTTGTGCTTTTTTTTTTTTTTTTTTTTTTTTTTTTTAAATTTTCGTGGGCTGAGGGGTTGGGCACACGTACTGCTGGGAACGCTGAGCCATCCCGCAGCTCTCGAGGGCTGCGTGGTGCTGGCTCCCAGCCCTTGGGAGCTCCGGGGGCTCTCGGCAAGGCTGGGGGAGGCCATAGGCCTGCAGGCAGAGCGGGGGGCGCGCTCCCCAACTCACCCCTCTCGGGACGGCCCAGGCTGCTGCAGCCCCGGGCTCCTTGCCGAGGTCAGCCCATCTTTGGGATGCAGGTGGGTGCAGCGGGTACGGAGCTCCGGCGTGGGGTCAGGAGTGGAGGTAGAAGGTGTGTTTCGGAGGCAGCTGCTTTGCTTTGCCGTGCTCATTTGGGGGGGGGGGGGGAAATACTAAAACTAATAATCCTGCTGTTCCGATCGCCTGTCTGTTGCTCTTCCTGCTGCCCCCCTTGCACCCCCGATGGCGGCTTGTCGCTGTAGCCCTTGGGGTCCCTCGAGTTTCGGCAACTGCTCGTCTTGCTGGGGACTGGTCGACTGTACTGTAACAAAACGATGTGTTAACCTCGGTACCCTGCCACGTGTCTGTACACGTTCCACATGGCAGTGCAGAGGGGGCCTTCTAGCTGTTAATGCCTTTCTAGTTATTTTATCAAAAGGAAGGAAAAAAAAAAAAAAAAAAGGAAAACTGTAAATGTAGCAAGCTGTGTTTGCAAATGCTTATTTTCTCCTGTCTCCTCTGAGACTGGTTATGTCACTTTGTCACTGTTTGAAATGGATGCTAGGCTCTTTTTAAGGGAGGGTTGCTACACTTGGTGTTAAATGCCTCACTGACTTCTCTCTTCTTTTTTTGTTTTTAAGTTTCCAATACAGGTAATAGTTGAATGACTTCTTTTTTTTTTTTTTTTTTTTTTTTTTTTTTTTTAAGATAGTGTTCATCTCAGTGGCATGGAGTGGGTGGCTGGAGGGCAGCATTTCAATGAGTAGTTTACAGTTTCACTTTCTGCAGACACTTGAACATAGGACCGATGTATCTGTGACAAGCACATCCCCTTGGTGGGAAGCCCCGAGGAGCGGAGGGGACATGCAGAGTGTGCTCGGGTCAGCCCCGGGGTCCCTGCGCTGTCCCCCTGTGGCTCGCTCTCTAGCCATCAGCTCTGCATGGGGCTGGCTCGTGCCGGTGGTACCCCCCCCCAGGAGGGTCCCCCGAGCCTCCCTGGTGCAGCCCCACTCCCCCTCCTCCTCTCCCAGCCTGTCCCGGTCCCGTTGGGGTTGGAAGCCTTTGGATCTGTGGCTCAGAAACCCCCAGTAAGCCACGCGGCCAGGGTTGGCCCTCTGCTCGCTTGCCAGGAGCAAAAGGGGTGATGGTTCGATGTGCTGGCCCTTCTCAAACCCTGTGTGTCCCAACCTCAGCCTTCTGTTTCCCAAAACTAGAAAGTGTGTGCAACCTTCTTCAGCTGCATTTATCGTAGAGACAAACTTAAAATGACTCATCACAGACCATGTATCACTTGGGAGGAAAATCTTGTTAATATGGCCCACTGTACATGATCCATCTTCTGTCGATAGTACATAATCTTTGACTCATGTGCTAGGATCATCATCACATATAAAAGGAAAAGAGAAAAATGTAAAATACTTGAATGAGAGCTTGTATTATAACATTAATATTATTCAGAGTATCTGCTTTCTAGGCTGATGTGATTCATTATTCTAGTAATGCTTTAGTCCTTTGTAATTTGTGGTAATTATGCTTTTTCCTTTTTAATACAAAAAAAATGTATAAAAATAAAAACTTCAAAAGACAGTGCAGCCTGGGTTTTCTGTTCTGCTGACTTGACCTCCCCAAGGGGACATGAACGGGTTGGGCTCATCCCTGTGCGGTCGCAGGGGCTGAAGGAGGGTGGGAGAAGAGCTGGTTCCTCAGGTGGAGCTTCCTCGGAGGACACGGCCTAGCAATGGTGACGTGTCATTTTTGTCCCAGGCCCCCAGATAGGATCGATCAGTTGTGTAGGTACTTACGGACACGCATAAAGGTATGGATGCTACGCTCTTTTGGGCCCTTTCTTACAGGGTTTCACTAGTGTCCACGCAACTCGGGACAGCCGGGACTCTTCTTCCCTTGGAAAGTCTCTTTCTGCAGTTGTGCAGACGCTTCACACACGTTGTGCGCTTCACAACAACTTCACGTTGTGCAGTTCTGGTTTGTGACCCCTCTTGGCGTGTGGGGAGCAAGATGGAGCTCAGCAGGAGGAAGTGATGGACCAGGGCTTCTGCCATGTAGCACATCAGCCCCCAGCTCTCCTGTCCCACGATGGGGAAACTGGCTTCACGTTTGCAGCTGTTAGTTTGTGGAGTGGCGATGTAGGCCGTGACGGCCCTTGGTCAGACCAGGATGAAGAAAAACTTGGGGGAAGTCAGGCCTCTGTTGCATGTTTCCAAAACTCTGGCCCCGCTGACTTTCCATGGGGTTGCATCTCGTATCCCAGGTGTTCAAAGTCTCAGAAAAGTAGTGGGTTTAATCCTATTACATGTAGTTACAGTGATCTTGCTGGTATTTCTGCAGAACGCTGCTCAAAGAGTGAAAACTGAAGCGCAAAAACCTTAATAACTCCCCAAAGCCATGTGGCCCAGAACATATCTGGCTTAAGTGCAGGCAGCTAGAACAAGGAACAGTGCAGGTAATTAAGAAAAAACCCACTAAACGTGGTTTTAAAATAGCTTTCTAGAGCAGTTCTTTTTTTTTCTCCCTTGGGTAGAAAATAGTGGCAGCAAAAGTGCGGTCATTTCAAGTCGCATGTTTTAAGTTCAGCTTCAGGTTTTCTTACGTGTGAACAGTAACTTGTTTCCCAATTAAAATACTATTTGGCATAAATCATTGTCTCTTGCTCTGCTAGTCACGGGGCTCTGCGGCACCCTGCAGGCTGCGGGGTTGGTTCACTCTGCCCTGGGTGCCTCAGGGATGCTCTCTGAGAGCGGCGTGAGGCTGAGGAGGACCCTGTGTCTCTGGTAGGCTTTGGTCTGTTTGAACACTGTGTCTGTGCCATGCAGATAATCCAACACTCCCAGGACTCCATAGCACTGGTTGAACCTGGAAACCAGAGAATAAACATCACTGGAAGTTACTGCGGTTACCTTGCTCTGGTATTTCCATCTCCTTTCAGAGCCCTAATGAGCCGTCCACAGGATTCCTGCTACGGTGCTGGGCCCCTTGCAGCCGCATCGGCTGTTTCTGCAGGAGGCAAACTGGTGGGAGCAGCGTGCCTGGATCTAGGGCGCACCTGGGGAATGGGAACAGCTCCTCCGGTGCTGTGTAGGTATCCCTGAACAACCTGCCGAACCTCTGCCCTCTCCAGTATAGGAGGTGGCTGGGAATCTCTGCCAGGAAGGGTTAATTGGGATTGATTGGGCAAGGTGTTACCTGAAAACGTTACTAATGCCAGTGTATTGGAGAGGGACAGAGAGAAAAGCTCCCTGCGGATTTATTTCAGCTGTGTGACTTGCCCTTGCTCTGTCTTCTTCTAGCCCACGTGCTGTGTCCTGAACTTCTAGGCAGAGCCTTGCAGAGAGCAGGCTCTGACCCTGTGCTTGTGCTGGGGAAGTCCAGGAATACCCGATACTGCAGGCACCGTGTGCTTTCTGCGTGCTTTCCTCCTCCATCATCTTTGGAAACTCGAAACGCCCAGCCCCACTTCGGTGTTGGTGCTTTGGAGAAAGTTTCTGCGTCAGCTGGTGGAGGAGGGGGGGTGTCAGTGAGGTGCCTGGCAGTTGCGTGGGCAGTGGGCTCTGTCCTCTGAAACCCCGACGGCTGTTTTAACTGCTTTGAGAACCAGCATTCAGCCTGCTGTCGGGCTTCTCCGCTCGTGTGCGAGTTACTGAAACGCTCTCGAGCCTCAGGAAGGGCGGGAGGGAGTGGGGAGCTGAGCGGTGCCCAGACGTACTTGAGGTGGTGGAAGTCGTGGAACTCTGGCGACGGTAGGAAGGGCAGGTGGTAGCCGCAGTGCGAAATGCTTGTTGTTACGAGAGCAAGGGAGAACCATGCTGCGATTGAAACGATATGGGACCCCATCAGCATCGGGCCAGTCATGACGGGCAGCGTGTTGGAGAGCTAGAAATGAGAGGCAAAGTCAGCCTCATTAATGGGTCCACAACAAGCAGCCTCTCCTCTAGAAGCTGAATTCTTTCACCTGGGTGATGCATCATAGCATCGTATTAGTTTTGTACAAACAGCATAAAGGGCAGATCCGTCCGCAAACACCTTGCTAAAATTACATAATCATCAAAGAAATAATTACAAAAATTACTAAAATTACGTAATCGTCAAAGGAATAATTACAACTACGGCAAAACATTGTCACAGCCCAAGCTCCCTACACTTGTAGTAGGAGTCAGATGTGAGATCAAACCAGGGGTGTGAGAGCAGCATGATTCCAGTAAATCACCCTGGAGTCAGAAGTAGGAATTTCAGTTTCACCTTGGAGTAATGCAGAAGCTGCTCTTGGGAAACCCGGCTGTAAAAGGGCATGGCCCGTGGACATGTGCAGTCAAAGGCAGCGATGTGATGATCCCGCCTGCATCACTTCATTGTGTCCTACTGGTGGCACAAACAGCTGTCGCTGCCCAGAGCAAGCTGACAGCACCAGCTAGGCTCAGTTGGACTTACATAAAAAGTTATCCTGCTGCCCAAAGACTGTCAGTTAGGGACACTCACAGAGCTGGTGTGGCAGCCCAGGACTATTGTTAACAGGAGAAAGTGCCTATAAGTGGAATCTTCTGAAGGTGGGATGTGTTTTCGTGAGAAATCTCAGCTGAAGCAGTGCTGGGAGATGCTCCTGAAAACACTGATCCCAGCTGCGAGCATGAAAATCGTAACAGAATTCTGAGTCCATGCAGTAACCTGGACTGTGTAAGTGTCACATCTGGTGTGGAAAGCACCGTCTGTGCTACTAGCCCTCTCTGTGCTCAAGGAATCGCCATGCAGTTGGTTCCTTATCTGTTGGAGGCACTTGCATCTGGGCTCTTAAAGCTAGTGGAGTGCAGTATGAACAGGTACTGTGACGCTTCTACAGCCAGGCTTCTTGGCAAAGCAGCTTAGCTTCCTCTGCCTAAGAAAGAAGCGTCCAAGAAACATTTACTTTTCTTCTCTTACGACTCCTCCTCATCCCACGGTAATCACACTCCGTGCAGAAACTGGGAGGTGACCACATGAGAACCCACTTACTATGTGTTCTACTGGGTGAGCATAAATGGAGACCACACCGATGGGGGCTGTCCACTCGTGGTGCTTCTTGTGAATGTGCTTATACAGGACCGGGAGGTGAACGAGCCTAAGCAGAGAAACCAGAGAAAGGCAAGTTTTGAGCTCCGCAAGAAAGGAACACAGAGTAACATAACACAGAATTTCTGCTGGGGACTTGCTCATGTCTCCTCTTTAACTTAAAGATTTCAGAGCAGCTGGGAATAAGAGCGCAGGACTCCTGGCTTCCCTCGCTCTCTCTTTAGTATTGATCCCTCTTACAACTGATGTGTCCACTGGCTGATGTTAAACTTAAATCCAGATAAATTCCATACATCAAAATCCCTGAATGACTCATTTGCTCAGACCTGGGAGAGTACTGCTTAGGGGAAGACTCGCTTTATATTCTCACTGTTTTGACTTTTCCCACTGGCAACTATTAGAGTCAGAATTTTATGTTCTGTGGGTGCTTTGTAAGAAATTTTATAATATATAAATTATATATATATATAATATATAAATTTATATAAATAATAAAAATGTAAAACCTTTTTACAGGGTTTTTTTTTTTTGAGTGCATTTGTCCAGAAGGGAAACCTACATACTTCTGAGATTGCTGTGCTTGCTTCTGCACAGCCTTTTGCAGGTTTTTTTTCTTCCTTGCTTTAGTTTTTTCCTCTAATGTTGGTGTCAGTGCTTAGAACGCCTGCGGTGTCAGCTGCCAGGCCCCGTTTCATAGGTGCTGTACAAGTGAATGTGAGATCAGTCACTGACCTCTTGAGCTTTTTTCTTTCAGGACAGTCAGTCTTGTTCATCTCTTTTCAAAGAATGCTGGGCCACAGCTTTTGTGTAAAGCTACCTGGGTTTTTTCTTCCTTTGCTTCTAAGCTGCTCCACCTTCGTAATTTTACCCATTTTTGCCTACTGTAGTTACTGACAGCACCAAAGCCTCATGTTGTAAAGGTGGAGTTCAGGACCTGGAAGTCTTCCCTTATAAATACAAGACTGGTGGAACAGCGGGGACTGGGACCATTGCTGTTGCAGGAGAAGGGTATAAGCTTAAAGGCATGGAGGAAAACCACGGAGTCCTGTTCCTGTGCTCCACTCACCTGTGTGTATAATAGAAGAGAACTTCCTCTATTAAGGTAAAGATGCCTAGCTCCATAAGAAACCAGTGGAAGGTGGGTAATTCCTTGTTGAAGGTGCTGCCCCACCACTTCATGACGTAGAACATGGGCACAAGCATGGGCAAGGAGATAAAGAACTGATTACACAGCGCTGTGTAGATGGCTTGGCGCAATTTCTTTGTGTCCACCTGCAAAAGAGAAGTCAGGACGTGAGGCTAAGTCAGAAGCAATGCAGCCTTGAGTTGGACGGATAAAAAGCTTTCAGATTTGTAGGCAGTTTCCATATTAGTTTTGGGATCAACTTTTTAACAAGCAGCCCAGCCAGATCTGATCAGTAGCCTAATTACAAGAACCGCCTTCCTCTCCGCCATGGATATACAGGACTCAGCTTGACTTCCCTTGAACCCTACCTGGTTGCAAGACAAAAGCCTAACAGGTTCTTCTCCCTGCTCCTAGCCTAAGGAGACTGCAGGAAGCGTTTAGCCAGCAGAAGAGGCAGAGTGGGAAATACTTACAGGATCATTCTTGCCCAGCTGAATGCGATAGCGAGTAATGAAAGCTGGCTTTCCTGTTACATCAGCCACCATAAGGATTCCATTGAAGCACCAGAAAGCAAGGCAAGGCACCAACGCAGCCCCTGTGGCGTGGGGAAAAGGCAGAGATACGTGAATGAATGGAGAGCTATGGCTAAATCAGAAACAAAATATGGTGGCATAGTATCCAGAGGATCTTGCTGGGACCCAGGTGTGCCAGGTGTGTATCCTCTGCCCTGAGATGCTTTAAAATGGAATATGGGCAAGTTCTGACATCCAGGTAAGACCTTGGGAATGGGGAAGAGGTTAGAGTAGACAAATGTCTCCTAGGTTGAAATGTGCCACAACTGAGGCTAAGAAAGGGCTTTTCTGGATGGCTGGGGCATCTCTTGTCATGGGTGGTTTTTTGTAAATACAAGTAGGATATGGTTGAGTTGGTCCCTGGGACCTTGCAAAGTCTCTACCAGGCTGTTCGCCAGCTGTTAATCACAGACAGAGAAGAGTTTTATAGGTGCTATGGCAAGAGTAAAATTCGCTATTTTAACTTTAATTTTCAGTAATGGGTTCTACTCATTCAGCTCTCACTGAGCCAAGTGTTTTCACAGGAAAGCCATTTCAGCTTTTCAAAGGCAGCTCAGGTGTCCCACATCAGCTGGGGCTGGCTTTGAAGCCTACACGTGCTTTTTCTGTGGGAGGGTGAGTGAGTTTGGGAAGGCTTGTCCATGTCCCACTATTAGATGTAATACACGGATTGTTCCTCCTACAGCACAGAGTTGTTAAAACTCACCAAGGAAGAAGATTGTCCGCTCCTTTCCCTCACACAGGTAGTAGAACTTCAGCCATGTTGTCTGCCAGAAATGGCCTAAAGTGTCCCAGATATTCTGTGCATACCTGTGGGAATAAGTGTTCTTGGTTGCCCATCTTTTCATCATCCACTTTTTCCTCTCTCCATCCACAGAAAAGTGTTCGAACAATGGGGCTTGAGGAAAAAATCTTACCCAGAAACAGAGTTCGCCAAGACGGTGAATATGAGCAAGCCCGTACCAAGGACACGGGCAGTGATCTTCACAGCATCCCTGAGCTTCTCCTCCTGTGAGCAAGCAACAAGGGTAAGTACGTCCTGCTGTGTCCTGCACTAGCGGTTTTTGTATTTAAAATGTTGTTTTTTGTTTGTTGTTTCAGAGACTCTCGAAAGAAGGTAACAAAGCTGTTATGGGCTGTTGAGTGTAGCTGAGGGGAGGGAGCACACCCACATCCCTCTGCCGTGCTTACAGAGACCCCAAGTGTCACTGACATGGAATTTCTCTGGAATAACCAAAGGGAGAGAAAGGACCACTGATTTCGCCCCCTTTGGTTTTGTTTGGCATGCTTCTTGCTGCCTGGAGGATTATAACATAAGGAGCTTCTGGATAACTCGCAGCAGTAGCAAAGGAAGACCTGGGGGTAAGGAATGGTGATCCACCTTAACACCTCCCTCGCTCCGTATTTTTTCCCTCCCAGTATGCTTTCCCCCTGCAGCGGCCAAACTGTTGTGCTTCAGATGATCTGGTTAACAGCTCCAGTTAATCCAGAACCACTCCTCTCAACTTTCCTCTTTGCTTTGAAGACCGATGCTGAAGTCAGGCTCACGTGCCCAGAAGCTTGCCTTTTTCCCCCCAAGTGTAACAGAGGTTTAATACACGATGTTACCTTTCCTTGCATAAGTCGCTTTGCTGTGCCTTTAGGCCATCACAGGTACAACTCAGCTCTAGTACAACTAGTGCAACTTGGCTAGTAGGTGCCAGCTGTATAGGACAACTGCACATTAACAAGGACGTTAAATGCTTCTAAAATATTTTTTAAAAATGTATAATAACATGGTAGCCACTGTTAGAAAACCGCAACAGCTGCTCTTAATGAAAAGTGTAAAGTTCTCTAAACCCCTGCTCTCAGTGACAGAAATGTCACCTACTGAAGAAATACTCTTGGGCAGCTGTGATGTTAGCATTACTCTTTTATCACGGTACGGATTTGAACTATACAAAGCAACTGCAAGACAGTCAGAAAACTACCAGCGAGATGTTTTGATTCCAGGAATTAGTATATTCAAAAAGCAGTATTCAATATATTTGAGCATTTAAATATTCAAACTCAAGTTTTTTAGCAGATATATGACCAATGTATAATTAACTATCAGTCTTTTAGAGTAGCCCAAGTTGGAACTGGTTCTGGAGTTCCACAGTCTTAGTTTGGGTTTTCTTGGGTGAATATGTATTATATTTATCTGCAGGACAACTGTTTTAGAAATATCAACGCAATTCTAAAATAATACAGTGTAATAACTGGCTAGCGTCTTGTTCATTACTCTGTCCTTCCTGTTTTTTAACTGTGGTGTTGTGCTTCACAAACAGACTGGAGTAAAAATAGCATGATTCATAGTTGCTGTCCTGCTTGCCTCCTGTCAGAGAGGACAAACAAGAGAGACGGCTCACTAATAAATGTTGAATGCAGGTGTGTTTAAGGTAATGCAATATAGAGGAATCCTCTCTATACAGCTTTTAGCGCTAAAAGCTTTAAGATTCTGTAGCAGCTACAGAACATTAAGCATCTCCCAGGACTTGTCAGCAATATTTATCTGTCCCAGGACAGAACTTTGCTCATTAGCACTGAAACTTTCCTTGTTAAATGAAACAACCGTTTCCTCCTATCATCTTTTTTTTTTTTTTTTTAAATCAATTTAGCAACTGGGAAGGAAGTAATTTAAAGGACTCTTGCCCTACAGCTTGATGTTTGTGAACCCTATAAGTTTATATTAGAAGTAATGTGATCTGTTGCCACCATTATCACTGGGTGTACTGAACTACAAATGCAAGGCTGGCAAAAAAAAAAATGAAATCCCTTCCAGCTTCAGATAGCGCACGCTGGGCTCTGGGCTGCAGAGTTGCTCTCTTAGCAGTTTCGTTCTTCCAATTGCATCCACGTTATGCCTCATGTATGCTGACATGAGATAAGACTTTCTCACTCTTTAGACCCTGAAACACCATCTACATATTCTTTAGAAAAAAGGTTACAAAAGCTACAAAAAGCTTAGAGCTTTTTAGCAGAATCACGTAAGTCTTTCCTACCCTTGGGTTGAAGAACATACCAAAGAAAAACTCTGTTGTCTTACAAGTGTAAGACTTTTTAGTTAGACTAAATAGTATTGCAGATTCTTTAGCATCTTCCAGCTGAAGAACTCGGAGAGTTTCAAAACCTAGTAACTCCTAATATTCATCAGACACTGTGTATGTCCTGCTTTGAGACAGGACAGAGGGTAGCTAAAGCTTAACCATTTTAAAAGCCCTTTGGCTAGAAACTGTCTTGTTTTGAGGCTGTGTTTTTATTGCATGTGATGAAATGATTATGTGAATGAATCCCACACAGTGTCATTACGTGAGCTGTGGAAGCAGAAAGTTTACATAGAAAATAAAAAATCTTGTTGATCAAGTCCAAGTGCTAACACCCTGTTCCTCTTCATGCCAACAGCTCCGGCACAGTAGTTTCCAAACCCTGATCTGTGGATTGCTTGAGATCTTGCCCTTGAAGGGCTTGGACAAGCTGGCAATTTCCTTAAGTGCAGAACAGGGTTGCTGCCTGCAAGGTAAAGAAACTGGGGCACATCTGCTGGGAAACATACTGTCTAGCAGGACCACTTTGAAGGACTGGGTCCGGTTAGGTGGCGCAGCTTCTGGTTACAGGGGAGTGTTGTGGTCTCTTGCCACGCAAGCAAAGAACACAGGCCCTTCACCGCGTGGTGCCGCAGCTGCAGTCCACTGGAAGGGAAAAATGCTGGGAAAATGTTGCTGTAGTCATAAGAGATGAGCTCCTAGTCGTGCTAAAGTGATCAGAGGGTGGATGTATCTGTCACTTCTTTTAGAAGACGATTTGACACATCCAGCCTTCCAAAGCACCTGCAAAATGCTTTGTTTAAAAGATGACTATAAGCCTTTACCTGCTTCTGCTGCTCAGCCATGGTGGAATATCCAGAGCCTCTTTTCATCTGAAATAAGAAGTGATCTAAGTAAATGAACCTTGTACGGCTGGAGTGTGGAAGAACACACTGCTGACTCCAACAAATCCCCTCAACTTCAAGTTCGGTTGCAAAACTGTAAAATATTTACTCTCTGTGCTCTGTCCTGTCCTGCTCCCTCCTTCGTGTTGGCCATCAAGCAACGCTGAGCTTTTGAGAAGAAAAAACTCCCGTATTTCCTGGTGAGTTAGTATTTTCCTGGGAGACTAACAGGGATGCAAGAGTAACAAAGAAAAACAGGAGAAAAGGCAAACCCAAAGCTTTTGATTGTGGCACTGTTGTGTTGTGGCACAGCTGCCTCCCTTGATCTGGCCCAGGAATACACTGCACTCAGTAGGAACTCCAGCACTTCACAGACTGCAAGGAAAGGAGGATATGGGACATGTTCTTCCGTTAATGACAACATGCTGTTAAACTAACAAGGATGAAAACAAAAATCTGACTACATCCAAGTGAGGTTGTGCCATGAAGAGTTAACACAGTAGAGCCCCAGGAAACCTCCCCTCACATGGCAGAGGAACAGCTCAAGAACACGGTTAAGTGAGAAAATCATCTTTGCTGCAGTTCTGCTATGGTCAATTTGAGTGTTTGAAGTCCTAAATGGACAGGTGGCCATCTCATAATAATTCTCCCTGCATTTGGCTCTGGCTTGACCATTTGTTGCTGGGTTTGGTAATAAATAAAAAAAATATACAAAATTAACCCAAGGTTTAAGTAGTTGCTGGAGCTTCACCGCTGTTGGCTATGGAAAGATCTCTATTTCAGGACACGCTGTCCTAAGGATTACTGTGTTGCTCTTTTTATATTGCTGCACTCTTACCATAAATAATAATTAGCAAAAGCTAACAAAACATTCCTTAAGGTTTTCTTGGTTTCATCCCATCTTTAAGAACAAACACGTGAATTACAGTATGAAGGCCAGATTACTGTGGATTGCAGAATGTAATCCATTTTGCTTTTCATACTTAGGAGACTATTCAAGCAGAGGCAAACCACGTTACCTACGGTAACAAAGGAAAGCAGAAACAAGGTAAAGGCACCTGTCCAAGGTACAAAGAAAAAAAGAGCTGGAAAACTATAAATTAGAAAGATGATATTCTATTACCTTTCCGATGGAGCAAGCCTCTTAGGAGTAGTCCTCTTGCAGTGTTTCGTTTCAGAAAGGAGGAATACACTGCCAAAAAAGAATTCCCCGTATTAACCAGGAGGTTATACTTTGAAAAGCTTGAAATGATAGCTTTCTGGGTACGTTCTTACAAATGCAACTCTGTTTATTTACAGCTGTTACCAGCTCTGTTTCCCTAAGTTGCATGTTAGTATGCAGGTCAAGGGGCACGAGACAGAAAAATTGGACACCACCTTCCTGCTTGGGCTCCTGCTTACTCCTGGACAGAAAAGGACAAGGCCAAGTCCATCAAACTACATACATTAGTGGAAGAAACTGATGTGAAACAGTTCGGAGAAGGAAAAAAAAAAAAAGGCAAAAAGTGATTTGAAACTTGAAACCATGAGCCTGAACTCCCAACGCCCTATTTTAACACTAGTGTTGTATGTACTCCTATGGGAAATGCTAACTTTTGGTATCAGCCTAAAAAGAAAAAAAAAAAAAATCAAGTTAACTTTGTCTCCCTTGGCCAAAGAAAGTAAGAGTGAGAGGTGCCCTAAGTTGCTATTGCTTAAAATAAGAATGTGTTAAGGAAGTCACAGTGTTCTCAGACTTCTCGTCTTTCCCCAGATCTAGAGCTCCTTGCTATTAGACTTTGTGAGCTGCTAAAGCCAGTCTATGCAATCTTCTGTATGTTGATTTTTTTTTCTCTGATATATCAAGTTTTTCCAACCACAACCTTATTGAAAAAATATAGTTGGATTCCAACATATCTGATGAAGAATACCTATAAGTAGCAACCACAAATAACCTGCTGGCCTGGGTAGAACAGCATAAATAACTTGCCACAGGACGATCTGACCTCATCTTAATTTCCAGTGATGCATTTTTATGTTACATAACATGCAATACAGTCCCATCTTGTCACACGGGTCCTCTCAGTGCAGGTATGCCCACTGTCTCCGAGAAAACACTGCTAATGTTTGAAATATGTCAGGCTTGAATAATCCATTCTTTTTTGAGGCTTTGCTCCATTCCAGCTTCCTTAGCCGGTTGTTTGGAGTCTTGTACAGTTGAGTTTTGAGTATCTGCATGGAAGGAGATGCCACAGCTTCTCTAGGAAATCTGTTCAAGTATTCGACTACTTAATTTCTGCCCCCTCCCCTAGTATCTAATCGGATTTTCCCTTGCTGTAACTCGTATCCCTTGCCCCTTTGCTGTGCACCTCCCCTCTCTGTCTTCTCTACAACCGCCCAGTCGGGAGCTGAAACAGCAATATGAAATTATTCTGCTGGGACAGCACAGTAAATAGTGTTGGCCATAGTCTTCTGTGGTTAAAGAGATTATTTTCTTCTCTGATGACCCTGTGGCAGACAATGTTAGATCTTTGAGAGAGAAGGCATAATAGGGTTATCTCAGCTGCTTGCCGGAAGGCTGATGCTCTGGAATGGTTCCTCCATACAGCAGTGCTGAGTCAAACCCTGCTGAGTCTTTGTATGCAAAGAGCTAGAGCAGAGCACAGCAGAAAGTGTGGCTCTGAGTTTTTAGGAAGAGAAAGAGCCACTGCTTCACTGAGTCCCATATTCTTTGAGTTTAGGAAAGAGTTAAAATTATAATAATTTTAGTAGTACTCCTTTTAAAATAATCAAATTATGATAGAAGTCTCGCTTGGGCAAAGAAACAGTACTGCCATATCTGCTTACCCTCACTCTCCCTAAAATCTCAGTGTACTACCTTTATTAAGTCACATTTACAAGATAAACTTTTACATTATTTACATTAAAAAAATAATTCTACATTAAAAAAATGAAAAAAAAAAAATTTGATGGATTAAGCTTTCCCCAGCATCTCATGACCTACTCTTTTTTTGTTGGATAATGCCTCTTCTGACTCAGAATACACCAAATACATTAAAAAAGCATTCGCGTAACCACGGCTGTTTCGGCAAACAAGAAAGCCATTCAACTGCTTGGCACTGATCTCATGTTGGCACGTTATACAGCCCCGAATCAACCAGCGAAGATCTCAGCTGTCTGCAGCTATTTCCAAATATGAACTAGAACTGGTGCTGTTTAAAAAAAAAAAAAAAAGGTTCCTTTTCGGTTATTTCAAAGTAGTTAACACAAAATTGATCCAAACCAAATTTGTAACCCTAAAGTGAAAGCAATTGGTTTTCCAGTCAGTCTCTTGACATTTAAGGGGAAACATACACTAGTCAATAAATAATTCTAATACATTTTATTTATTATTATTTCCATGTACTTCATAATTTGTCCAACAACTGTTCATTAAGTCACAGATCTGTTTCCACTGAATTTTCCACTTCAGGTATCGGAAGAAGCTAGTTTGTCTAAGTCATGTTTTAAAATGCTCAACACAGTCTAAAAGGAAAGAACTACCGTATTTTCTACATTTGTTTTAAAAATTATGTTATTATTTATATCCCATCTCTGCTGTCCCCTTACATTTCGGTTTCCAGACAGCCCCAAACCACAGAAGTGCTTCCCCTTGTGTTGTACCCAGGGTTCTATTGCATTGCTTCCTGCTTCTGACACCAGCCCCGTAGCCCTGCTGCTGGCAGGTGCAGCGGAGGAACAGGGTACATCTGCTGTGATGGACGTGCTGCCCACCACAGTTTCTTGGTATTCCTTTTTCTCTCCTGCTTGGATCTTCTGTAGTAGACCTCACTTCACTAGAATCAACAGTTACAGTGGAGAGATAGTGGGAAACAACCGCGCCTGAGAGAAAAAAGGCTATGATTATCCATGAAAGTATAGAAAGGAAAACATAAGAGCTTACCTGGTCACCCAAAAAGTTGCTTATCAGCCACACTGTGTGGACAGACACAGGATTAGATGTTGTGCTTGGTGGATGTCCTACTGTGCCAAGCACTACCTGCATCTGAAGGCAACCACAGTGCCTAGGAAAGCTTACAACCATACTTTACACAGACACATGCCATTGCCTTTTAATGATTCCCTCAAAGTTTCTATCGTATCTTTTCAAGCTAGTATACCCCTGAACTCTGGCTGCACATTCTTTGCTCACCTCCTGCTGATGGTAGTCTAGGAGAAGTCCTTTGTGTCTATTCAGAGCCCAGAGTTCAACTCCTCACCTTTCACTACTGCTGTGGAAACTTTATGACGGTTTAGGCAAATGTGACAGGGGTGTGTTTCCAAGCAGGAGCTGGCTGTCCCCTCCCAGACGAGTCATGTGAAGCCAGTGCCATGTCACTGTTAGTACTGGCAGTGTTCCCTGTGCATATGTGCATGCTGTCACTCAGTTCGGGGTTTGGAATACATCTCTGCAGGTAAGAGTTTTTCATCAAGAGTCAATGGCTGTATCTGAGAATAAAAAAGCCACCTACACCTTAAAGGTAAGTAGTTTTTATAATGCACTAACTCACGTTTTGAACACAGAATCGCTAATGCCAGTGCAACTCAATGGGTTAAAGGTCTATCTGTTAAAAGCAATAAGGGTTACTATGAGATTCGGCAAAAGACCCCAGCAGTCCAGTTTTCATTGTGTTGTACTAACTCTATGAAGTACACCAACACTATGTTGCTACATAGTGTTCTCAGCCAGTTACAGGTATTGATTCCAACTGTAAGGCAAGATACAAATAGGTTAGAATGTGCTTGGGCTTAGTTGTCTTCAAATATGTTTACAGACCATAACGTCTGTAATTATGGCATTGCAGAGAGGGAGATGCAATGTGCAGCAGCATTGGTCTTTATTATGCAAATGTGGCCCCAATCTGTTACTTACCTAATGTACAGTGCCCTATTATGAGCTAAGCCCTGAGAACTGAGGATGTTACTTGCCATAACCTTCCAAATTTATATTTCCACCCAAGGAAGAACAAGGAATATGACCTCTGCCTCACAGCTACCCTTGCATGGCCATTCACAGGTAAAGCAACACATGCTCTTTGGTAAGCAACATCTCAAGCCAGCAGCAGCTAGAGCCGCAGAGCGATCTGCGAGCATGAATAATGGTGCTGCCTCGTTGTCTGAGCCTGGTTTCTTGTACCTACTACTACATCTGTATTTTAATCAATTAACTTTTTTTTCAGGAGAGTATTCCCAGAACTCCTGTCCCACCCTCATGGTGTTTGTCCTCTTAGTGTGGTAAACATTTGCTGTTCCTTCATTTCAGATTTAAGACTGTGTTACTGTTTTCATTGACACTTTCTCTTGACTAATCCCAGCTATTCCTTGGTGGGGAAAAAGTCTGTAATTCTTAGCTGTTGCTACTAATTGTTATTTATCATAGCCAGCACACTCACCTAGGAGGAATGCAATTCCTTCAAACTATTTACTCACGTGCAGAGGAGGAAGAGGAAATTGGCATTTCAAGAGAGGAGTGCCATATGAATGTTGTCCTGAGTCGATATTGATTTGGATTTGAGCTTGCACTGGGAGGACTATCCATCCAATAGCCAAAAGTAGGTGATAAGCCAGTGAATTTCACAAACCTCAGTGTTTCTTTTTAACCGTTGTTCAATCCCGACACGGGTTATCTCTGAAATATTTACACCCAATAGGAACAGACAGCTCAGCATATTAGTCATAAGGATGGAAGTGTAATTTACCTTCTGGTGCAAGTTTGTGTCTAGCGCAGGTTGGCAGTCATCTAAAAGTTGCTTCTGTCTGTTAGCTAGCCTGCGCCCTGCACTGGCATCTTCATCACAAACACTCCGATGTTAGTGTTGTCTTTGCTGAGGCATGCACGAAGTCTGATGTCTTCTCAGCAGAAAGACTTTTTGATCAGACACTTCATAAAATAACTTCTCTTTGTTCACTCGCCACAGTTTTTGTAATAGTCACTGTTTGTTTCGCTGTTTGAAAAAAACATTAGGAGAAAAACTACGAATTATTTTTCAGGATTGTACAAACCCACACTGATAGCTCCTCTAATGCTGAAGAGGAATCTGAACTTTATCGTTAATTCCCTGCGTTCTGAACTATATTTCTAACCATCTGCCAGGGCACACATGCCACCACCCAGTACTGTGGTGGTTTTTGGTAAGCATCTGTGGAGCAATGGAAGGGTTAGGAAAATGTCAACTACAGCCTTGCTGTTATGGTTTAAACGTGTTCAGCCAGCAACAGCTGCATCTTTTAACTCTCAATTCACGTTTTAACATTTCCATAAGTAAGTTTTCTACCATTTGCAGTGCTGTTACTAAGTTCTAAAGGAAATGCACAATGATTTCAACATGGCACGATCCAGGACATGCAGCTCAAGCTGACCAAGGTGAAATTGTTGAGTTTAAAGCCCTTTATTCCACCTCAGGATGCAGTAAGTCTACAAGACAAACTGTTTTTTCACTGTGGTCTTAACAGAACCGCATGGAGGGTTTGAGGACTTTTCAAGGTCCTGCTTTTGAGTGTTGGACCTGGAAGCAAGTTTGGTAACTAACTTCCAAATACAAGAACTATGGGACTTTTCATAAAGAGTGGGGTGCCTTTCCCAGCTATTTTTCATCTTTATTAGCCGTGATCAAAATTAGTCATGATTGAAAAAAAAAATTCTGTTCGCCTTGAGCAACATTTCCAGCTCTCACCACCAATGCTCGTAAACATCCCTGAAGAGCATTTTTTTTTAAACTACATGCAAACCGTTAAAACACTGTAAGTGCAGTTTATCACAAGTGATTATTTCCTCCAATACACTTTTTATTAGAGTAGCAAGGCACACATATTTTGGTTTCCTGAGAAGATTAATCCTCCATTTTTCCCTTGGATTTAACATATCTTCAAGCACTGGGTTTGTAAGAAAGAAAAATGGTTGTATTTTATTCTGAACCCTTTAGGAAAAAAAATAATAAATCTAACCTTATATTTACAGAGTGCTGTAATCCAGCCTGCTGTATTTACTTGCTAACAACGCTTTCTTGCACAAAATCCCAAACTCAAGTGACCACGGGAAGAAAGGCGATTACTTTTTGCCAGTCTAGCATATTGCATAATACATAAATTACACAACACAAGAGACTGCAGAGCTAAGGCAAAATGGTAACTATCTATCATCTACGAAGATAAACTTTGAATCCAAATAATGTTCAATAATGGGATGTCATAAGATGCTGACAGCACCAAGGTCACTTGATAGAGAGCAGTACTTGGAATAACCTCTTTTCTAAAAGTTACACTTCTGTTGAGGTATGAACATTAAACCTGAGACACTGAACTATGTCTGAACTGTAAAAGGTACCAAGATTTGTTTTTCCAAATACTTTTTATCAAAATGGTAGGCAAGTAGTTAGGATTCAGTGGGAGGAAATACTCCCAAATGGTGGGCAGAAAACAATTCTGCAGCAGCACTAGAACTGCAGGATTTTGTAACAGATGCAACCCCGTCCAGAAGGCTGGCAATCTAACAGAAAGGAAATACTATCTATGCTTAATGATCAGTAGACAAACTTCCAAATAAATTGCATATCTGCTGTCAGCATCAACCAGCAAAGCAAGCATTGGCAGCCACCTTACACAAGAAGTTACATTACGCTGCTTTTCTGGATACAAACTTCTGTTGCTGATGTAATTTAAATAGCATTTCTGGGAGAAGCCAGCCTAGAAGTCTGCAGACATAGTAGATATATTAAGAGTTACTTCTGAACTTCTGCAGGAAGAAGGAGAATTTCCTCAACTGAAGAGTCTTGCTACAGACGACAACCTGTGAGCAACACGTGCCAGGACAGCAGCGGTTTGTGCTCTTGGCCTCAAAAAACAGCCCCTCGTCCTGCCCCGCTGGGCCGCACAGCCCAGGCCTGTGAGTCTGCGGGGGACCATGGCGCACGGCAGCCCGGGCCTGAGCGGGCTCTGCAGCGACCCGAGGGCTCTGCTGTGCCCCACTCGCCTCCCGTGAGGGAGGGCCGCCATTTCTTTTAGGGATGCTCAGCCGGGGCCTGGCGCAGCCCCTGCCCCAAGGGACCTGGCGCTGGGGCGGCTCCCCACGCCGCCATGCTGGAACCCCACCCGAGGCCCGGTGGGTGCCTCCGGCCACCCAGCCTCGAGGCTCCCGGTCCCTCTGGGAGAGGAGGGCACCAACTCCCTTATCCCTCACCCCCGCCCGCGGACTTTGGACTCGCCCGCCGCGCCCAGAGCACGGAGCCCGGGCGAGCCCATAAGCCCGCGCTGGGGGTGGGGAAAGACGAGCCACGACGAGGCCAAGGCCTTCGCGCAGGCGCGCTGCGGGCCGCCCCACCGCGCGGCGCTCCAACTCCCCCGCCCGCTCCCTTTCCCCTCCCCTCCGCGGGAGCGCGCGCAGCCGCGGGCCAGGCGCGCGCAGCAACGTACCCCACCGCGCGCCCCGCCGGCTTCTCCCCATCTCTCGCGAGAGCTGAAGCGGCAACCCGGAAGTCTTGCCCCTGGCGGGGGCCGCATCGCGCCTGCGCGGAGGCGAGAGGCCCGGCCCCGGCTTCCGGGCAGGTAGCGTGGGGGCAGGGACGGCGATGGGGAGCGCCGGAGCAGACGAGTCGCGGGGGGGACTGAAGGCTAGAGCGGCCGGGCGGCCCGGCTCCCGCGGCGCGAGCGGCGGGGCCTGGCGGCGCGCAGGCAGGTGCGGGCGGGACGGCCCCGGGTGCTGCGCGGGAGCCCGCGGCGGCGGGGACGGGGGGGGGGGCGGGGGGGCCTCTGGCTTCCCGTCCGGGATGAGCCACGTCCGGCCAGGCCCCGGCCCCGGCGGGGCGGACGGCGGCGGGGAGTCTGCGGGGGGCAGTGCGGCGCGCGGGCCCGGGGCCCTGAAGCAGCGAGGCCCTGCCGGCGGGCTGAGGGGGGGGAGGGGCGGCGGTGGGCTGCGGCCCTCCGGCCGGCACAGGCAGCCCCAGGTAGCCGGTCGCGCAGGGCCCGGCCGGTGCGTGCGGCGCTTGAGCCCCGGCTGCGGGCCCGGGAGCGGTTTGCCCGCGGTGCGGCGGGAGCGGTAAACAAGCGGTGAGGTACCGTGGGTGCTGCGCCGCCGGGGCTGCTGTCAGTGTGGGCTGAAATGCATCACCCGAGCGTTTCCTGAGTTACCTCAGAGAGGCTCACGCCTGTAAATGCAGCCTGTGAAGCATTCTGTTACTGTTTTTTAAAACTATCGCAATAGTTCCATATTAAGTGCGAGGATTCCCTGCTTGTACATCTTATGCCCAAAGTTTCAGAGCTTATGCCTGGAGAAGAGGAAAGATAGGGAGAATGACTCTTTTCATAAATAACTGGACTATTAATTGCACATCCCCTCTTGCAACCCAAAAAGATGCTCTAGATTTTCTTCTCATCCAGCATGTTTGCAGGAAGTGATAAAAACAAGAAAGAACTCGATGTGAACTTTAAACGGCCTAGTTGAAGGTGAAAATGGAAGTGGGACGTGACTCTCAACAGAGCGTTCATTCTTATACGTCAGTCTTTCTTTGTATAAAGTATTATTTATTTGTTTAATGCAGCACATTGGTAAGATCGCATAGCTTGCAGTTCTGCGCTGTCATCTGAATTCAACATCAGCTGTCATCACTCTGGTCCCTGCAAGATGCCAGCAGCCCTTGCAGAGAACAGCCAGGTTATCTGTGAAGTATGGGCAAACAATCTGGAAGAAGAGATGAGGAAAATTCGAGAGATTGTTCTAAGTTACAGCTACATTGCAATGGTAAATATCTTATACTTGACCTAATTGCCTTAGTCAAGGGATTTTATTGGGTAGAGGAGTAAGCTGATGCTTGAGTGAGAAATTACTTTCCGCATCCCCAGTCAAACTGATCTGGAAGTTAAGTGGTGAAAAAATAGAAAGCTGTTCAGTAGAATCTTTCCAGAATTTAATACAAGTATGTTGAGTATGGATCGAATGAAGGATGGGGAAGAGAGGGACCACCTTAAAAACCTGAATTAATTTAACATTTAGCTACTCATAATGTATGAGTTTGTGCAACAGGAAAATGAAACTGATTAGATGTGCAGTTGGGTTTAAATTTTTAGTTTTCCATCAGTGTATTTGTCCTTTGAATGTCTTTCTCCGTTTGGTTACGGAAGATGCCATGGTCCTGCAGGACAAAAGGCCTGCAAATGACAACTAGTCAGCTAGGCTGCCTCCTTTTTAGTGAGGTCAGATGTTGATTCTTAGAGAAGGAAAGTACTCTGGTTGTAGGTATGACAGTGTGTTCAGAAAGCTTTGTTTAAGAAGACCAGAATCTCCCCCAAGTGGGAGGAATCTCTTCCTGCTCATAGAAGTCTGCATTTGCTAGGCAGGAGCCAGTTAGTTACAGAAATAACTGGTTTTTGTTAGGATACTGTAAGTTACGCCAAGTCTGCTTAGGAACACTAAACTTTAAAGTATGAAAAGTCCTTAATAAAATTGTGCCATAAAAACACGTGCCCCTGTAGAGCGTGGGGTATTTCAGTGTAAAATGCAGTTGTGTAAGTGAGTATGATTTTTTTTTTTGTTACCATATATCAATGGGAAATGATCTTTCTTGCTTCTCTTTCTTCAGTCTCACTGAAAGTGTGCTTATGATCAGTTTTAGTGGCTGTGCTGTAAGTGTGGACGCAAAGGTCTTGGGCAAGGGAGAATTTTTTTCAGATACACAGCACTGCATCCTTCATGGAAGTTATGTGACCTAATCAGAGTAAAAATAGTATGGAAGTTTGGGTTTTAGCAAAGATAGCACACTATCGCTAGCCAAGTAAAATGTTTTTCATCTAATAGATAGTTGCTGTGTTGTTAAGGTCTGTTTTGATTGGCAGTGGTTTTCGTTAATGTAGGCGTTGGCTGTTCCTCAAAAATGGTGAAGGTTATCACTATCTCTGGACTATTGAATGAAGATGGTCAGAGTGCTAAATTTAACTGGTATTTAGAATGTGAAAGAACACTGATTAAATAAATAAATAAAGTCCACTTTAGTAGATTTAGGGAAAATGAGTTAGTCCTTTGAGAGAGAGATGTTTAGTTTGTACAGTAGTGCGTACCGGATGACTTTGTAACAGTTTTGTTTTGGACTAAAACAAAACTGCAAGAAGGGATACCTGTAATAAATGAATGCAAGTTAACAAATTGTGTAGGTTTTTTTAGTATCTGACTTGTAGCGGTTTAAAAGTTGCATGAATAGGGAAAACGAGAGGAAAGAAAAAAGTGATTTTTACAGAGCAATTCACAGAATGAAGTGCCAAGACCTGCAAGTGTGGAACTGAATAGGCTTCTGATAAAGTAAGTGGTGAAATAAGATTTTTCCCTTCTCTCCTAGGACACAGAGTTTCCTGGAGTTGTTGTAAGGCCAATTGGTGAATTCCGCAGTTCCATAGACTATCAATACCAGCTTCTTCGGTGTAACGTCGATCTTCTGAAAATTATCCAGCTGGGCCTGACTTTCACAAATGAGAAAGGAGAATATCCTTCTGGCATCAACACCTGGCAGTTCAACTTTAAATTCAACCTTACGTGAGTCTTTTGAATAATCACCTATTCCTTGTGAAGTGATGCTTTCCTTTGGCAGATGCAGGTGTCCATATGTTGGTTCTGAGTGATAAAAATTTAGACTCTAACACAGATTATGTGGGAACCTCTTTTGGCATGACAGGAATTTGCAGTGTTTCTGGAAGTCTATGCTAAAATCCTGTCCTTAATACTCTTTCTTTCATAAATAGCCTATCCCCAGTAATTTTATGTGCCTTAATTTTTTTTTTCTGGAACAATCGTCAGAAACTTTATGTTTTATATATAAAAATCCATCTCTTTCTGCTAAAAATAAATGGATGTACTGTTTTCAGCAAAAAGGAAAATGCCTGTTCACAGATCCATGCTAAAATATAAACTGTGTAATTGTCACACCTGTTCAGGAGAATGAATCTTGTTAAATGGAGTGTGGCAGTTCCTGTTTCCTCCATGCTGTAACACCCTGGGTTACTGTTGAAACAGGTATTATCCCTTCCCCTGTAATTGTAAAGAGAACTCGGCATAATTACCACTACAGCTGCCTGGAAATAAAGAGAGGGTTTATCTGGCAAAACCACACATTTATAGGAAATCCATCTCTATTCTTATGGGACTTTATTGGAAAACGTTACAAAAATATATAGCTAGTATGTGCAGGTCATACAGTTCTTGAACCCAAAAGCTGCAATATTTACTCCCACAAGTTTGTAAGCCTCTTGAAAGTACCAAAGTCAGAGTGAAGTGGTCATAAATTTTGCTGTGTTATGTTCTTCCCACTCCCACCTCGCCTCTCAAATGAAACAAACTACAGAAATCAGGTTCCTGCTCAGCTCTCCACCAAGCATATCATCACTCATCCCTGTCCTTCCATAGTCAAGTATTATGCAATTTTGTTTACTCCCAGCGATGGAACTGGAGGAGATGATGATATGGTGGTGTGTGCTGTGAAGTGAGAAAGAAAAATGTAGACAGGAATGATGCTTGGTGCTTTGGAGTTGTATGTCTTCTTGTCTGGGAGAGCTCTCCTTTTCTTTGTGCTCTCATCTGTGGTGCTTCCATTCATGTTGCAGAAGTGACGTTTTTCAAAACATCATTCGGTTATATGGAGGTGGGATCTTTGGAATTTGCACTACCAACAGAATTACTAACTAGCTATGATTGCAGAATAGCTTGTGTTGGATGTAGGAGGCTGCAGTAGTGGTATTAAAATTTGAATTTTCTAGAGAGAGAAATGTGGAACCCAGAGATAGCCTATTGGTCTCCAATTTTTGAAATACAGTGTGGGGAGAATTTTTCTGAAATGAGCCTTGACTTGGTAGCATAGCACCTTGAGTGCAAAAGCTGTTTTTCTCCTTCAGGGAGGACATGTACTCTCAGGATTCCATAGACCTCCTTGCCAGCTCTGGGCTGCAGTTCCAGAAGCATGAAGAAGAAGGGATTGATACCCTACACTTTGCAGAATTGCTTATGACATCTGGGGTCGTCCTTAGTGACAGTGTGAAGTGGCTGTCCTTCCACAGGTAGGTCTGAGATGGTCACTGATGCTGTGAAATGAGAAGTCTTTCTGACTGAAATACTATACTTTTGTCCATGGAGACTGACACATTTGAAGGAGAAGAATTAGCAGCTCTGCAGTTCTTAAAATAAGTTTAAAGATACGAAGGCCAAGTTTAAGAAGTAAGGACACTGGGCACTTCATTTTCTACTAACTAATTGGCTACACGATCCAAGATATCATGATCCAAGATCACTGTGGTCTCAATTTTGTGTGTGCGTTGCTGGCAAGTCCTTTTGCTGTTACAAGTCTTCCTCTCTGGCGGGAGTTACTAAGTTGAAATATGATTTCTACACTTAGTAACTTGTGTGCGTTGTGAAATAAGGTTTTTGTTCCGTCCTTAAAATGTTGGTGTTTACGTAGAGGAAGAACTTAGTTGTCCGTCTTGTAGCCTCTGGTCCTTGGTAACAGCAGGTAAAAGGACTTGAAGGAGGTGCTCACAACAGATACTTACAAGGTGTCCTGCTTTTCTGTATTGCCTATAGCTACAGAAACTTGCAGTCTTGGGAAGAAAAGTATGTTCTTCCCAAAGGCTTAGCTGTTCTGTAAGAGGTTAGTGGAGGCACCCAGAGAACATTCAAAAGTCCAACATTGACACAGGTGATCAGGATGAATTCTGGTTCTAATCCAGAGAAGTTTTACAAACATCAGAAAATGTTTTGAAAGCTACAACATGTAAAACTCTTGTGAAAAATGAGATATTGGTACCGACTGAGTACAGGTGTTGCCTGCTTATCTGGTTTCTGTATGTTTTTGGTTTTCAGTGGTTATGACTTTGGCTACATGGTCAAATTGTTGACAGATTCCAGGTTACCTGAAGAGGAACATGAATTTTTCCATATTTTGAACCTTTTCTTCCCATCTATCTATGATGTAAAGTACTTAATGAAGAGCTGCAAAAACCTCAAGGTACTTCTGTCTCCCCAGCAAGCAAATGATGGGTGGGCATCAACACTGTAAATGTACAGTAGCCAAGTGACAGAACTGCTGCATGTATCAAGTCTTAATTAAGAACTGGAACGTGTATATAAGCCAGTAGTCACACATAAAGCATGTATGACTAAGTCTGTATTTAATAGATACTGCCTCCCCAGTTTTAGACTTATCAATATGTGTATTATATAGGCGACATTACCATAACCTTCCGTTTGTGCATCAGTAATTTCAGAGGCCAATTATAATTCAGCATGCTTATCTTCGCTATGCAAGGTGGAGTTCTTACATGAACTACTACATGACTTGATTAACTGGTTGACATGCAGAGGGTTGAAAGTCATTTATCTACTGCATCACAGCCTTGTTCAAGGCAGGGGAGGGAAAGGTCCAGCATTTGTAACCTATGAATGTACCCACAGTCATCTCTAGTATCTGCAGCAGGAAAGCAAGGTACTAAACCTGAGAAGAGTATTTACACATTCTTGAACAGTATTTATTACTATGTTTAACTCACAGCTGGTGTGTGTGTGTACTGCTAGAATCTGCATGGATTCATCGTAGCCAGTGTTTGTCCTCACGTTTTGGGGAAGTGTGGCAATTCTGGTAAGAGATGAATCTTCCAAAATAAGATCTGTTCTGTTCCCATGGCAGGGTGGCCTTCAAGAAGTGGCAGATCAGTTGGATTTGCAGCGAATTGGACGACAACACCAGGCAGGATCGGACTCTCTTCTCACAGGAATGGCATTCTTCAGAATGAAAGAGGTACTGCGGTATTCTTTATGGTTCTTCTTTCTCCAGTTCCTATCCATAAATGTCAACACACAATGTGGGTGGGGTTTTTTTGTTTGTTTGTTTTGAGCCTTGTGACCCTCACACTTTGAACTGTCAATAATAGTTGTTGTTGATACTGGCACAGACTTCTGTTTACTCCTCTTCCATGTGCTCATTTTGATTTGTACACTGCATCTTAGAGGTGTCTGACTTCAAATGTGCTGTTTAATTGACGTTGGGTGCTTTCTGATGTAAAGACACAGTTAAAAAATACCTTTTTTTTTTTTTTTTAATCTGCAGTTGTTTTTTGAGGATACAATTGATGATGCAAAGTATTGTGGGCGGCTGTATGGTCTTGGCACAGGAGTGGCTCAGAAACAAAATGAAGATGTGGACTCAGCCCAAGAGAAAATGAGCATTTTGGCTATTATCAACAACATGCAGCCATGATAAGTGGTAACCCTCAGTAGAACATGGTTACCATATTGGCAGCTGCTGTCCTCAACCATTTTCCCCAATAGTGTCTCAAACACAAGGCATCTACAGTATACAGCCTGCAGAAGGCCTGCAGTTTTGCTGAAGAGCTGCATCTTCATTTGAAACCCAGAAGTTGACTGAATTCCTAATGCCAGCATTTGTGGTTTGCCATTTTTTTAATACCAAGGGCAAAAGACATAACCTACTGTGTATACCTCTGGTTTTTTTCCTTCTTTATACTGTACAGAATCCACAAGGAAGACTTAACAGTAGAATATTCAGTAGAGCTAAGGGTCTGGATATCCAGTGAGAATGGACACAGACATGCACAACAATTTGAAAATTGTGCTTTATACAGCTTATTTTAAAACTTCTGCATGTTGTGAGGGTGACTGCTTCACCTCATGTTTGCTTATTTTATCTTTGTGTAGTCTGAAACTTGCTCCCTTTGATCACTGCAGAGGTTTGGGAACGGATGACATTAAAAATGATCCTTGCAGCTAAAAATACTCAGAGATTTGCTTTAACAACAGTGGGAATGGATAATATTGGAGCTGATTTGATCAGTTCTCCATAGTTTCTAATCCTGTGTGGTACAGGTTTAACCCAAACTGAGCCTCAGCTTAGTTCTTATGGGTATTAAGAAACTGTTCTGGCTTAAGAGGCCTAAAACTTCACCTTTGATAGGGGGTTGGACCAATACTCTGACTTCGGTTTTCTTCAACTTAACCTACGAATTTTATTCTTCTTGCAACACAAGTAGTTCAGCAGATGGATAAGTATTTGTTCCTCTTCTTCCCCATACTCCTCCAGCCCCTGATTCTGCTATATGCTTAACAACAGCCAAAACAGCTGTTTCTCAATTATAAACATCTAAGAAGTTATTAGATGGAAGAACAACTTGGGATTCTGACTTTTTAAAAAATGAACTATTGTATAGTGTTTTTTTTCAACAGTTCTGTAATGACATTTCTTAAAAAAAACCCCAACAAACAAATGCAAACCAAAAAAACCAACCCAACCCCTTTTGGACATGGCAGACTTTAAATTTTAAGACTTTGTCTTGCATTTTAAACAAGCTTAAACAATCCATTATTAGAAGTTGAGGTTTAGAGCTGGTATTTAAAATGCTTGTAAATACGATTTGTTCTTAATTTTTGTAAAATAAATTTTTTTTTTAAACGAGGCCTTGTTTTGGATTTTCCATCAAGCATTAAAATTCCTGAAGTTCAGGCTTTGGAATCTGAATTTGAGCGATACACAACGAAAGATGCTCAAGTTCTTTTCTTCTTTTACCATTTATGATGTGCTACTGGGGTATTTCTTAGCAAAATCTGCTTTTCATAGAATCATTTAGGTTAGAAGTGTAGGGGGGCCTTTGGTTAAGCACTAGCTCCCCCTCCTGGTTTTCAAGTATTTTGTACAAACGTAGCAAGTGGCAACAGTTCACTACATTTAACACACCTCCAGAAGGATCTTTTAGTATAACCCATCTTTTCACCTACTGCTCTTAAATGTTTTTCTGAGGCTTTACTCAGCTTGGAGTGGGAAGTCTATCAGTATCAAGGCTGCATCTTGGCTAGAAGAATCTGGAACAGCTGTTAATCTAAAAAATCCATCCCTCCTACTTTTTTTCTTAAAACAATCTTTATTGTAAAAAGCAGTTTGTTCAACCGCGGATGTTACCAAAAGCAGGGACTTTTCTTGACCTGGAGAAATCCCTTATCTATTGCTAGTCAAGCTCGAAACCTTGCCCTCCTTTTTATGTTGTACAGGTGGCTTTGTAACACAGCTAAGTCGTAGCACACACTTGTTTTATCTAGTTTATGTAACACATTTAACAGACACTACCCCCCCCCCCCCAACAGGCTTATTTTCAATGCATTTGCTGTTAATTGACACAGATTTCTTACATCATTTAAATGCCAATTCACAGTAGTAGAAGACTTTATTTAAAGGAGGGAAAATAAACTCGCAATGCTTTTAAGAACAATACTGGCTTAAGGGTCAGTTTGCTTACAGAAACCATTGTTATTCCTGAGGGCAGCTACTATTCCTCCTCTGCTGCTCACAACTGTTCCTCTTACAGGTAAATAGCACGAGCTTTCAGCAGCATAACTTCCAACAAATAATAATAAAAAAAAGACTCTACAAAAATCCTGTATAGTGTTCAAGCCCGCAACGCATTGCTTTTCAATTTTCTAACACTCATCTCCTTAAGTAGTAGCAGTTGATGATCCCAAGTGAGTCTGTATATAAATTTTTGTAGTTTTATCCAAAATAACTGTGGCCATCAAAACAAGCCTTCACTTGAAGAAAGAACAGCCTTGGTGTTAAGTAACTGTAGGCAGCTCAAGGAGATGGTTTGGTCTCAAAATGTCATGTCAAGAACCTCCTGGTAGCCTTTTTGTAAATGTCAGCAGTACCGTGTTTCCTAAGGAAGTCCAGTGCCTGCACACGTAGCTCAGGAGGGCACTGCGATCCGGTGTGAAGGAGTACCAGGCAGCACTCCAGCACGTCGGGGAACGGGAAGACCTGCAAAAAAAGGAACGTGAGGCGATGTCTACTCTTTCAGTTATAATTTTCAACTACAACATACTCGGGCAGCCAGCTCTCTAAAGACACTGCTTTATAGTAGTATCTTTGGAACAGACAGTCACGAGTCAGATATGTTTTCGCCTTTTCTTCCAGTACATTAGCTCATGCTTAACCAGGTTTGCCCCCTCTTGCACAATCACCGTGATTGCCATAGACTACAGAACAGAGGGGATGAGACAGCCTAGAAAACATTTTTTTCAAACATGTGATGCGTAGTTTCTACAGTTCCTAAGGTCTCAAAGAGGATGGTGCCAGACTTTTCACTGGTGCCCAGTAAAAGGACAAGGGGCAACGGGCACAAACCGAAGCACATGACATTCCATCTGAATTATGAGGAAAGACTTCCTTCCTCTGAGGGTGACAGCACCGGAACAAGCTCCCCAGAGAGGCTGTGGAGCCCTCTCTGGAGATACTCAAAATGTGATCCTGTGCAACCTGCTCTAGATGAACCTGCTTTAGCAGAAGGTTGGGCTTGCTGACCTCCAGAGGTCCCTTCCAACCCTGACCATTCTGTGATTTTATACCTTAAATTTCTGATTTTACTGTTTATCTTTGTATACACAATTCTAAACAGCAAAGAATTACTTTTAAAATGCATGGGAGAGATTCATCTCCCATTGAATTCTCCTATGCAGGAGCTTTACCTACACTTTCCAAGTGCATGGAGAAAGTTATGCTGGAAAGAAAAATACCACCCTGATGCCCTGTGTCTGTTCTCTCTCAAAATTGCCACAAGATCACAACGTAAAGTCACTGTTCCTCGCTTGTGTATGAAAGGGATTGTATGATGTGGCTGCCCTTACAAAAAGACTGTCTTTTTTTAAAAACCGCAATGCCTCTTCTGAAAGCTTACCTTTAAATTGTCTGGAAATTCTGCTAGTTTCTGCTTCGCTTTTAGAAGCTGCTTGGTTAGCTCAGGGAGTGTAATCGGTTGCTTTACTTCATCTTTACTGTCAAGAAAAGAGCAGGTGTCATGAGTAACTGTTTGGCTTAAATGATGGCATAGCTTCCTTCCTGTGCAGGGAGCACAGGAGAGAGCCGGACAGGTGTTCTATGCTTTAGCTCCTTCTTGCCAAAGTCCCAAATAATTGCTCAACAAAGAGACAGACCTCTTAGGTCCTTTTCATTATCCTCCCCTTTTCAAGCTGCCCTGTTTATTCACTGCAAGAACACACCTTGCGTTTCACAAAGTTATTCAGCTGTAGGAAGTTTATGCACATGGTAGACAGTTGCATTTTGAAGTGTCCCTGGGGTGACAAGCTTGAGATTAGAGGCAATGTGAGCGAAACAAGAAATTTGCTGCAAACATACACAGAAAAAGTAACACTTTTCAATCAATTCATTTATGTTCTAAGGCTTACCAATTCAACTGGGTGCTGTCAGAGCATGGTTTGTCTGACTCGGTCTCTGAACTCTGCTGCAGGTTGCTTTCCTGGGTGTTTCCATTTGTGTTTTCCTGGAGATTGTTCCTCTGCTGCTGATGCTGGCAGATCATATCTGCTAAAATCTGCTGGACCTCAGCTATATCTCTCTGGGTATTCTGTAAAGCAGCGATCTCTTCTGAAAGAAGCACTTTGCAGCCATTCAGCTTTGACTGTATGTCTACCAAATCAACCGAGCTAGTTTTTGAGTCACTTTCCGTCTCACACCTGTGAACTTCAGTTGTATTCTGGAGGTTTTCATCCGTCTCAACCACCGTTTGATCAGGAGTTTCTTCAGGGGAGGAGTGACCTGAAATGCAGCTCTTCTCAGGAACTGTCTGCTCACTGGGACACAGCACAGGATCCAAGCCAGCCTTCTGGATCACAAGGGAGTCATTGGATAGATTCCACCACAGGTCATACAGCAGTCCATAAGCCACAAAGCCCTCTAAACTTCTGCAAGCATCCATGCTCTGAGAATTTGTGCTGTCCAGTTTGTGTCTCAGGTTATCACAGCCTAATAACGAAGAAAGGATTACAAATAGTTTATAGAGCTTTCAAAGAAAAAGACCAGATCTGGTAAAAACAGCTATCCTGGAGACCCAAACCAGAGATTTACTTAAATGCCAGCAGAGTGGTGCAGGAAGCAGGAAAGCAAGAGGCAGACACCTCTGGCATCTTTTTAAACACAATACTCTGTTCTAGCTAGCATGGCATTGCATGTCCTCATCATCTACAGCAAACTTCCTTGGCCGCAAGCTGTATGTGAAGATATTCACATGATCAAAAGCTGCAAAATACTCTGCATACTCTAAAAGAGAATGAAGGGAAGGGCAGGTTGGAATGATATACGAGATGAAAACAGCTTTCCAACATCCCCATCTCCCTTAAAGGACAGAATTTGCTCAGTTTCCAACATCACACACACCAACTGACACTGCTGAGCTTCCTTCCACAGTGGGGAATTCTGATCAGCCAACGGCCAGACTGCACGGGTTTCCACATATATGTGCATGTCTTGCTCCTTCCAAACATTATTATGCCTGGTAATATTAATGGACACAAGGTGTGTTACATCTGTTAGTGCCAGGAGATACAGAAGAAGAGACTTACCTTCAGGAAGGATGATACTGCAGATCTCTTGCATCAGAGTGAAATTACCAGCATCATAACTGCGGGTCACAGCTCCAAGAATACTTTTCACTGCCTCATTCCAGGTAGCAGTATGATAGCTCAGGGCAGCAAGGGTCAGGTCATGGGAGATATGGAAAAGCACCTACAGGAAGCACCGGAGAGCACAATTAATAGTTTTACTACAAAGTATGAGCTTGTGATCATTGCGGAAGAGCCCAGAGACAAAGCAATTTTAACTATAATGCAATTTACATGGCTTCCTTCACTCAGGAGACAGAAGTAATGTAGAAGTGCTCCAACTGTAAAATGAGCAGCTGTGCTTGCATGTGTCCTGCTAAACAGATGACAAGAAGGAGCGTGCCAAAGGTCATTGACTCACTGCAGTCAGAGGGGAGAGCTGCAAGAGCACTAGTCTATGAACAGACCTGAACTCAGGATATTCTAACAACAGTAGCTGTGCCTCTCCTAACAGCTTGACACAACCCCCTGAATCAGCGCTGAGACTACTTAGCTATGCCAGTCCCTCTCACCCAGCCAGCACATCTCAATGATCTCAGTGCTCATGACTGACGCTGTAGGTCAGTTCTTACCCTGCACAGAAACAAACTGGTGGCTACGCAACTTCTCCCAGCTGCCTGTCATCTGCTTCTCCCAGACTATAGCCTCATCCTGCAGCAGGCTGCAAACATCAGTCCCCTGGGAATCGCTGGCACAACACCACAAAGCGCCTGCGTTTTACTGCGTATGCCATAGTTAAGGCTCAGTGTGTGTATCAGACCTAAATCCATTTACCTGCTTTGGGTGTGTGTTGCTGGTAGAAGGAGGATGCTCGATACTGTGCAGCTGCTCACATGCACTTGTGATTTGTTCAGTGGTGTCCATGCCCAGTACCTTCTGCCACACTTCCGTCACCATGTCAAAAAACGAGGCCTCTCTGTTCAGCTCCCAGCTGTGATAACAGGGAGGCACGGGGCTCTTTCGGTCACAGGGGTTTCTTTCACTAAGGCACTTGCAAAGGAGTTCATTGAGGCAGAAAACAAGTCTTTGTCCCTTTAACAAGAAAAGAAGAGTATTGAGCTGCTGCTGAAAGAAAAGCACTCCCTTACTGACCATACCAGCTAGACAAATGTAAGAACATCACGGCTAGTAGCAGCTTGTTGGTGACAAGACTGTTTTACAACTGCAGCGACCAAAGAACAATGTTGATAGACTCAGAGACTCTAAGGTCAGAATGAAACCTCAGAACAAGCTAAGCTAGCCTTCTGCTTTTTAGTCTGCAAGAAAATGAATTGCTGGATTAAGCTTCCAGCAGATGGGCTTCCAGTTAGCTCTGTTGTCCCTTTCATGTAAAGAGTGAATACTTTCCTTCACTTCTTTCCTCTTATGATCTGTATTAAGTACTTAAAAAAAAATAATCCCAGTTTTCACAACTACCTGTCATAACTAACAAGCGTAAAGCCTGCGTGCCTCCCTACCGTGGGCCCTTTGCCTCTGCAGAGGCACATGCTTTTTCTAGAAATTGCGGTTATTCTGTGAAACAGTTTGAGGCAAAACTAGCTCAAAGGATTACTTACTAGTAACATAAGTGGTGCCACGTTAATCAAGTTAATCTGGAGAAAGAGATAATGCTAAAGAAAGCAGAAAGAAACAACCAGACTCACAAATAAAGTTTTATGTTGCTGAAGGACTTCCTGAGCTCCCACCCAGTTCCTGGATAACAGCATGTCTTGGGCACATCTGAAAGACAAAGTTGCTGACAACTCCTCCTCCCCAGATACCAGCGCAAGCTCAGCAGCAGTTCTAAGGGATGCCACATCTCCCTTTTTTGCCAACACCTTAACTGCATCATAGGGTGAGGAAGCCCCCAAATAACTGGAAAGAGATAAAAGCAAGTCAACTTGATTAGTATGAAAATACCATTTTAAAATTGTATTACAATACAGCAGGACAAACATATAAATGAAGATAAATCTGTATTTTCCACAGGTTCTCAGAGCTCTTACCAAAGTTTACTATAGACATAAGGCGCACCTGATCCAGTGCAAAGCTACAAAGGGAAAAGTCACACAGCCTGATAACCTGGACTAAAACCTCTGGTGGTGTGCACACTGTGCTTGGCTTGGATGAGAAACACAAATACATAGATGGAAGTGGCAAAGGTTGTATGCGGTAGTTTATCCCTACTGCATTTCTCTGGAACCTTTTCACAAGTGTGAACACTTTCAAAAATGCCAAAACTGAAACCAGTGTCAAGCAGAGGACACTATTCCAGCCAAAATATTTGAAGCATTATTAGTAATTTTGGTAGTCACAAATCTGAAACACTCTAGCTGGAGGAAGATAACCCATCAGGTTTATTAGGATATTGGCTAAGGCCTCAAGAAACTAAAGATTAACTGTTGCACCGCGCATTTCCAGCGGAGAAGTTGAAAACATCACAGTCTTTTCATATACATCCTAATCTTAGTCTTGCTAGACTAGTTTTTCAAAGACTTCTAGTAAAGTCTGTAGAAAGAAATGGCTCTACTGTAGTATGGCATTTAGACCGTCTGCTCTGAAGTGCCCTCTGGAGCTGCTTTTCCTACCTACATTAGGGGGAGTCTAGCGAGACCAGGCTCAGAAAGCACCTTAGGCAAATAATGGCCAGACCAGTTAACAGATTTCAACTGCTACAAAACCAAGAACCTTCTTTGTTTTGGGCATGGAACCAATTCTGTCTTCTTCCCAGGAAAACTCACCATTTGGCGGCCATGGAGTAATGACCGTCTTTCTCTAACAAAGCTGCCCAGCTGTTGTAGAGATCCTTCAGAATCGGATCTTCTGGACGCAACCTGGCCTTGGCAATTACAATTGCTTCCCTAACGCAAGAGAAACCAGTTAGAAAAGTTAATTGACTGTGTACAAAAAGTGAACCAAAATGTCAAATCTACCCCACTAAAAAAAAAAAAAAAAAAAGCAAATCCTAAGCATAAATATACAGTAACCTGTAAAAGTTGTTCACTTTCAGGAGGTCGACAGCCTCATACACTTTGTGGATGGACAGGAGATGGGAGGCAGCCTTCACATACTGCTCCTGAAAACACAGCTGCTTTGCAAAGGCTTCTACTGTCCAAACCCAGGCCTGATAGCCAACTGCAAAAGAGAAGGCAAGACAATTGGAGGCAAAGTTTTAAAACTGGAAGAATTTCTGTGGGATGACATCATCACTGGTTTCTTTAACATGCACCTCTTCTCTGCCCCAAATTAAGTTTCTTCTTTCTTAACTATCCTAATACAAGTCAATGAAACAGGGCAAAGCTAGGGCTTGAACACGACTGTAGAACTTTACTACCAGTAAAATAATGTTAAAAAGCATATTTAAGCCAACAGCAAGCTGGAAGGACTGGTACAGACTGTAAAGAACCAACCTTGTGCTTGGAAGGATGGGTCTGCTCCTGCAGGAAATCCCAAAGGAAACCACTCTGTTTCCTGCTGTCCCAGCCTAAGGGCACTTGTGGAAGCATCCAGGTCTTTATCATCAATAGAATATGTTTTGTGTTTGATTTTTGTTATCAGGCAGTTAAAGAAGCAATTTCCTTCTAGTCTGGGACAACCAGGAGTTTCCAACCCAGAATAATCAGAATGAGGCTACCCTTGGGAGCTAATTCTATCTGCTTATATGTTGTTACAAGAACGAACATACCCATGGGTGAGATTGCTACCAGCTGGTCTGTTAGCTCTCCCCTCTCAGCAGCTGCCTGGAGGACACCCTTCATATCTCCTTTCCACAACATGAGCTGCTGAAAGAGCTCTGGATGCCCATTCTCCAAGTGATGTTTTCCTGTTGGAAGCAAACACACTTCCTATCAGCATGCATGCAACAGAATTATTTGCCATAGTAAAATAACTTGGCAAAAGTGAGATTATTCAAAATTGAGGTGCTTCAGGTTTGCATCAGAAAGACATAAAAACTATTTGGGTAAAATAGGTCTTTTCACACAGACCTGCATTCTTAATCCTACATTTTAATCCATAGTAAAGAAAATTCAAACATTTTTCCCCCATTTGTTTTCTCCTTGAATGTAACAGTTAAAATGAACATATCGTCAAAGTGGATTCTTTATTCCACTTACCTTCCATATCAATCATCTTGTGCACAGAAGCCCTGTCTGTGAACAGCCCCAAGTGGATTCGATCCTTGAGGTCAGAAGACACATCGTCATTATTATCTAAATCAGATAAAAAGAACAAAGATTTAAGATTTGGTACGACACTGGGAGCTGGGACCTGCCAAGTCACTGTACCACTGCAGTATCCTCAACTGTTGGCAAATACTTGTCTTCTACTTTTTTTCCTTTACATAGGATATATATGTATATAGGATAGTATAGCAGATTTAATAATTTGAAGATCGACAAATTAAGATTAGGAGGACCAGGTTTGTGCAGAACATTTATTCTAAATCAAACCTAGCTTTGCATGCTCTAAGGAACAATACTGTGAGAATATAAACATCTCCCTCATGGCTCATTGTCTCCTGCCCATATTATATACATCTGAGGGTGAAAAACACTGCACATATGCAGACAATTCTACCCTATCTCCTCAACATAGGAGCCTACTCAAAACCTGTCTGGAGTGGCTACACAGTACTGAAACTCTGCAAGAGAAGTTAGATAAGAGACCGCAACTAGTCACACAATTTGATAAGAGTAAAGATTTTAGAAAAAGTAAAGCCTAGTGGTCAAAGTTAAGTCCTTGGGCACATGCTTCTGAATGCTTTAGAGCACCTGCCCTCTAAATATTTTAGTTTTACAGCGATACCTTTGGTTTTCAGACAGGTAGCCAGCCTCAAGCAGTCCTGATGCAATTCATCTTTTGATCTGTGATCCATGAGCGTGCTGAAGGGTAGAATAGAACGAGGCTTCCTCTTCTTCAGAGAGGCATCAGAGGCTGAAAAATCAGACACATTTCAGTTGCTGCTGCACAATCACAGCAGAACTCTCCACTGTATTCTAAAACCTCCTCTTCCTCACACAGGAAAACAAAACAGATGCTCAAGTGCCACATACACCTCTATTATGACAACTTTTACTTTTGAATACTGATCACTTTGCGTATTTTTCTGCCCATCTTGCCTGAAATGAAACTAGCAACTAAAAGGCAGTATCTATGCCCACATTAGACAACTACTCAATTGACCTGACAAGCAGGGCAAATAAAAGAAGCAGCAACTTAAAACATTTAAAAGATTTTACAAGCACGTTCTGCCTTCTCTGGCACTTATTTGGTGTCACGTTTGGAAGGGAAGCTGCAGCCAAACACAAGCCTAGAATGAGGAACTCTGCCTTGATGTAGGACTGTTAAAAGTCCCTACAACATACTAACTTGGTTTCTCTTTAGGTGGGTCCTTTTTCACAGGAGTGGCTTTCTGGGTCACAAAAGGCTTTGGCAAACTGAACGAAGAATAATCGTATGCAGATGAAGATGTATCCTTGGACACTGTGGAGTTAAGCAATAAAAAAACAGAAAAAGAATGTATGGAAAGGCCCATAGCAGAATACTTGACATGTTCACATTCTATTACATTGATTTCAGAAATATACAGAAACCAAACTTTGCTTTGCCATATAACTGTATATTTTCAGGGAAAGGAAATACTAAGAAAACATTACAGAACTCTCAGAACGATAAACAAGATGTCAACAGACACTAACGAAGGTCTACCAGTAGTGTAAGATTTATTACTGCAAGGCAATACTGATCAAAAAGTACATTGTTTCAGGCCAAAGACAGCAACTTTGTTAGGCCAGAATCTTCTTATTTAAAGACAGTGAGTCCCAAACTAGATTAGAAAATTATGAAAGGCATTCCAGAACTGCATTTCCTTCGAGTGGACTATTTCAATAGAACTATATAAGAAAATCTGCATGAAAATACCAAACTTGGTGAAGCTCTGAGGGCTAAACAGTCTGGTAACCATTGAACTAAGACGATTTGATTATTACCAGTCATGGGGACTTCAGCAGGCAACTCTGCCTCCCGAGCTTCTTTTTCTCCTTCATGGTCCGACACTCCATTTTCCTCTAGCAACATTTCCTTCACACTTTCATCTCCATTCATAACATCACTTAGATCCTGTTTGGCTGGACTCTTTCCTGTAGGCTTTTTCTTCTTCTTGGCTTTGACTTTTGGTTGCATACTTCTTTTTTTCTCTAATTCTATACTCTTTTTGCCTGTAAAAGGTTGCAAAAGTTACCCTGATACGATCTGTAGAGGTTTTTAGTGTATTAGCTCTCTGTCAAGATCAACATTTAGTTTCCAGATGCAGATACAACTCAATTTAAATCTAGACACAGTATATTCCTGAAGTAGCAGGAAGACTTGGAATTCTGTGTAAGAACTATTTCATACTATTTCAACCTGGCAACCCTCTATTTCCCAGCTCCAACATCATCTTCAGGAAAGGATCTTCTGTTTGAACATACTTACCCTGAGGAGGCCGTGTATGCTCCTGCTTTGAAATTTGCCATTTGTGAACAGAAAAATCATCTGCTCCTGTATAAATAGAATCTGAATCCACTGGTGACCACTGGACACTCAGCAGCCGGCCCTGGTGCCCTCGGTAGTTGCAGAGTGGCTCTTCCTTCATAACATCCCATACCTTATAAACAAGAAAGAAATCTGGTTACTCAGAAAGTCTCATCTTCCCCTAATACTCTGCATTTTCTCTCCAGTGAGTTGCATTTGTAGGAGCTTCTCTTTTTGGGGTGTTTGCACATGTATTTCAAATACCGACACACAAATAAAGAGAAAATTCAGGGCTTCCTTTCTTTGTATGGATACATTTGCCTAACATTTCTCTTTTTAAGGATCCAAAAGTGCTAGTATGAAAATGGTAATGACTCAACTCAAATCAATTTGCAAGTCGCAAAAACATGCTGATACCCGCGTATCAGGTATCCAGAACCAGGAGATGGTTACCAAGGGTAAGTTTGCAGTAATTCAGTAGTCTATCTTACAAAAGAAGCTTTGCTGTTTAGTGAGCTTGGCTCCAAAACACTGCAGAATGGATGATTTGAAAAAAGAAATATGCTTCTGAGTGGCTGTGGAACAATACCTGTGCAGTGCCATCATAGCAAGCAGATACCAATCTTCCCTCATGGTGGGGGCTCCAGGAAAGACTTGTGATTTTGGCTGTGTGCCCAGCCAGGGTTCGAAAAGGCTCTGTTATTGTCAAAGGACTTTCTGAAGCGCTCTCTGAAAGAAAAAAGAAAAGGTTCAAGTATGGCCAGCGAGACAAACTGGAAGTAAACCAAAACAAGATACCAAGACTTGAAATATAATCTGCAAACTGTTACCTATGACGCTTTTCAGATTATGCACGTAAATAGTGGCATTGACTGAGCCTGATGCTATCAAGTAACTCAGCTCTGGCTGGCTCCCATGCTCATGATGCCAACGAATGGCGTTAATCAGTTTATGATGCTGCTGGATAGTGCAAAGCAACTTCAGGTTTGGTGCCTGAAATATTTCAATTGAGCTGAAATGCAAGAACAACAGTGTAAGAATTCCAGTAGTCAGTGAAACAGGAATTTTTTTGTTATCCTACATGAGCAGAATTACAGAACATGAAACAGAGTAACTAAATGAGTTTTTCTTTTCTGGATTCAACACTAACCCTCATTTAGTACATCAGCAAAACTGCATTTCAACCATGAGCAGATACTTGAAAAATAATTTAATGTGTTGATGTGGATCCTCCATGCCAAGAGTGGCTAAACTGGTAACAGCAGGGAATGCTGTATTATCACAATTCAAATACACTGGCAGTGAAAAAAAGAGAGAAAAGCCAGGGTAACAACAAATACTTTTGCTTCACTACAGTGATTCTAGTCAAGGTCAGCACATACACCACCCTAACCTCGAAGGCAAAACGTACCCATCTTCATTGCCAAGAGCCAAGAGTTTGCCATCGGGTTTCCAGCTGATCTCTGTACGCGCAGGCAGTTTGTGCTGTAGAAAGAAGACACGACTATTGCCAAAAATCCTTACATCTCTCTCGCATACATTCAGCTTAGCAAGACTGGCAACTAGACAGAGTTGCAGTTAAGCACAAAATGAAAGGCACAAAGGGGTCCATTGCTTTTGAAGCAGCAACTTAAGCTTCAGCAATTAAAGGCTGAATGAACTGATGCAAGAACCAGTGATTATTTTTATCCGTTTAGTCTCAAAGGAAGTTTGTCTGGATTCCAGTAGAACCTTGACGCTTGATCTCCTTATGCTCCTTGGAAAGCCTCAGACATTGCAGGCAAATTCTGTCATATTTCAAAGGAAATCAAAGTTTATTTGTTATTATTTCTATTCTTTCTAATTCAGATGAAAGCTACTTACAATTTAGATGCCTATAAATGATCGTTTCATTGCCTGAAACATTAGTCTCTTAACCCCCAGTAAGCCGCCTACTCAAGGAAGAAGCCAAAACCGAGTTGATTATAAATTGATATAGCTTGACTGACTTCAGTCAACTTATGCTGTCTTAAAGCAACTGAAGATCTAACCCACTTCACTTATTTTGTACTTTCACCTAAGAAATGACTGAACTTGAGCAGCTGCTATGGTCAGTTATCACCTACCACTCTGCATTAGCTGCAGTGTAAATGGAAACAGACTCCTGCAAAATCATGACTGCCTTTATGGTAAAATTTATTTTAAAAAGAAAAAGTTAATGTTTGAAAACAAGAGACCTAGAGAAATCAAGGTAGTTAACTCATGCATGTCAACCATGTGATCTAAGCTATGACATTATCCAGGATATTACTTCAAGTGCTTTGAAACTGGAAAGCTCTGTATGATCTAACTATTTTAAACAGTGACACACAGCTTTCAAACCAGACCCAGCATTTCAATTTAACTTTTCTAGTTAAGTAAATTACACAGTAGAAAATTAAGTAACTGATGCCAGGAACAGATGTGCCATGTTGACATTGGGGTGGGGGGGAAGACTCTTTTTCAGAGGCAAACGCACGATCTGTTTAAATAGTTTGAGTCAGTAGGTGCCTTTGAAGTTCATTGGTGGAGATGGTGGGTTTCAGATTTTTTATGTATTACAGACACATCATGAAGGCAAAATCACAGATCCACAAATACAAGGCCATAGAAACTATGACACGGTTACCACAAATCCATAAAACCCCCTCAGAATCATACTCACTTTGATTGAATTCGTGTCTCTGATGACTTTGTTGATGTCATTTGCCTCTCCGTTAAGCTTCCAGGGGTTGTGCTGAAAAACAATACCTTCTCCAGCACAACTATATAACGTTGCAGAGGGTTCTTCACCTTCTTCTCCTATCCAACAGAGAATAAAAACCAAATATATGTTCATCAGTCTTCCCAGAAGTAATCGCTTCCACTGTAAATCAAAACATTATTTTAAAAGGCTATATACATACTTTAATTGCCTGTGATGCGGCAGCAAGAAATTCTCACAATACAATCCTCAGAAAGGACCTCTCATTTCTACTAACAGATCTCTCCACAGCACAGTCACCACAAGCATTAAAATTCCCTTTAAAGTTTGGCAGTTCAAGTTGTGTAAGAAGAGCTAATGGAGCTGTTCTGTTTAGTTCAAATGGTAGAAATACTCTTCTGGAGCTAAGGAGCCCGTATCTGATCCGCTGCAGTTACTGCAGGAAGCCCATGCAGACAGTTAGTGGTCTGCAATACTCTGAAGTAAGCACAGAGGTGTGGTACGCCACTCCCACCTATTTCCTGAAGCGACCAGAACTCAAAACCAGGAGATTGTTTTGCTCCCTTGCAAAGTCATTAACAATTCGTCAAGCAGAACACATTCTTAGCTGCAAGGATTGCTACCAAGCAAATAGGGCTCCTTTTCCTAAGAAGGGAGAGCGTACCAACCTCATGGCATCTGTGCGCACCGCATGGGTGTTCTACTTGAGCTGGAAGACTCACCAGAAGACAGAGGAGGAGTTGGAGGCCCCCAGGCTAATGTGTATACAGTCTTCTTGTGGTAAGTACTGGAGATCTGAGGTGGCTTATTCTTAGCACTGGGCAGGAAGAAAAGGAAGCAGGGGCAGTCAGATTTCAGCAGAGAAATAAAAGAAGAAAGAAAAAAAAAAATCAAGGCAACATTATTTCCAGCTGTGAAAACAGACACCAAGTGCTTTAACATACTAAAGCCCCGGCTCAACCAGGCCTTCTTTAACATCTCCTGTAGGGACACTACTAAAATCGTAACTGCCCTGATGACCTTCATCACCATGTTGCTCTTCATTCTGTGAAAATGTCTTCCTGGCTAAAGTTTTCCTTGACCGATGTCCAGGTGATCTCTAGTCATGCAATTTTAAGTTTATCTTAAGTAAAGATTATCTTAGAAGCTGACAGACATAATGGAGAGATGAAAAGATGCACTGAAAATCCAACTGTTTGACTAATTTTAATTTAATCCTACTCTTGTCTAACAGTAAAGATATACCTCGGGAAAGACCACACCACCTATGCATGGTAACATACCAGGATCTGACACTGATGAATTTGAAAGCTACTTTCTTACCTGCTGGAGAAGGTGTCATATATGCCAACTTTTCCATCGTCTGTTCCAAAAGCCAAGCAGCCTTCCTTAGTTGGATGCCAGGATAACTGCAAGCAAAACAGAGAGAGCGCCATAATGACACAAACTACAGACACCTTATTTCCAAGTAACAAACAAAAGGAAAAAATTGAAACTGATGAGCAAGCACCATCCCTTACACCCACTCTTCCAACAACAGCCACTTGACTTGATCTCTCTGCTACGAGTATTAAAGTCTCTCCCCCAAACAGCTAGTGGTGTAAGATAAAAGGAACTAGAATTAAAATTGCTGAACTGCTATTTGACATCTACATTACAAAACAGAAATGGAGAATATGGTAGGGTGGTGAGAAAACTTTTGATGTGAACAAGAATAACTACCATGTTTTACTGCTGCCAGCAATTTTACCAGGTTAACTTGAGGTTAAACCCAAACGACATCCACGTTGGCTTTTGTGTGTGTCAAACTTCCTAGCAGAGCAAGGGCAGCCACGGATGAAGCAAGGAGGGATCACAAAGCAGGGTAAAAGTGGAAAAGTAATGTCATAGCTAGCTGGACTTCAGCTGATTTTCACTAGATTTAATGCAAGCAACTAGGGTTGTAAAAAGGGCTAAAAATTCATTGCCAGATTCTAAATGCATTGTATATCAAAAGAATCAAGTACAAAAGGAAGAGCTGGGCTTTATATTTAGTTGGGAAAAGCCTTCTTTAGAGAGAGAAAAATATTCTTGAAAGAAAAAAAGGGAGTCAGAAGGGAGTTAGAATCATACTTACTGCTGTAACCTTGGACTTTATGCTTTGCCAGAAGGTTTTAATATCATAAATATTGTTCATGGACAAAGTATTCCACACCCGGATCATACTGTCTCCAACACCAATGGCAAGACAGCCTGTGTCCACAGGGGAGAAGGCAAGACTATAGACAAATCCCCCAAGTGAGGGCATGGTCCAGCTACAGTCGAGAGTTGATAGGTCCCAACACTTCACCTGAAGAATATTTAAGGAACAAGAAATGGTTAAATTTAGTGACTGGTATGACAAGGAAAAACAAAGCACAAGTGAGATGAAGAATCAAAGGATCAAGTTCAAGGCTTGACACAAGTATGTGATCTGCACCTAGAGGATTACATGTCACAGACTGAGCTGCAACAGTTGGAAGACTCTAATGGAATGGACTATGTTTTAATACTATGGTCCACTTCTGACTTCAAAACAGGAGGCACACCGCTGCCTGTAAAAGGCAAAAAGTTAAAATTTTGAAAAAACAGATGCTTTAGTTTGTACAAGTAAATGATTTGAAGAAGGAAAATTAGGCCATTTTAAAATGAAACAAACAGGAAAAAAAACAGATAGTAAACTCCCTTCATTAAATGCTTACCATCGAAGTCCAGAATATTATAACCATTCACTCTACCATGGTAAGAGCTTGGGCTTATAAACTAACAAACATATACACAACCTGTGCTCAGAACAAATTTTAAGCAATGATGTTACAAAATGCTGTAATAAACCCACTTTAAGAAAAAAATCTGTAGCCCTAAGAGGGCTATTGGTACAGCTATTTGTATGTTAATTTTATAAACGATTCTTACATCTCTGTCCATTGAAATGGAAAAAAGGAGCTCTTTGTCCTGATGCTTCACAGAACTCAGGTTGAACACAATTCGGGAGTGATTCTGTCCTTCTGAAGATCCTAGAAGAGTCCACTTACGTTTTCCGGATTGGGTCAAATCCCAGAGTAGCAGTTCTCCTCTGCAAAATGTAAAATGTGTACTTAATTGTTCACTTCAAAAGAGTAACACAGGCTATATATAGACTGTATCACACATATACATACTGCATGTACAAAAGTAATACTGCTAAACACACATCTACAACAAGTGCCTATACACTGACACACGTGCAAACACCGCTTTACAAATTTTATCGATGGTTAACCACAATGAGAACTGATGTAATTTTCTCCCAGTGGATGGGTAAAACCACAACTAATACCTTCAGCAGTCAACTTTCAGTCAGATTATCAGCCAAACAGTAGTTTTCTAGAAATCTGAACTCCCACTTTTGGCCTGTCTCCTCTCTGGTTATACCAGGAAGGAAGCAAGAAGGGGTTGTCAATGCTTCCTATCCAGTTCTTCCTTATCAATAAATGCATCTGCAATTACTGATGGTACCCAGGCTGCTGTGTGCCCTACTTACCCAAAACAGCTGGATACAATTTCTGTGGAATGACCAGGCGGCCAGTGAACAGTCAGCCAAATGCGCTCTTTAACGGCAGGATCAATGGCTCCACCTCTTCTCTTCATGGGTGGCAACTTCAAAATCATTACACCTATGGAACCAAGAGGGATTGTATAGACGCAGTACATCATAATTAAAAAGAAGTCCTGTGAATCTCAAGCTTTGCATATGCTCCCCAAGCTTTAAACTATCAAGTTAGCAAATGAAGGCTGCAGTTAGAGAAGAACTCCTCCACCATATTATTACTGTTCATCTCACTCATCTTACTTACTTCTGCCTCTAGTACAGCTCCATATTCGTATGGTCTGATCTTTGCTTCCTGAAGCCAGGTAACAACCTTTCTTCGTGGTTGAGTCCTGTGTCAGCTCCCCATTTGGAACTTTGCCTTCCCCTGAAGGAACTACTGAATACCATTGAAGTCATGTTATTATACTTTAAAATTCAAAGCTTTATAGAAATCAACAGAAAATACATTGATTTTCATCAGAACATACTTCATCAGTTGCCTTTGCTAAGTTACTTACTGATTTCCTAGAAGGAATTCAATTTTCTAGGACATTTACATGAACTAAAAATTACTTCACAAACCATTAATTGCTTCTAAATACCTTGGAGCTCATCTTGCCAAGCAGGTAACCTTTCTTCACCAGGCACAGGGCACCAGGCCAGACAATGTATTTCATCCTCATGGCCTCTCAGCCGATGAAGTATTTCTCTTTTCCTGCTGATATCAATTATAACCACCATGCCATCCTTGTAGCTAAAAACAGGGATTCAAATGAATGAAGAGATTGTTAGATTCGTGTAGAATAAAATCTGAATTAACTTGTGAGCTCTTTACCAGAACTGCTATCATTGTAATACAGAGAAGCCAAATCACAAGCAGCAATGGGACTAGCAGACTTGATGGTCAACGGGAGCTCCAGTACAGCACAGGTATACCTGCATCTGCCTTTTTGAAAGGTGCAACAAGTACGTTTGGCTTCAAGAATGACAGCAATTCATTAGTAATACAGCTTTCAGTCAAGTGTAATGAAAAAAACCCCAGTTTTAAGAAACTCTGAAGTTGCAAACCAAACCTGGACCCTTACATTGTTATGGATTTTTGTGTCTTGCAGGTCTATCAGATATTAACGTTATTTCTCATTTGTCAGAAGGAAAAAACCCAGCCACCAAAGCCTCTTAAAATCAACCTTACAACTGTGTAGCAAAAGTTCATAATAAGGTTACTGCAGAAGAATGGAAAACAAAATGTAATAAATATTTACCCAACTGCCACCAGGTTTTCATGATGAGGAGAACAAGTGAGACAGAAAATTGTCCGAGGCTCTGGGAAGAACTGCTGGCTGTCACTTCTGTTGTGCCAGTAACAAACAATGACACCTTTTTCATCACCGGATACGATCAGGTCTTTCACAAGAGGTGACCAGTGCAACGCTGAGATTGCATTCTGAAGAAAGAGAATTGAACACATTTAAAGCTGCCTTACCACCATCTAACAGAGAGTGACAGGCAGAAAATAATCCGTGTGTGCTCCCCAGCATCAGCTGAGTTTGTTCTAAAGTATTTCAGTGCTTTAGGGCGCTGGCACAATTGATGTATTTGCTGATACGGTGTCCTGGGTCACAGTAACTGTTCAAATGTATGTTCTTAGTCTGCCCTGCGGGGAACAGCACCTTGCTGAAAAGATTTTACGGGAGCTGCGCTAAGTGGCAAGGAGTACACGCCGCGAGCAGACACGCCGAGTGAGGCCTGGATGGCAACAACAGCTTATTAACGTGATGCAACACCACCGCAGACCTCAGGCGACAACAAAAGGCTGCCCAGCAGCGTTCAACGGTTTTAATTCCACGGGTTTGAAATTCCCTTTTGGTTACAGTACCATCCCCCTGCTGTGTGTACAGGACCCCCCCCGTGCCCTGCCCCCCTACCTGGTGCAGGCTGTACTCCGCCAGGGCCGTCAGCGCCCGCGCGTCCCAGATTCTGACGCTGCCATCGTCGGAGCTGCTGGCGCAGAGGCTGCTCTGCCCGGGGCACTGGCAGAAGGCGAACCCGGTGATCCGGTCCGTGTGCCCGAGGAGCTCCCCTGCACCGACAGCGAGAGAGCGCCGTAGGCCCCGCCGTCAGCGCACAGGGCCTCCCCGCCCACCCCCCGGGGCTCCCGCCGCCTCCCGCCCACCCTCCCCGTGCCCGAGCGGGGCACGGCGGCTCCCGGCGGAGGGGCGGCCCCGCAGCGCCCCACAAACCGCGGGGGGTCAGGGAGGGCCGCGGCGGGCCCGGGGTCCCCGCGGGCTGCGGCCGTACCGTAATAGGCGGGTGTGGCGGCGCTGACATCCAGCAGGCAGACGCGGTGCCTCGCCGCGAAGCCGAAAAGGCGGCCATCGCTGCTGGCATCGCTGCAGCGGCTGTTGTACCAGTTAGGCGAGGCGGGCAGCACCCGCACGGCCGCCGCCATGGCCCCGTCAGGCCGCCGCCGGCGCTGCCGCCAAGAGCCGCGCACGCCGTCGCAAACCCGTCGCAAACCCCGCGCCTCACCGCGCCTGCCCCCGGAGCGCCTGCCGTGAAGCGCGGCGGGCAAGATGGCGGCGCCGTGGGCCCTTGGCGCGGGTAGGTCTGAGGGGACGGAGCGGGAGTGCTGGTTTCGGAGGGTCTCGTCTGCTCAATCCTCGCTCACTGTGCTACTCCCTTTTAGGTGGTGCCTGGGTGCGCCGTCTCCTCGGCTGGGCGCGGCCGGAGAGGTGAGTCTGGCTCTGCCGCGGTCCGGAGCAGGCGGTGGAGCAGGAGCCGCCCCGCTCAGGGGGTCCCCGGCCTGGAGGTCCCGGTCGTCAGGCTCGGCCTTCTTGCTGGCTTCTGGCCCTGCCCCGGAGCTGTGGGGAAAGGTCACTTTGTGCCTCTGTAGTGCCTTTGTGGGAACTTGGAGGTTGTGGCGTGATGGAGATGCCTCTCTCTCGACCCCTTTCTATCGGGCATCCAGATTTGCTCCAGTTTTATGGTGCGGGTCAGTAACACAGTACGTGTTGCTGCCCTCTGCGCTATCCCCAGTCGTTGCTTTTTCTGTAGTTACTGGTCTTTCTCTTCAGTCTGGGGAAATGGTGGAGCTGTGCTGAGGGAGTAGCTGTCATAGCTGACTATATCCCTGACTTCAGAAGAAAGGCTGATGTGGAGTCTCAAAAGTGCAGAGCTTTGGTCTCCACTAGGGCCTGTGGAGGTAAATGCATTGCAGAGGCCTGTGTCACTGAAGGAAGAAGAAATAGGCTGATGTTGGCTGTGCTTTGGGTACTGCCTTTCCTTGAACTGAATTACATCCAAATTGTTTTACTCTGTTCTTCTAGTCTGTATATCTCCCAGTTGCTACTTATGCATGATTCTTTCTAGAAAGGTGCTCAGATTTTTCTTTACTGTTCCACTTACTCATATATGAAGTACTTTTGTTTGTTGCTTGTCATTGTTTTCTTTTGCTTAAAATGTGTTTGTGTTCTCTTACTTCTCTTAAAGCTGTGATTAATAGAGTTGCTCTTCATATGAGGTTGGATTACCTTAAGAGAGAGAATATGTAAGATTCCTTAGTTCATCAAATTTATTAATGTGTTCTGTTAATACCGGGAAGACAATACTGAGTTCATACTGCTTGACATGTTAAATTGTAAAATGATATTCACGTGCTTGTCAAATATTTTCCTGTATTAATCGGTGATATTATGTCTGGTGATGATGAATTGTCTTGATGAGTGGAATTTTTAAGCATTAAACAAATAAACAGGGTTTGGTAAATACCTTAAAAAATATTCCGTAACATTTGAATTTGTATATTATGCTACCCCCTACTGATAGGATGTGAAAACATTACGGTGTACAGTGCCCTTTTGAAACTAATCAGTGTGTTCTGTTTGCCCGTTGTTTTTAAAATGCTTTTCACCGTGTGGTTACCTGCACAAAGCCGTTCAAGCCTTAGTAAAACTCGCAGTATCTGCTCCTGAACTTAACTTACTTCTTGTAGTTGCGAGTGGCCGCCCAGCGTACTGCTTTAGCTAGTCAGCAGGGGGCAGAACGTAACTTGGTTTTTCTGAAACTGAGGCGGGTGATCTGACTGAAAACGGAGGGGTTTTTGCGATCAGCTGTCTTGCATCGACATGATTGCATATTGAAAATAGTTCAGAATATCTTTCCCTTCAAATTTTAGAATGTTTATGAAACGCTAATACTTTCTTGATGCTCAGTCCCTTGAAAAACTAGGATAGTTTTCACTGCTAAAAATGTTGTTGGGTGGGTAAAAGTTAAATAAGCATTGGATGGTCTTGGAAAAGATGTAAGTTATTTTTGTGAGTAATGAACCCCACGTAAGAAGAAAGAGGTGACTGTGCAATGATCTGGAGACACTTAATGTGGAATCTCATGCTGTACCAATGTCAGTTCTGGTTCATGACCAGTTAGGTTAGGAATCCTGAGGCTACTTTTTGAATTAAAACCCCTTTCAATGTAAACTGTAGAGAATGTGGACAGTTTTATTTTGTGAGTAATCAAATGTGTCAGTTCTCTTTATCAAGATGGGTAAGTTCACAATTTTCCAGATAAACTGGGCAGGGACAAAGAACTCCAATGTTCAGCAGTGAAGACTGGTCGTGTCTTGCAGGTGGCTAGCATCCAGTAGCCTTTTTCCTCTGTCATGCATCCACACAAGCACATCTCTGCAGAAAATTGGGAAGTGGGAGAAAAAGAACAGGATTGTTTACCCTCCGCAGCTGCCTGGGGAACCTCGGAGACCAGCTGTAAGCATACACCTATGAATTTCCATCCCTGTTTATGTTTAGCAATTTCCGAACAGATTGTCTCTGGGCAATTCCACAAGGCACTAGTTTGACAGCTTATTCGTTTGTTTAAGATTTTAGTCAGTTTGGCATATCTATATTGTAAAAGTTAGCATCACTTAGAATACTTTCCATTTCTAAATTACATTGGAGCTTCAGGTTGCTTGCAGCTGATCATCTACCTGATATGTGATGCAGACTGTAAAGGTATACCATCCACTCTTTGTAGAAGTCTCTGAACTACAAGGAGGAAGAAATTACCCAGGATGTATCATTATGCGTTTGTTCTGTTTGTACTGACAGTAAATAACTAGAGAACAAAGTGACTGCATTGTTGCTTCTGTGCACAGACTTTTGCTAAGTAGTGGAACTAGCGGTGCCTGTTTGATGTAGGTACAATAGAGTGCACGCTATTCATTTCTTAAATTTGTTTGCGTTATAGATTCCTTGAAGTCTGATAGTGTGTTGCCTCTTGCTGTGGCCTTCCCTTAGGGAAGCTACTCAGAGGTTGTTTTCTATCATAGCAGTTGCTTGGAATGTTTAATGTGGACCAAGAGGTTCTAAAACTATGTGGGGAGGGATGTGTGAGTCAGATGTGGCACGTGATTGCAGGAGTCTTTTTTTTTTTTTTTTTTTTTTTTTTTTTCTCCTTAGGAAGCCATTCTATATGTACTGTACAGTGGGGTGGTTTCTTTAGTCTGTTGCACAATAACTTGTGTTTTACTAAGCCATAAACTGAAGCAAAGAAGCTAAAATTTTCTTTTCTTACCTGTATGCTTGGTGTAGGGCTTTCTAATAGCTCTTCAAGACAGCTTTTGGAAAAGTCAACATAAGTAACATTGGTCAATTTTTTAAATGCAATCATAACAGATTAGTTTCTGATAATGGTAGGTTTATGCCTGTTTCTCCCTGTCCCCTCTTACTGATCATTTTATAACTGGGAAATACAGTTAAATGTAAACAGAAGCAAGCTTCTTAATTTGTTGCAGATGAAAACCGTTTTTTATTGGATCACTGAAGGGATTAATCAGTGCTGCTTTCTCTACAGCAGAACTCATGAGAATTTTAGGTTAATTCTTCAGTATTTCCTTACTGTCAAGAACTGATATTTTGGAATTCTTTTTCTGTAATTGTTCTTCATTGGGAATTAATGTGTTGTGGCCCATTAGGCACACTGCTCAGTAAAGTGTTTGCATCTCAAAAGAATAGGGTTTTTTTGGACACATGCTTTTGTGGGCCGTGAGCATTTATTGCTCTGTGAACATCATAGCCTAGGATGTAGAAATGCATACTGTGTACTGTGCTGACTAATGCAGTGCATGTAAAAAATGCAGTCATTGACCAGCTTGCTTATTAAATCAGTTTTTCACCTGTTCCTAAAGAATGCCATCTCTTTCAAAGTTTTATTGATGTTAAATTTTACTAGCTAGTTTTGGTCCCTATTAGTACAATAATAATGTTAAATGGCTCTCTGGAGACAGCTCTTCATACCAATCAAACTTGAAACCCTCTTCAGTTCTGAAAAGCTAATTAAGTTCATTCTGGTGGTATTATTTAGTTGCTATCCCAGTAACTTGACTTGATAGCAGAGTAATATTTTGAAGACTGAATGGGCATGTCAGCCTTAGGCTGCTTCAAAAGGGGGGGAAGAGGGAAGGAAAAAATGATGAAAAATCTTCTGATTATCTTTTTCAGGGATTTCTGTTTATAAACTAATTCTCATAAGATTGTAGTAAAATTTTCTGTGTGCTAGCTGCTTTTTTTCAATGCTTTCAGTTTCGAATGTCAGAAGCTTATGCCTGGTTTGGTACGGACACGGTATTGCAGGGGGAGTCATGCTTATTTTATTCCTAGTAAGAAAATAGATTGTGGAGCAGATGTGTGTGCTGCATTGTTGTTTTCACAGCAAAGTTACTGATCCTCTAACTTTGTTTTTGCACCTAGGAAATATATCACTGTCGGAGGGAAATAAAATATAGCAAAGATAAGATGTGGTATCTGGCAAAACTGGTAAGCAAAAAGCACTTTGGACTGTATTTGTTAGAATGCAAAATTTAGTTGCTATACTTGCCTTACCAGCCTAGTTCAGTCCCAGTCTAATCAGCATCTTCATAATAGAGTCCTGGGGAAGAGTGTGCGTCTGTGCAGACCAACAGTTGTTTGTAGTTTGTTTTAGCTGCTTTATCCTAGTATGCTTTCAAATGTGTACCCAGGATCATATGCAGATTATGCGCTATGGAAGAATTTCTGTGTTGGTTCCTGCCTAGCAGGAGATGGCAAAGGGAACTGTGAAGGGCAGTAATGGGCTCTTTTTCTCATAAGGAAAAAAATATTGAATGTTTTATCAAGATTTATTCAATATTTAGCTCAGAAGTTCTGTATGTAAGATGTTGCATTGAAGAAATGGTAATTAAGGAAACGAAAGTCTTTTGATTTGCTCTTTTATAATAACAAAATAATTTAAATACTGTCTTCTGAGTAAGAGAAGGGAAGCATTTGTAATTGAAAAAAAAAATTAATTTTATCACTTTGATTGCAGATAAAAGGAATGTCCATTGATCAGGCTCTTGCTCAGCTGGAATTTAGTGATAAAAAGGGAGCAAAGGTGATCAAAGAGGTATGTAGTAGTATTCTTATAACACTCCTAGTTTCAATAAAATTTTAAAATCAGTATCTATCACCAGAAGTTTGGAGATGCTTCTGTTTCTGTGTTTTTCTATGCTTCTATTAAGCCTGTTGGGAGCATGTTCAAACAACGTATTTTTGTAGCCATTGTGTAATGTTGTGACTTATGGGTAATATGCTGAGATCACTTGTGCTGGCTGTTTTAACTTGTAACGATAATAAATTACATGTGGGTACCCTCTCTAACAATGCTTGGTGTTAAGTTCATGGTAAATAATGTAGAGTCCTTGTCACTAATGGCTGCTACATCTTTGTGCTTTGGTTCTTAAAACTGTTAGAGATGAAGGATATCATGGAAAGGACTGAGTTCTGTAAAGGCATGAAAGTTTGTCATACAGTGTAGTTGTTAGGAGTCTCAAATTACTCATTTCCTAGGCTGAAGCGCTTTCTGGCGTAATAATGACAAAGATGTATCCTATATTAGCTGAAAGTATTGAAAAGTTCATTTTGCCTACCTTGGAATTTGTTTCTAGTCTCATGTCTGATTAGGCAGAGGTCCATGGATGGATGGCTGACACATGCTGGTGGCAACCATCTTTTCCCCTCCCTTTCCTCCCCAAAAACATAGTAAGTTTTTCAGTCTGTATGCAAAGAACGTATTTACATAAAAGATGGTTGTCTTTCAAGAGTTCTGGTCTCTATAGAATACTTTTTGTGTTACTGACTTAAACATGCAATTTCTTCCCTGTTGTCTAGAGATAAGAGAGAGCGTTTCTTAAATTCCTACTCAATATTTCAATTTCTTTTCCTTTGGTTACAGGTCCTGTTAGAAGCGCAGGAAATGGCAGTAAGAAATCACAATGTGGAATTCAAATCAAATTTACATATAGGTACATTTTCTTCTTATTTTTAATGCAGAAAAATGTCATAAAAAATAATTTATCCTTAACAAAGTGTTGTTGCTTCAAATCAGCGGAAATGAGTAGAGGATGGTTTCTAGTAAACTCATGTTTACCGAAACATGAAAGGTGTGTGCTTCTGACTTGCAGCACAGCTGAAGTTAGTGTGGCTGCTGAGCCTTCAGCCATCAGTTTGTTATAGTTGATGTCTGACTGGTGGTGCTCTGGCATCTGCTAGATGCGTTGTTTATAAGATGCATTCATCTCAAAGTGGGGTTTCTGCTCCCTACGTGAACAGAAAGTCCCAGTGAGGAAGATGTTAGGTATGATTATGAAAGATTAAGCAAATGAGAAGCAAACTTTTACTATGTTTTAATGTATGTTAATACGTTTAATGTGAACATAGATGCTGGAAGCTTTGTCCGTGGCTAGTACTATTAGTTTTGCAGGATCAGAATCTAAACTTCTATTAGAAACAGAATAAAAATAAATCAATATTGACACTAGAGTTTTTATTAAAAAAGGCTTTGTTATAGATGATTACAGGATAAGCTTGTAATAACTACAGCACTTTCTTGCCTAGAAAAGTGTTAGAGAAATGTTTACTTGTAATGTTTTTAGTCCCAAAGAAAAAAATTCTCATTGTGCCAAATATGGTATAAATGTTATTAAGTTGACCTCAAGCTTAAAGTAACCTGGATTGTAGAGCAGGTTTGATTAGAATTCTTTGGAGCCTTCCAGGTCTCTGCCATAAGGTTTATCTGCTAGTGCAGGACTGAGCATGTAGATAATGAAAATACCCATGATGAATGCAATAAAGGAAGAAAGGAGGAAAAATGAAGTCTGTAAGACTTCTACAGAAATTCATGAGACAAACTACTGAAAAGCAGTGGAATTAATACCACCTTCAGAAAGAGCTATATAATCTAGTAACTGCTCCATGAGCTTCCTTTGGATTTGTCCTTTACTACGTATTTATCTTTGCATGCATACTTTCTAAATTCATCTTTTCTGGTGCTCCTGAAGTGTTAATTCAACTCACAGATTCCTCTAGCAGTAATCCACTAAAAGTAATAGAAGAAAGGTGGAAGAGAGAATCCTGAGTAGAATGAACTTTTCGTATGCAGTCATGAAAAATATACTGTCCAGACAGTATTTCAGTTGCAGATGTGTAGTAGTTTATTCTTGACTGAATAGTCTTCTCTCCCCCCCACCTTTTTCCTTCAGCTGAGTCAACAGCAGGCAAAGGCCGCTATATGAAGCGGATTCGTTACCATGGCAAAGGCATGTTTGGCATCATGAAAATCGTCAGGTGCCATTACTTTGTGAAGTTGGTGGAAGGTCCTCCTCCTCCTCCAGAGCCACCAAAGACTGGTTTTGACCAAGCAAAAGAATATGTGCAGCAGCTGCGAAGCAGAACCCTTATTCATACACTGTGACAAACTTTTGTGACTGTATAGGTATTTCTTGTTCGATAATGTAATTATATGAAAGAATAATAAAAATAATGTTTTAGTTCTGTCTTTGGTGCTGCTGGAGCTGCATGATGCAAGAATAACCATAGGGGTTTTTCTTATTTGTCAAACCATAGGTATGGGAAAATCTTGGAAAAGCAGCAAGAGATGTTACTTTTTCTGAGTTACCTGGACCACGGCATTCAAGCTCTAACCTGGACTATACAATCTAGAATATCCGGTGCTGTTATAAAGCTTGTAAGGAGCTGTGGTTGTCCTCACATAAGACAGTTGCATGAATTTAAGGTTGGGTCTTTTATTGTAAAAAATGCGTGCTTGATATTCACGTTGCAAGATCAAGACCTGGATTAAAATTACTAAAATTTGACAACTTAAAGTAGTTACAGCGTTGGAAGAAAACAAGTAACAATAATAGCTGAGATTATCAGGCATCAATTTATAGTTTCTTGATCTGGGCTTTAGTGCTCTTTCTGTACAGTTGCTGTTGTGCATCTTCAGCATTGTGTGTGGGAGTGGGGAGTAAGTCATTTAAATATCAGGTTTTGACAGAGTCAGTAGGTGGCAATGTTTAGTTTGTCAGAGAAGGAAGTGGTGGTGAAAACTTAAAACACGATGAAACTGTTCTTGATTCTGACCATGGCATTAATAGTCTGATATGTGCATGGAGTTCAGGTTGTTCTCTGGAAACTCAGTATGGGTAACAGGCACAATATGGAAAAAAGCTTGTCTTGGTGAAGAGTGAACTAATTATTCTACACGGTCTGGAAACAAATTGCTTTTGTAGTGTTGAGGCAAGTAAAATGCTCCTTGGATTTAATATGGAATGGCTTGTTGCATATACAAATTGGGCTTTCAGTTCTGTGAACACTCCTGGTTTTATAGTTACTTCTTTGAAGAGAAAAAGACTGCAGTCAGTAGGGGGAATCTCATTCCACCCAGTCAAATTTTCAACTCAGATGGCTGGAGATCATGAACATCAGCATAAATAGAATAAGTTGCTTGTTTATGCAAATGTCTGATATTTAGACCTTTCTTTTCCATTCTGGGAACATTAGAAAGGGAGATAGACTGCTTGCCTCGTTTGGATCTTTTTATCACATCAACTAGCGGTAGCTTTTCTTACATGTGTTGACTTTGGTCAGTACTTGAGTGATGGCAAAGGGACAGTTCCTATAAGGAAACAAATTACCTTTGTCTTCATGAAGGTAGTATACAGCTGTTTCTTTTGGCTACCAAAGAAAGGGTCTCATGATGTTAAAAAGTGTTAGGAGACTGTGAAGTTATAAGTAGTACATGCATAGCTCAATACCATTTATGGGTGCTTCTTTGCAGTCTGTTTTTCTGCAGTGGACTTTAAAGACTTATTACTTGCTGTAAAGCCACAATTCAGTAAGTTTTGTCTGAAAGGTATGATCCTGATAAAACTCTATTGGTAGCCCCTGATGTGTGATTGAAGAACTGTCTGTTGTGCTATGATAAACAGCTGTGCTTTGCTGTGCCAGCTGCCTTTAAACTCTTTTCATCATACCGAATCTTTTACATTTGTAGCAAACTTGAATGACTTAATACTTTTTTGGGTCAGTGATCTGGGAGAAGACTAAAGAATTGCAAAATAATCCAAGTTTAATAAGCACTAGTCACCTAAGCATGTAAAACCTGGCTTTCTAGATATTTTACTCCAGTACCTCTTTTTCCTGCATGCTGTAAATTTTTCTTTGTATCCCTTCTGGACCTCCAGCCAAGGTTGTGTCCTTATAGATATCATTGCTCTAGTTATGAATCTGCAGAGATGGAGAGAAGTGAAAATGTGACTGATGTCTTTTCTGGCTTTTTTTGTGATGCAGCAGGTGGCCCTGACACTCCTTTAAACAAACAGACCTGGGCTTTTAAAATTTTTCAGTCAAAAAGCAAAGTTGTTGCTTGTCATTCTTGTTTCCTTTCTCAAAACAGTAAGTGGGAGGACTCCCTTTTGGCATGCTTTTCAGCATTCCTCTTATTTCTTAGTGCCCTTTTCTGCCTGCTTAAAGCCGTGTTGACTAAGGAAGCTCCATAGCCATGTCTGTAACAGTACGATGATGGGACATATGGTGAGATGAGGGGTTTGTGCTGGCTTGATCCTTCCCTTTCACTGGTGAGATGGTAAGAGTTGTCTGAAGTGGTTTCTGTGATAGGTGCATCAGAACATTGGTGTGGGAGGCTGCCTGAACCTTTTTAATTAGTAAGATCTGGCGGTAAAGCTTTATACTGTTAAGTTTTATATATAAATAAAATTGAAAGGGATTGATTCTGCTGTGCTTTCTTGGTAATTAGTACATCCACACTTCAGTTAGATATTTGATATGGATTCAGACGGAAAATTCCATGCTAACTGCAACAAGTCTGTAGCAGAAGATCATTTATTACTGTGACCTCCAATAGAAGAGCATTCTTAAATGAGCCATCACCGGGAGGGAGGCACCTAGGCCTCTACATGATGCTAATTGTATTAGTAACGTCTGGGGGCACTGTAAACTCACCGCTTGTGTATGTATGTGCTGATGTTACAGAAACTGGAGAAGGAGCAAGTATGCGTGAAGGTGTAGTAAGGCTTCAGGGAAATCTGAAGAGAGCAGAACTGTGAGCTGTGCTCAGCAATGTGAGATTTAATTGAGGAAAACTTAAAAACCTGCTGTTGGGCTTGTTCGTAAACATTTTAAAGTATCCAGTGAGAAAGTCAAAATACATTGGTCAGGCAGCCTGAATGTCTTTTTGGATGTGTGGAGTGTTGTGGTGGCATGGTTTGTTTTTTTTTTTTTTTTTTACTTTTTAAGGCATTTACTAAGGTAGTTCGTCAAAGGTAGAGTAAGGAAAGACTCATTGATATAGTTAAGTGATCATCAGCCTCTTTAAATACATGGAAGATAAATGTAAGTGTTATAGCAATGACTGGACAGTTAGGGACCTGTGATTCTGGTCAGATCTGTACTGGAAATTGCCACTGTCAAGTGGGCTGCATTAGGACTTGAGTGGTACCTGGGCACAAACAGGCATGTTCTGCCCAGTGCTTCAGCTCTGTTGCTGTACATGGCCTGAACTTGACTAGACCAAGGTCATGCAGTGCAAATCTTCTGATTACACAAATGGGAGGTGTATAACAGTATTGCCACCTCTGCATGGTGGAGGTGCTTGGGGAAATCCTTCACCGCTGAGTGAAGGAACAGTAGGAATCACTGTTTGCTTTCTGCCAGTCTCTATGAAAATCCACAGCTGGGATGCTGGAAAGTCGTGTGCAAACAGAATTCTCCTTTGAGCAGAAATAAGGTTACTCCTAATATCCTTGGTGAACCACAGAAACAAAATGTGATGTTCTTCAACCATATGAGCTATAGCCTTGCTGAAAATGCCCCTGTTTCAAGCTTTTCAAAGAACGAGGCTTTATTGCTGAATGACGTATTCAGCCATGTAATTTAAAATAATTACTAATTAAATAAAATGAGAGACTGTAATAGCAATAATAATCACAGAAGTTACTGTTTGCTGGAGCCTTACCTAGGGAAAATAACTTGAAAGGAGGGGAAAGTTTCAGAAACTGACTTTCCAGTACTTAGACTGAAGTGAAGAACAAGCTATCTTCTGGGAGTAGTCAGCAAATGCAGAGCTAATTTTGTATTTGCTCTATAACATCAACACTGTCGTTTGGTTTCAAGGAAGTTGTACGCTAATACAGAGGGCAGACTGCCATTGAAGAGAATGCACCAAGGAGAGTGTAACTTTACTTGGGCAAATTAGGCATCCACCTCAGAGTATTAGCTGAGGAAATTAATCTGAAAGTCTGTGTAACACACTTGAACAGGCCATTCTTGAAACTGAAGACAAAACATGGGGCAGAGCATCTGAATAACTGCTCTGTGGGTGCTACTTCTGTGTCTTGCACAGTAGTACAGTCATCAAGTTTTGTGTGGTAAAATGAATTTATCCTATATGAACCTAGATTCACTCGCTTTTTCTTGCCTCCAGAAACAGTCAAATAAAGGCTTAAACCACATTTGTATTCATAGGATACCTTCGTTTTAAATTAGCTTGGAGCTGGGACCGTTGTCAACACTGCATCAAGTCACCTGTGTCTCTGTCTAACAATATCGGAAATCCGGCCACCTCTCTGGTAGCCTGTACTAGTCCTAGGCTACTCTTCCTGGGAAAACTTTTTGCCAAGCCCAGCCTGAGCCTCCCAAGCTGTACTCTGCTGTCAGTATACTTTGTTCCATTGCCTGGTGCTTCTGAGAAGTGATTGACTATCCCGTTGTAACTCTCCCGTTCTGTCAGATCACCCTGCTAACCACCTTTTTGGCAGGACGAACAAGCCCAGCGTCAGCCTCTTGTAAATCTTGCTCTCCAGTCTGCCTGTTTCTCTTGCAGTGGGGGATCTAAAACCAGATTCAATGTTCCAGGTACAGCTTCACTGGCACCCTTGGCTGATGACTTCCCTTGGTTGTCTGGCCATGCTTTTCATGGAGCCAAGTGCGCAGTTAGCTGTGTCTGTGATGAGAGCACGTTGTTGGCTCACATCCAGCCTGGTGCTCATGCAAATCCCGGGTTCTTTTTGGGGTTGCTCATCAGAATTGCAGTACGTACCTGAGGCACCTGTGTTCCAGCTCTCATTGCTTTTCTGTTTACGCTAATGAGGACTCCTTTACCTCTAGGAAATTGTTTTGTTATGTGGATGATAATTTTCTTTCCTAATAGAAAAATTGCAAAACAGTTTTCTGGCTCCTGTTATCAATCAAACTCTTAGGCTAGCTAAAAGTGGAGTAAAGGCATTTATTTGTACATGCTGTTGCGGTAAACTCCATCAATGTATGCAGCTAATAATGGTGAAATGTGTCTACATCTTGCTTATTGATTATCTTCAGAGCAAGACAAACATAGGTCCTTACTGTATGCTGGCCATGTAAATTAAAACTTTAATTAAATGAAAACAGAGTGGACTGTGAGGTACACTGCACTGGGCTGTTAAAGAATTGCTGTTCAAAACCAGCTCTTCTGGATGGCCCCAATTCTTTGCTTTCTTTTTTCCCCACTTAAAATTCCCAATAGTGCATTAAGATGAACTCAATAGTTAGTAAATTTTCCCCTGTGTAGTTTACAAGCTCAAGGTTATGGGCTAGAACAAGTAGTGTCATGCTATAAATCAGGTGTAATGGAACAGCTTGAGAGAGTGCACAGAAGTCCTACTTCCCCTCACACAGTGTGCATCCTAAAACTCTGAAGGTAGAGTTGGCACAGACCCAGAAACCCCCACAAATGGCTGATTAAATCATTAATAATGAGCCTTGTCCTGCTACCCTCTCAGTTCAGGAGTTTTTAAGTTTCCTGAATTACTCCAGTACAGTAAGGTGTACTGGAAAATTCTTAAAAAGGCTGCAAATCGGAAAAGACAAGCTTTCACCAGAAAGGGGATGTAGCTGAACCCCACTGTGGTGCAGAATGGGGGTAGGACATCTGCCTTAACTTGCGTAGTTTTAGCTTTCAGCTGTTCCTTGCGGTTCTGGTTCTCTACACGAGCTGAAAAAGTCCTTTTCTGTTTCTTTCTGTTTTTCCTGAAATGTGTCACTAGTTTGCTAAGTCTGAAGCTGGACCAGCTGAAGAACCACCTGCCTGCACAGGCGGGGGAAGGCAGTCCTGACTTAGCAACTGGGGTCCTCCCAGCAGGACTGGGCTCAGGGGCTTACGTAGGTTATTACTTAGGTTATTATTGTGGCTGAAGGCTGCCTGGATGGGTTTGTAGTCTGTCAGCTGAGAGCACAGGCTGAAGCAACGGTCTGTGCTGTGACAGGGGTGCCCGGAGCTGGAGCCGGAACGTGGTTCCTGTGAGAAAAAGACAAGCTGGAGACGCGACCCCTGAGCTGGAAAGGCTTAGGCACTGGGGTGACTTCTACACAGACCTTACGTTATAGCAGTGGAAGAACTATGTTATAATAGCATATCCATGCCTGTGCTTTAGCTGTGCTTTGTCTGCCCCGTCCACCTGAACTGGGGAAGCTGCCCAAGATCCCTTTTGGTAGCTAGGGCTTAACACTGTTGCTAAGTTTCATCCTGACTGTGGCCAGGGTGTAGGAATGCAGTTGCAGACAGCTGAATGAGGGAAGACAAATGACACCTTCTTGACCGAGGTATGTCTGGAGAAATTTGAGTGTGGACAAACGGAACTGTGATGCCCTTGGAAGAGGAAAGTGATTTCCGAAGTCAGCGAAGGGAAGGGACAAAATTATACGGAACCTGGATTTACCTTGGGCTGACTGGAGTAAAGAATAAGGGTCAGAAGTCTGGTGCAGTTACAATTCTTTTACAAAGTCAGTGAAAACTTCTGTCTGAGATCAAGGCAATACCAACTAAACTCTTGGCTAAGTAGCTAGAAATGTCTGGTTTGTCTCTAGTACGTCACATTTCAGAGCAGAGGTTCCAACCTGTTCTCATCAAGTCCTAGAAGTTTCAAAGATACTCCTCATTTTTCTTTTGCTCTGATTATCCGTCTCTTTAGGGGGCTGTGCTCAGTCTTTTTAAGGGGATGGATGCTTGGAAACCAATTATCGTTCCATCTTCTCCATCTGTTCTGATGCTGGATATGCCTGTCTTTTCGAAGGCTTTCAGAGCGTGTGCTGGGAATGCGTTTCTCTTAGTGTTGAGAGATTTGTATTTTTAATGGGTATTTGTTTATCTATCACGTGCTAGATTTATTCACTTGATAATCTCTCAGCAACACAGGCAATCTTCTCATGTCCTGACCTAGCATGCAGGGATTTTATTCATTTAACAGTTTGGCCTTTGGATCAGACGGCCATTAGAGGTAAATCCTGCATTGTGCTGAGTATGCTCAGCACCACCAGAAGTGAGAGCAGCAGTAACCTGCAGGGAGCCTGCAGCGTCTTTCAGGATTGTGCTCTTAGAAGCTTTCCACATGAAGTATATGAGCAAGTTACTGTGAGGTGCATGTCTTTCCTTCCTAGACCATACCCTTCTTTAATGTGATTTCTCACTGATAATTGAGATTTCTTGATGAAATTTTTGCAATGACTGCCTCTGCTCGGTTAATCACTTTCATTCAGGTCTCTTACAGGCTCTTTTCAATGTCTGTCATCTTTGATATGAAGCAAAGGAATCCTTCCTCCTTCAAGGTGTGCTTCATTAAAGTTAGTTGGAAAATGAAGGGGAAAGCACACATGATGAAGTGACATTTCTACCCCACTCCAGTACAGTACAATAAATTCATCATTATTGTCCCCAGATGAGAGAATTAGCATTTCTTTCTGTCTACAGTCTTGTTCTCTGACACATAAGCTTCCAACTTATTACTACTTGTTTATAAGAAATACTTAATTCAGATCCTTTATCAGACAGCATAGTATCTTTATTTCTCAAAAGCAGGTATCAGATGTTGTGTTTGTTCCTGATGGCAATCATGGGGGCTGAAATTCTAGGTTTCAGAAGGAGGCTAATAATAAATTTTCCTGATACGGCTCCTGGGATAGCAGGGCAATAGGGGTGATGGCCCAGGGGTGCATCGTATACCCACAAGGTGAAATGCAACAGCAGCCCGTGGTAGACAGTTCCTTGGCACAGCTGTGACTCTGGCAAGCCAAACAGTCATGGCACTGACAGCGTAAACATTTTGTGGCAACTGTGCAAAGCAGGCAGCCAATTATTTTACTAATGATTGCCTCTCAGCGCTCTCCTCCTTCATCTGCCCTAGAGAGGAAAACTTTTTCCCCCGTACTCTATCGTCTTGGATAATGGTATAAGTGGTTTCTTTCTTCAAAATGCAGTGCTGATATTGTGGTAACCTGTGCTGTATGGGACTTGGCTATGTAATTACACTCCTCCTCTAACTTCCCTCCTTTTCCAGACTTAAATTTGTAGATCCTGTCTGTGACTGTGACAGCTGTAGGAGGGATAGTCTGAGAGCTTGCATCTCTGCCACCTCTTCCTGGAGCTGTTCAACTGCTTCTTGTTAACCAAAGTGATAGAAGAGTTAATGCTTCCAGAGCGTTTCTAAAAATCTGGAGACATGCTCAGTGAGCACTTTGCCTAAGTGGGTGGTGACCTTCTGCTGACTCATTTGTGCAGTTAGTCCAGGTTGACTCCAGTAGTTTCAACTGAGGAACATAAAAAAACCAAGTTTGTGTGCCCATTAAACTCCTGGAGTAGCCAGGCCCATGCGGAAGTTAAGAACTATAACAGTGTATATACATAATCACAAAGAGAAAACGTTTGGTGCAATATGTGGGTATGTCAGGAACAGAGTAGTAATTCTTCCTGCTTGAAGGTATGTTCTTGATTCAGTGAGCTCAAGGTTAGTTGTGGTGCTCTAACTAGGAGTAGCATGGCTACTACTTAGGCGAGCTAAGGAATCCCAACTTAAAAAGTTATTTTTGGTTTTGGAAGCCCAGGATTCAGCTCTATCTTTAGTGAATCCTGCAGGTTAAATGAGCATTTAGGTTGTACTAAATTAACTGTGTCAGTTTCTGGGTAGCAGATCCCTACTGGAAATGATTCCCAGCTTCCTTAGTAGTCATCTAGTAGTATCTTCACAGAATCGTTGAAGATTTCTGGGCCTTATGACCATGGCATCACTTTGATCTTAGTTATGATAAATGCAAACTGAGCTCCATCCTGCTGGTACTGGATTGCTAGCAGCCTCTGAGCTACCTACCTAGGTTAAAGCCAGCTGGAGTGTTCAGCAGTGAAAAAGCAGCTTTAGATACTGTCCTTCTCCATCAGATTTCAAAGGAGAGGGGTATAGCTTCCTAATTGAAGACTCTCCTCTACCTCACTGCTGTTGTCAGCTATAGAATCCAACACAGCACTTTCATCTAGTGACAGTGATGAAGTAGTTATTAAATGCAATAGAAATCATTCAGGCCCCCTTTGATTAAAAGCTTCACGCTTATCTCTGGCTTTCTATGTTCTTGGAAAAGAGCTTGCCAGAAATACAGAACTAGAGAGGAATGCTCCCCTACTTTGTTATTTTGGGGAGACGGGACTTTCAAGCACATAAAGGTCAGTATTTGCATCTAAAGCAAGGGGTTGATATAATATCACCTTAATCTTGAAAGGCTAGCGTACCTCTCCTCCCCAGCTTGGGCACAGGGCTTTTGAGCAATGATCCAAGTGATCTGTGCTGTGTGGAAATGTCATCTTTTGGGTACTCATCGTGGAACAACGTGCCAAATGTTTGAGAAATTACCATTACTTTGCATATAACACATGACAGAAAGAGTGTGAAAAAATGTCAGGGGCCTTCTATTAGCCGGCTCTTTTGAATACAAACATAAAATATTAATTTAAATCAACTGAAAGGCATTAAAAACTTGATGTTCTCTTTGCCCCAGAAGTACTCTGCTGATAAGAAACAAATTAAAAATGCAGAGTTTTCAAATAGCAAAAATGCTGCATATTTCAAATGAAGTTGGTCTTTTTATGTGTAGTATTTTGGACGAAAAAAATAATATTAAATGCACATAAAAATGATTACTCTAAATGGTGAAGACATCAAAGTTTGCCATCAAAGTTAAATGAAAGCACTTGGAAGTCTGTTTGTTTGATCTGTACATAAATAAGCTTAAAAAGAAGCCCGGGCTTTTTTACACAGCTGGAACTGGGTAGCCAGTTCAAATTCCCCTGCATCCCAGGGATTCCCAAAGTAGGTTAGTTCCAAACATGGTCATTATTTTTTGTTGGTGTTTTTTGTGTTTCTCCAGCATGCTGCTATGCTAATGCACCAGGGAAAATGTGTTGGCAGAAGACACAAGTCACAGACTCTTGTAAAATGCTTTTGAGCTCATATGGAGAGTGGACAAGTTCTACGATACTGAAATAAAAGCCTCTTTCCTCTTCTAGTTTTGGAATGAGGACATCAAAATGAAGGTAAATGGATGAGTCCTTAACCTTGTTGAAGCCAAGGCTTGAAAAGTTAACTATGGTCATCTTAGCTGTGTTTTACGACCAAACATCCATTCCTGGGTTGGCCAGAAAGTGTGAATTAGGAATATGAATCAGAGATCTGTTAACGTATATCAGCTAAGGATCTGCTACAGAGCTGAGCCATACTAGCGTTCAATTCATTTCAGTTTGCTCTTAGGAAAAAAAACAACAAACAAACTTGATATGTGGAATCTGTAAGGAAATATATGGGACTTGACTTCTTTAGCGCCTTTCCACAAAAGATCCCACTGTGGTTTACAGTGATTTACAGGAATCTGCATGGTGCAGAGGAATTACTCTGCGCTCTGGGAGCTCTTTTGGTACAGTGCAAATGTAAGACCTTTATCTACAGAGAGCCAAGCTTCAGCTCATTTAGTTTGAGAGCTGGAAGTTGTAAGCAACTAGAAGCAAGACTTCAAAGAAAACCACCTTGGCTCCTGTGACTTCTGTTCAGTGGCCTGAACTGTTTGGGATCAGCAGACTTTCAACACTTAAAGGTGCGTGACAGTCAGTAAAACATGCTCTCAACCCCACTACAAATTTATCCTCCTTGATTTGGCCTCTAATCACGGCCTCTCTGAGCACAGACCTTTCACCAGTAACCTAAGCTGGAGCTGCATATGGCTCTGTGGTCCGCAGGAAGACGTTCTGTTTTGAAGAGCAGCTTGAAAGGCCATGCTTTACCCAACACAGGAGAATGTGCTGCTGCTTCACTCTGGCCTCTGTTTGTAGCCCTGGAGTTAGATGTGTGTCCTCCCTGGGAAGGCAGGCTCTCTCAGGAGGCACATCTGAGTCTGTACCTTCTGTAGGTGATGACTTCAAGGCTGCTTCTGGGACTGCTGTATGAGATCGCTGCAGGGCAACCAGCAAGGCAAGTCTTGGTGGAGGACTTGCCCTTCAAAAATTCCGTCACAGCCTTGGGGGGGTGTGTGTGCGCATTTCTGCCTTACAAAGGTGTTATTTTTCCCTGCTGAGAAAGTCTAAATTGTCCTCGCGCCATGTTCTCTGCCATTAAACAATTCCACAACACATCCCCAGAAACAATTTATTGCCTTCTTAAGGTGGGGTTTCTTTTTCTTCCGGGGAAACTTCCTTGGTCAAGTGCTAGAAGGAGAAACCTAAAGTCTCTGGATTGCTTTTCCATTTTCTTGCTATGAGTGGGAGTACAGGAAAGATGCTCTTTATGAAATCAGCTATTTTTTAGGTGAGAGAAATAATAAAACCCCTCCCTTGCAATGAAAACACGGCACACATCCTCCCGGGGCGGGAGTGGCAGGTTGCAATTTGTGGTCTGCTGTCGTCTGCCCTTTGAGCAACGTGCTGCTTTCTGTGCAGTGAGCCCAAATGTCACTGGAGCCCTGTGAGAGGGTGGCTGTCCTTGCGAGGGCGGGTGGCAGGGATGTCATCGACCCCCCTGTTGCAACACGATGCTGAGGCTGCTGGGCTTACCTTTTCTGGAAATTTAAGTCAGCTTTTCAGCCAGCTCTCCTGGGTCTTGCAGGTGTGTTTGGTGTAGCTGCCACTTAGCAATGGTTTATTTTAGTTTTGTACAGGCTACTGTGTTCTCCATTGCTTCCACGTAGTGCTAAGCTGAATTTCATGGGGGCCTGCAAACATCCCAGGGGAGGGCTGAAGAAAGGAGACTGCAGAAACAGACAGTGTTGGTATGTCACTGCTTAAAGTAAAATCGGTCTCGGCGCAGAAGGGGATAGCAGGCTATCAGTGCACGGCAAGCCAGTTTTCAGGTATGAAATTAGCTTGGAAATCCACATGGTTCTGCTTTGTGGATGAGAGGAAAAACTAGGAGGACTCAATGTTATCGCCTGCATCTCCCTTGCCTGGGAGAGCTTCTCTGCGAGTGCAATAAATCTGTTTTCCTGTGAATGCAAGAGAGCTCTTGAAATAATCTCAGTTCAGTCCCTCTTGTTATTTTTAATAGATTTCAGGATGAGCTGGTTGCTATGTATAGTTTTTTTACTTACAAATTTGGGTTTAAACCCAGCTGAATATTCAGTCCAATTAGAAACAAAGTCTTTGCTAAAACAAAGGCAAGAGGAACTGTGGGGAAGGCTTTCATGCATATGAACAAAACAACAAAACCAGGAGGACTGAATGTTTGTTATTCATACACATTCTTAGAGGTAATTATTGTGATTTTGATAGAAAGTTTAGAAATAACTAGGTAGAGTTTAATTCTGCAGTACAATTTCATTTCTTAAGAACTGCCCACCTTAAGAAGAAATGATTGTATTCTAATAAGCGTTTATTAAACTTGCAGTAACTGAAGTTGAATGTGAATTATTAAAATGTCTGTGAGGTGCAAGGTTGCTTTTCTTTTGCCAGGTGTCTGAAAGGTAAAAACAACAGGAGAACATGCAGCAAAGCAGGAGAGACAAAACGTAAGGCAAGAACTGGCCCCGGATCAGTCGCCCTGGTCCTGCTGGCCACTGCAGGACAGCCTCTACTGGGGCTGCACAGCCCAAGGAAGCAATCCGACAATTTACTGCTCTCATCAACTTGTGTAAGGCTAAGGCGTATTTTTCTCTTGAGGTAATAAGGGAAAATTTGGGAGGGGAATGAGAATGCCAGGAAGGTGAAAGAAATGGTGTGTTGCAGTCCATGACATGAGGAAAGAGGGAAAAGGGGATGGTCTGGGGTACACGTAGCATCTATCTGTGTATAAGGACATGGTTTACCCTGCAGTTTCCAAGGACTGAAAGGGTTTTGATGGGGCAGTAGCAGGGAAGTAAGAACAGAGCGAGGGAAGCCTGGAGAGCAAGATGGATTTAGCCTTACACGAGGTTAATGGCTTAGTCCTTTAAAATGTACAAACAAATACAAGGTGGTTTATGTGGTGGCTTTGACATATTCTGGCAATAGATGCAATGTGAAGATGTTTCCTCCATTTGCTCTAAGCCTTTGACTTTGTCACTGTGGGAAATTCACTGCACATAAGAGAGCAGAAAAGAGAGGATGTGAATTTCTATTGCAAAATACTTGTGTTGTTCTTTAGCATAGTTTACTACAGAAAGGAAGCTCATGCCTTTGCACTCTGTTATCTCCCAGACTTCCCAGCAGTGTCAAGACCTGTTGACCAAGTCTGATGGATGAGGGCAAGTGTGGAAGAGAATGAAGTTTGTAGAAAATGAGTGACAGGTAGAGCAGAGAAACTATAAGCACCTGAAAGAGAAAAGCTGTGATGACCTCCAGAAGAAAGACCCTGTCCTCGTCCTAAAACTTTCAGCTGCAGTTTGCATCTTCCTAGATCACGAAGTCTATCAGTCACTTGACACAAGCCAGTGGAAAATCAAGCTACGTTTTTTCTTTTTGTGCTAATGTGGGTGAATTCTGGAGAACTATGGAACTGAAATGTCCTGAACAGGTGATCCATCTGATTTCCCTGGGACATCCTGTGCTTACAATCAGTTCTCGTTTGAACAACACCTGTGCAATTGCAGTCTTTAATTTCCCCTATTCCTGGGGGTTTGCTGCATGGCTGTACGGTTTTGTCTAAGAGAAATGTAAGTCAAACTATTCTTCTTTAAGCCCAACAACCTGCTGGGTGACAGAACACAAGTGTAGTCATATACGTCGTTTTGGTTGCCGGTTTTTCATATGAGGTGGTGCAGGCATATGTGTCTTTTTAGCTGAGTTCCCTCCTGTGTAGTCCTGCTTCTGTCAGAGACTTCCAGTAGAGAAACATGCTTTGGCCCAGTGATACCTGCACGTTACTGTTTTCTTCACGGTGCTCATATTCTTAACATTTATAATTCAAACATCTTCAGAATGAAGTGACAGTTTCTCTTCTGCAAAATAAAGAGCAAAATGACTTGTGTTAATTATTCCTTCTCACTTACTTGCTTAGCAGGTCATATATTACTCCAAGGCTTTTAGTGCCTTGGGCCAAAAAGGGTCATTACCGCATGCAGTCTAATGACCTGACCAAAAAAATATAAGTGAGGGAGAATGAGTCCTTCTCTACTGAGCTCTCTGAAGTCATTAATGGATGCCTTGGGAATTCTACAAAGCAACAGCTCGGAAAACAAACAGAATTGTTCAGTGTTGGATATCACTCTCGTGACATCTATGCTATTACGAAGATTTACAGCTGGAATAATTCAATCTGGGTTTTTCTCTTTCCCCCATTGACTCACATGTTGGAAGGCAGGCGGACCCCAAGAGTTGGGTTTTGCATAATTGAAGCACCAGAACGTATTAAGTGGAACGAGTAATGGGGACGAAGCTTTTCCCTTCCTTCCAGACTGGGTTATCAATTATGAATTAGTGGCAATCTAAGATCAAAGGGGTGCCATTTTTGCAGCTGAATTTGAGGATTTTGGAACTGAACAGATGAAATACAGTTAATGACTCATTTCAGGAAGGCAGAGACAAGAGGTAACTGGCAGGGGTGGAGTTAAGTGCTTTAATATGTTTCTGAACATGAACATACATTTTTCAAATGTAAAACGGGATGCTGAGATCAAGTTATTCATGCAAAATGGTGCTGTTAGTTCCCCTTGTGGGGCACAGGAGATGGGAATTGGATCTGTAGCGTTTTTCATAGTGCTGTATGTGACCTACACGCTATAGAAACATGTTAGGGTTCCCATGTACTTGTTACACAAAAGGTTGGTTTGCATTAATACAACAAGTTCCATTGCTGCGAAGAAAATACATCTCTTGGGCAAGAACCATTTAACACATGCTTAAAACAAAAAATTGTGAGGTTTTTAATTTCAAGGTGGCTACAGCCTAATGGAGGGACATTCAGAAGAGCAGTCCAAGGCAGGACTTAGCTACACACTCCGTAAAGCAGCAAATGATAAAGCAGTTTATGATTCAAGATAGTAGATGGTGCCACAAAGATCTCAGAAGCTTTAGGGAACAAATTGTAATCTGCTGTGAATTCTGCAAGGAGAGTGCACGACCGCTCAACGAAGCAGACAGGTGCATCAGGTGCCTGCTGTTTAAAAGCCTTTTCTCCTTGAAATATTCCGATTCTGAGTAAGAGGGACCCGGGTCAGACCAGGTGAAAAGGTGTTTGTGATTAGGGGCTGAGAGCTTGCCCACACAGCTGCCCTGTGTTGTGGAGGTGATGGGCTCTGCGGGGTGGGAAGCTGTGCCGGGGAGGCGGCAGTTACCCGCTGGGGCTGGCAGGGAGAAGGTACCAGCCATGGTGCTTCCCTGCAGCTAGAGAAGAGGAATTCCTTAACCCCGAGGCTTGAAGGCAGTGGGAGCCTGCAAAGAAGCTTCCTAAGGAGTCCTGGTAGAAGTGAACGACTGAAGTAATAACATCCCTGAGTTTGTAGGGGAAAATATTTGGGAGGGTGAGAGGAGGGGGCTGGTGTGGGGCTGCTGCTGGGCACTGGGACCAGCCTGGGGGGTGAAGCCTCTGTGGCTGCCCAGCGTCTCTGGTTGTTTTGGCACTGAGACTGGCTATCTGCTCTCTCTTCAAAAATGCAACAGAAGAAGTCAATTATATTGCATGCTTTTCAGTAAAATATTTTTTTTTCTGGCCTCAAAGTTATCGTTTTTAACAGGATGTTAGATAAATTTCATGCTACACGCTACTTATTTTGTTTGGGTAATGCCTCATAAGTAGGAGTTTAGATTAAGTTAATTTTAATTGTTTCTTATTTTGGTTGGATAATGCCTCATAGTAAGACTTTTGAAATTGATGTGAACCTACTACTACATTATAATGGAGCAATTATGAAAATAATGGATTTATTATCACAACTGGTATTGGAATAAGGAGGGAGATTCTAATGAACTGACTCACCTTTGCTGATATGTCAGAAGAAAATGTGCTTTGGCGTACTAAATTTTATATTCAAACAGTTTCATATTTGGGGAGAAACTTTCAGAATTTCACACTTACCTGAAATATGAAATGAACATTTACCTGGGACCAAAAAAACCTTTTCTAATCGAGCTGAATGCAGAGGCCAAACTAATAGAACCTTCTTCAGCTTTTATTCAGAAATTGTTTTATTTTTCTTTTATCGAGGACTTCAAACACATTTTTTAGACTTTCTAATGAAAAATGTATGAGTTTTTTTTTTTTTTCTCCCCCCTCCACTTTGCATTGGTAAGGTGTGTCCTGTTCTGAGTTGCACGAGGCTTAATTGCTGTGTCTGGCTATAATGAGGATCACCTGGAGATGAGAGTATTCCCCTCTACAAAACAGCAAGGAATCTGCTTAAATCCGTGGTTTAAATGACTCTTTTTCTTTCTCTGAGTCTTTGCGTTCATGTTTCTCCAAGGGTTTGCCTACTTCCTGATACTAATTTTATACAAATATCTGATAATTTGTAAACCTTTGTGACACACAATATAAGGCGTGACCTAGGCATGGTCTTCTAGAAAACCTGAAACAGCTGTTACAGGGTGAATACTCAGCCCCTGGCAACTCCGGGCTCGGCTTGTCCTTGATGACTCCATCTTCAGACCACGATGTAAATCCTTTCTCTAAAGGATCTTCTCGTGGCAGCAGAGCTCCTGCTTGGGCAGTCGCTCTCCATCTGGAGCGGGGCACTAACTGGTGCGCTGGGAAGGGGGACAGGGCGACTTTGCTGTGGTGTTGATCCGTCGTTATCTGGTGGTTTAAGTCTGCTCCAGAAACGGGCAGCTCTGCTGCGTAAGCGGCTCAGCTAGTTAGAGGGAGGTGTGGAGCTGGGGAACCACTAGCTCGGGGGATCTTGTTGGAGAAGAATGGGAGGAGACCTCTGTGGTACCTGGGTTTTCACAAGCCTGCCTGGGCTCGTTGCTTTGAGTGTCGTGGGCTGGATGCGGAGCATCTCGCCCCTTAGGAAGAGGGAGCCAGCAACGCTGGCAAGTCAGTCGGACAGTCCCTTTCAGGCCCATCTGGAAGGCTGCTAGCTGCTTACCTCCTGGCTGTACGCCTAATTCTTAATGCTTTTGTAAAGGGTCCTCTCAGTGGTGGTTGGGCTTTGATCCTAGTTGCAGGCTCCCCGTGCGGAGAGCGCCCTGTGGTCCTCTGTGCTGCTGCCCTTGCCCAGCCTGGCCTGCAGGCAGAGGGCTGCTGTTCTTCACGGGAACCCAGGGGCTTCTGGAGGTGGAAACATGTCGTTGCAAAGCCGTCACGCTCAGTGGGCTGGGGGGGTCGGGGCTGGCCTGGGGAGTTAAACCCCATTCCTTATTTCTGCCACCTCTGTACGGCTCTGCATCCTCTGGGCTCTTCCCTTGTGCTGCCAGAACATGCAACAATTTCATTCCCTGAAGCGTGCCAGTGATGTGAGCGGGTAGGTCCTATCCCCTCTGCTTGCTGTTTGTTTTATTTGTGTGTTGTTAACCTTTACTCAGTGCACTTATTTACTTCAGGTTTTAATAGTGTGATAAGGTCACAACAAATTTAGTGGGAGGCATTTTAAACACTTGCAGCAATAAATCACAGTGTACATCACCCTTGTGCAGTTTATCCAGAACCAGAGAAATCCAATTTGGTCCATAATATGAAGGCCAAATAAAGCCAGGTATCATAGTGAGAAAGCTTTGACGTATGGCTCTGAAAGAACCTGCACACTTCTCCTCTATAAATTAACAGCTATTTTGCAGAGCTGACAAGTAGCTGATATTCTTGGAACCAGTCCTATTTGTGCCTTCCATCCCCCCTTCCATTCCATTCTCTTGATCTTTCCCTTTAGAAAATCCAAAGAGAAGAAAAAGCAGCCTGTTCGCTAATGTAGGTTTTAAAACACTGGTGCTATGGACACATCTCACAAGTGCAATGAACTTGCTGGTAGTGCATGAAACCCTAAAACCTCAGGGACTCATCTCTGCGGGAATATGTTCTTATCTATTCCTTTCTACACTGATTTTTTTATTTTATTTTTTTTTCTTAGACAAGACAGCCTTTGCAGGTAGGATCAAACCAGCCTGCAGGTCATCCTAAGAGCTGCAAAGTCCTGGAGACCAGAAATGCGCAGTAGCGAGCTCTATTCAAGAGCCATAGATAAAGCACAAGGGAATGTGTCATGGGCCACTAAACTGTGCTGGCCAGGGAACGGGCTTGATAAACTGGCATGTATATCCTGCTTTAATTCCTGTTGGTTTATGGCCCCTGCAGTACCCAGGAGCCCTGCTGGCCGTCTGACCTTACCCTTGCCTTGAGTCCAGCAAAATTGAAAGGGTGTTTGAGAGAGGAGGGAAGAGGGGGAGGAAGGGATTAGTTGCAGGCAGCAGTGTTGGACTCCTGACCTCTCTAAACGACCCAAAAGGAGATTGATTTTACAGATGTGTAAAGCCTAGCAACCACCTGGGTTTTAAGCTAACATTAAAAATTAAATGCCAGTTTCTGTGTTATTAAAGGTGGAATAAAAAATGTTGCACCTTACCACACTCAGAGCAAGAAAAAGGTGGAGGCTTTGTGGAGCTCAGCAATGCCACGACTGTGAAGTGCAAAAGCAGTGTGAGGAGGAGGGACAACCATCTCCTCGGGTTTCTCCTTCATCTGGGTAGTGAGAGAAGAAAAAGCAGTCTCTTGGAGTGAGAGACAGTGCTGTGATGTCTGCCAAACTTGCCAGAGAGCAGTGTCTGGCTGGGCTGTGTGAGCAGCATACCTGATAGATGCTCAAGCACAGCCTCCATGAAAATAGGCAAGTCAGGTTTTGCCAGGCACTGCTGCCTCTCGCTCAGTGTCAAATAATCCCTGCAGGAGCAGTGCCCTGCATGATAGATTAAAAAGCAGCAAGAGCCCATCAAAATCTGGATGCATCTTTTTTAGGTAAATAAACCCTTGCCATTATGGAAGCGTGGAGGGACCGGATGGATTTTTGTGGGGGAGGCAGATTTCCCTCTTAGTACAACAGAGGGTGTTCTGGGTATGTGCAGCCATTGCTGGTTCTGCCGTTGTAATGTTGAGTTCTTGCCTGATGTCTTTCTGAAGATTGCAGCTCCTAGAAATGCCTGATTTGTTTGGTTTTGAAGGCATGAGCCTCCTACCTTCATCTGCATAGGTGGCTCAAGAATACTCACCTCTGTGCCTCAGGCTGGGAGGAAAGCCAAGCGTTGTTTTGTCATCAAACCCTAGGACTTTTATCTAAGCACGTGTACTTTTGGAGCAGCGGGGCTGAGAATACCAAACAGATGAAGAGCTGATGTGCAGGACCTGTGTAACCTGATGGAGGTCCCCGTGACGTAACATGAAAGTGGTCAGTCCCTGCTGTGAAACTTGGGTTTAAATAAACTGTACGTGCCCTTGCTGCAACCTACCATAGGTGCAAACTCCGTAGCTGTCACTGGCAAGGAATAGAAGAGAGCAACAGTCACTGGGAAATGGGGCACTTGCCTTTAAATGGGGTCTGTGGAACCCAAAGCGCTGGGCACCAGCGACCATCGCTGCCATGGACTGAAAGCTGCAGCTCCAGAGAATTTTGCATGCAGAATAGTCTCTCTTGGTCTTTAATGCCTAACTATTCTGATCATCCCCTTTTAATTTTTTTTGCTGACTAACTACATCCATAACTTCTTTGCTCTAGTAAAAACTCTACTTAATGCACAGCCATGTTGTAAAGTCAAGCTGCAGTTCCAACATGCCTAATCCTAAAAGAAGCATTTGTTCAAAAAAGATCCATTTCCCTAGGAAATGTGCTTTGATTTGTGAAACAGAAAATGTATTCGTTTAACTGAGCCATTCATGTGACAGGTCACTCTTTCACCCTTTTGGTGCAGTAAAAGTTTATTCTTTTAATAGGTTTATTGCTTTTCGGTTATTCGTTTCCAAAGGACTCACTTGAGTGCTGCAGCTCTGATCTGGAGTACAGAAAATTAATTCTTTTTATGGTAGTCTATTCCTTTCACATGTCCTCATTTTAAGTGCAGCTCAACTGTATTACAAGTAACAGTATGTGGTCCTAGAGGGAGTACCAAGCCTCTAATTTAATATTGTACCAGAGGTCTTATAATGTCAGCGCTGCCGCATCGAGCTTTTCTCTTTTGAGCCCTTCTCTGTGTCCCAAGGGGAGTCATGAGATGCCAGGCTGGCTGTTGTCAACGTGCGTGGATGCTGCTGGGGGTGTGCATCTTTATTCTTCCGTTTTTGGGTTTTCTGGTCCTGAGCCTCATTAATAGAACGGAATGTGCAGGATGAACACTTCTCTCAAGACTGGGGCAGGGGGATTGGACTAGATGACTTTTAAAGATCCCTTCCAACCCAAGCTATTCTATGACTGCAATACATAGGAAAGCACCGTGCGTAAAAATCGCCAGTTACTGCCAGGGTTTCGTAGTGAGATGGCTTCTCTGCTGTGAAGGCACCAGAAGCCATGGAGATGTCCTGAGCTCGCTCTGCTGATGTGCAGACACAGCAGGCTTCACTAGGTGTTTGGGGGAGGACACCTGAGTTCCCGAGGCCAGCCTTGGGGATGGTGCTGTGCATTCCCTTTGCCTCTCCTCCACTCAGTGCTTTGGGAGGGTTTGAGGGATAAAAACTTACAAATATTTGTTTGGTACCTGTAGAACAGATTTAAGTGGAAATGACAGTCTTGCCATTTCTAACAGAAAATGACCTGTGTTTGGGAGTGGGGTTAAAACCACTCGGTGCCTCCCAGTGGCACTAGAATCCAACATCTCACCTCTAGGATGAATCAAAGCTCTGGAAGCTCTTCGTTTTTTGCAGAACTATTCCACCTTCACCTCTTAACTCCCCCCCTCCTTCATTTTCTCTGGGTAGGTTTCCTCCCCATCGCTGAAAGATGATGACCTAGGTCTGGTGCATCTTTTCTGGAGAAAGGAGTCAAACTCATTCTCCTTATCCTCCGTGCTCTTTGAAGCTAGGCATGGTTCACAGAACTCAACCGTTTTGCCATGAAGAGTCAATCCCAAGCTCCGAGATGCATCTTTACTGTTGAGCTTCATGCTCCAAGGACTGAAGTGCCTGTCAGGATTTCTTGTGAGCCGTGGGGATGAGATGATGCTCTCCACCTTGCTTCATCATGCTGACAAGGCGCTGAACATTAAATGCCGGCTGTCTCAATTTCGTTTTGCTTGTGTCATGTTGGTATCTCATCCTGTGTGCCATCAGAGCCCCTGCTTATTTTGCAGGACTGGATTTTGTATGCCCCTAGGGTGATCAGTGATTTGGCCTGGAGGAAACTAATGGTCTGGGCAGCCAAGACAGAGGGCAAGAAACAAAAATATGTGCCCTTCTGGTAGGGAAATTTGAGGCAGAGAGAAAAGAGGAGCAGCCTTCCCTAGGGAGCTTGCCAGAAGCCCTAGCAATGACTTCGGTAGCAAGTAGCTCCTGGTGCAGGTCTGTGACTCTTCCCCAGTGTGTGTGTGGGGAGTGGAAAATGGAGTTTAACTGTCTGGACAGCGCAGGCTTATTTTGAAACGATTCATTATTATTTACTCTGGTACTATTGCTGCATTGTCAACACTGAAGTTCCCAGACTTGGTGCAGAATGCAAATGCTCTGTTCCTGCTTGCTGGTGGTCGGGGGCTGGGGAGCTTTCGCTGGAGGCGATGCTCGCTGAAGGAGGAAAATGGCACAGTTTGGGAATGTCATTTGTAATTGTTACCTTGCTTTGAAAGACTTTGTGAAAGTTGGACATATGGACTCCCTCAGCGTTCAGTTGTTTTCAAGAGGCATATTGTGAGTGGGTGGGTGGATGAGAGGACGGAAATGAAGAAACCAGAAGTGTCCTAAATGGTGAATCACTTTTGGTTTTCCCTTTAACAGAAGGGCTCCCTTTCAAGGTGACACTATTAATTGGGACCTTTATGATTTCTTACATCATAGGGAAAGTGAAAAGATCTCGGCAACTGTGTGTGGCCCTGCAGACAGCTGCCATCTGCAAAAGGGAGCATTTTCCATCAAAAAGTAATTAAATTAGCCCAGATTCCATAAGTAATACAACTAGATCTCCCTGGTACCTCCCAAGACAAGCATGGTCTAAGTCAAGTGCACCCAGAGACCACATTTGGAAATAAGGCAATTATTAGTTTAATTCAGTCATCAAACTAATTTTACAGAAGCGGAGCATGCCAGTCACTGGAAGAGGTGGCAGCAGTGTGTAGCACACACAGAGCCCTGCGCCGGCTCCGGGGGGGCTGTGGTGGGGGCAGCAAGGGGACAGACAGACTGACCACGCTGTCTGACCGCTGGCAGTGCCCAGACCACCCTCAGCTAGAAGCAGCCCAAGAGTCTGTTCCCCCTGTGCTTTTCTAGCTGGGGTTTTTATTGTGTGCTGAACACAACAGCACTGAAGAGGCGTGATGGAAGGGCAGCCTCCTCCCCCGCTGTATCGCGTGAGCTCCGGAGAGCGCAGGGATGTTAAGACCAGGAGCTGGTCAGGGCTTCTAGACCACAACTGGCTCATCAGCTGCTGAAGAGAAGTAGTCATGACACAGAAATTAAAGTCTGATAGTAGACAGTTTGACTACAGCCCTAAGCATCGCTGTGAAATGCATTAAGTGACCTGTCACCTGTGGTTTGCTGTTTTGCTCGTCCTCTGCCCTGCAGACAGCTGTGTGCGCGAGGAGTTATTTGTGGTGGTAGAAATACACCCCTCTGTCTGCTGGAGAAAGCAAGCTGGGGTTGGAGATAGCTGCAGCAGAAAGTTCAGTGATGGGCGTTTAATCACACAAAAAACCATTTCACTTCACGGGCTCTGACCAGGTCCTATGACACAGCCTCCTGTGCCGAACACCACAAAACAGACGTGCTTTGCTCGAAGCTTGTGGCTGTTCCACCAAACCCGGTGTCACTGCTAATGTAGTTACAGATGGTGGGGGCTTGCACGCGCCTTGGTTTTTAACCACTTGCTTGCCAGAACTCCTGGAAAAGCCATGCGTGCGTGAGGTGTGCTTGCTTGCTTGTGTTCTTTAAAGTTTGTTCACTCTAGAACTCAAATATGACCTTAAAACACGATCACAGATAACCTGCTGACCCCAGCAGGGTTTCCATCTTTCTGCAAAACAGTGACAGTCTGACAGGTGCAAAAAGTACTGGTGCAAGTAAAAGATATTCTCTGATTATTTAAAATCAATATAAATATTTTAGCTCTCAGATTACTAGAATAAGGGGAGACCATGCCCACTGCAGTTGTCAAATTTACTCTAGTGCCGAGAGGTTCTCTTCCAACTAAAGTATCCCTGGATTAGCTGCTTGCTTTGTTAGAGAGAACCTGGACAGTCACCCTTGGAGACTTTCTGGTAGGTACAGAACCACATGTATGCAAATCTTTTCCTTTTATATTTTGCCTGGCTTATTCTGCATCTCCTTTACAGGAGTCAGAACTGGGTTTAAACATTTCCATTTTGGTGTCAATATTGACTGCGTTGCCTTCCTGAAAACATGCCTTCTCTAGGGTCTTTGGGAGCTCTGGTGTTACCTTGCACCAGTGGATGTGCTTGTTCCATCTATCCTCGGCTTGTCCTAAACTCGATAGATTTCTGGAGTTCCCTTACCTGCTGATGCGCTGTCTCTATTTGATGCCTGAATTTCTTACAGTTGCTTTCGAGAAGACATTTTGTTTTCTGCCTAGCACTTGCAGCTGTATTTTAACTTTGATATGAGGATTAAGTACTAGTGCTAATTGTTTCAGTCTGTCCAGCGTCGATTCCCTCTCTGCCCCCACAAAGCGATTGCTTTGACTGATCTTCACTCTCTATATTTATGCCTCTGCGCAGGTTTCTCCGTATGGTGTGCTTGGTGGGTTAGCTTCTTGAAATGCCTTCTGCCGTGGTGGTGTTTCTGGGTATCTGAGCTCCAAAGATTAGACACACCTAGGTGTAGGTCTACCTGACTTGCTACTTTTGCCAGGCTCTTCACCTTGTTTTTGGAGGAACAGCGCAGTAACTCCATGTCACCGGCCAGCTCTCGTCTCATGGTGTCTCTCGGACTGCTGTGGGGTTCTGCTGCACCTCTCCGGGTTTGCTTTCTTCTCTCTCTGACAGTGCTAGCAAGCAATATAGGTCCAGGCAGAAACCTTGTGCCTGGCCATTCACTCTTACAGTATCCTTCACATCTGGCCACTGAGGTATGCTTTGGGGCAAGGACGAAACTGTCAGCCTCTTCCTGTTAATGTTATGGGAGGCTTTGCACAATAAACTGACTTTTACAAAAGAATTATTTATCAAGCAGCTGGAATTCTCCTTTAGTGCAAGGAATCTTATGCAGCATGCAAGTTCTCAAAGCTGGGTGTAATTGGGTGACTCCAGGGTTTGCATAGGTTTTGTCTGGTATAGATTATAGTCCTTTTGTGATGAAAATATCTGCTTTAAGAAACAGTGCCACCTGAGTCTGTTTTGCCTGATATTTGACAGTTGAGGGGTTTCTTTTTGCTGGTACACACGGATAGTTCAGACAAAGTGACTTGGGATCTTTGGGTGATGGACAAAAATAAACTTCTCTTGTTTTGAATATTATAATTAGCTAATAGAAGAAACCCAGCACTATAGTATTTCTTTCACGGCTTCATGCATTAGAGAACGTCTCAGATCCAGGCCTGTAGTCAGAGTTGTGGTACCGTGACCTTGGGGCGTTTGAAACTGAGTTGCGTAGTGGGATAGTCTTTCCTGTCCAGCAGCTCAATCCAGGCTTTGCATGAAATAAGACAGGAGGGAGCACTTGGAGGTAAATATTCAGTGCTCCGTGTGGGGTGTTTAGCCATCCACATGATTGCCAGTAATGGTAATGATGGTTTTGAATCTACGTTCTCATGCATCAGGTTGCACAATTACCTCTTTGGTGCTATTAGAGCATCTCTTGAGGTTTCCTCTTTACTTTTTGCCATCAGCCAGAGCACCTGCCTCTCCTCCAGAGCCTCCCATGGGATCCACTTCACTAGTGTCATTATCTGGGGCGTTTCATCAGTATTTACCTTAAGAAGATCTAAATAATCCTGCTGAGGCATAATAATAAAAACTGGAAAGGGCAATAAAAAATAACTATAATACAGTTTATTCTTTGGTACCCAATACACAGAGCAAAGCCCTGTCAGGTTCACTCACACCTTCCATATGGGTCCCAAGTGACCACTTCTGTATCTGTAGGAACAGTTTCTACTGACAATTTAGTTACCTGTGTACAATTTGGTCCCTTCAGCAGCAGGAACTGGTGGGGACTGCTAGGCTCTCCACCCAGGGGGGTTAATCTGTGCATCTGCAGTGAAGAGTGTTGTCCATCAATTGATGTGTGCACAGCAGCTGGAGCTGCCTAGGGGCATCTCTAGTGGGAGGTGCCCCTGCCCATGGCAGAGGGGTTGACCTAGATGATCTTCTATCATCCCTTCCAGCCGAAACCGTTCTGTGATCTCCAGCACCATCCACAGTTCCCACTCTTGTAGCAGTCAATGGCTTTGTTGTGGTCTGTTGCTTCCAGGTTGTTCCATTGCCTCTGGGTACAGATTAGCTGAGGAGTTCCGGGACCACCCAGAGCAGTGATGGTCCAGTGCACACAGACACCTAGTTATGTCCCTGTTACTGCTTGAGTTTCTTGCTTAAATGCCAATTCTCACTTAAATGCCACGGAACTTGCCGCAGACCCCAAGTTAGCTTCTGGTTTTAGTGTCTGTTAGGAAAGTGCAAGGAGTTTGTGGTGTGTCTGCCTGTGAGGTTACAGCACCAGGCAGAAACCCCTTTGCTTGTCTTAAAGGCTGTAAAATAATGTGATGCCCTGCTCTTGCTTGACACTTTGGCTCAGTATGATTTTTTTTTTTTTTTTTCTGGGTGAATAAACCTGTGTTGAACTTGATTATCTGCAACTAGATGGTTTCAGGTCTTTGTCAAGTATCCCTGTTAAAATTCATTGGTCATTCATGCCGTTAGTCACTGCACCTGTGTAAGACCAACTTGTGGCTCCCAGCAGTCACCTAACTAAGCCTTGTGCAGGGGAAGCTGCCAAACTGAATATGGATGGCAGATGATGATGCCTCCCTGCTTCTGTGCATTCCTGATCAGACTTCAGTCACCTGCATTCCTTTTTAGTGAATTTTAATACAGTGGTGCCCGCACAGCCTCTGATCAAAGGAGTAGAGTCACGGTGCTGTGGTGAGACAGATCATAGAAAGCATATTCCATGGTTTCACAGAAGTTTTTCTTTACTGTTGTATCTCCCTTTTGCTGATTCTTTTCTGTTAGCCAGCACCAATGTGACGAGGTGTGGCACTTCAATGCTGCTAACAGTGTTTGATGTTCTGACCTTGCTGGTCTTACTGGGAAGTATCAGTATTGCATCAGAAGCCACCTGGCATAGCAGAGCTGTGGTGACCCATGGACCCATCCATAGCTGTAGGACTCGGTGATGCTTTGTGTTCCCACAGCTGAGCAGTGAGCCAAGGAGTCGGCTTGGTTCACGTAAGCTTTGCTTTACCAGATGACTTCCTAAGGGCCATTTAAGTCAGCCTTATTTTTGTTTTAACTTGTTGGTCAGACTCGGCATGACCACCACAGCCAGATAAGCTCGTCCTTCTAGGTGTGCTCGGATGGTGCTGGACACGTTTGTGCTGCATCCGGAGCTTGGACCACAGGCATGATCTGCTTCAGCATTGAGTTTCTGTTTTGTTTCGGATACATTCTTCAGTTTAGCTCTAGGTGTGGTGAGAGAGAGCCTGTCTCTACAAAACTATGGCAGTGGGAAGGGACTTTTGCTTTTGGGATGTCCAGGCCAGCTTCATGCTGGCTGGGCTCTGCTCCACAGCATTGGGGCTAAACCATCTTTGGTGCAGTTTGTGAGACCCGTTGGTGGTGCACCATGAAGGCGTCTGACCCCAGCTGCAGTTTTCTTGCCCTCTTAAGCATGTTTACTTAGCTTTGCCAAAAAGATGGTGCGTGAAAGTTGCTTTTATTACCAGAAAAAGAAATTTGCAATAAAACCTGTCTCCTTGGGTGCTCTAATTCTATTTTACGAAGAAAGAACATATTGTTTTAATTAATCATATGAAAGCAAAATTAGCATGATTATGTGAAAGGTGCTGTAAATCATTCTGATTCACATCATTGAACAAAGAGCACTTAGTTATTCCAGAGTTGTTAAAGATTTTATCTACCCAAGTGAAAATTCAATTAGCACAAACCAGTCTCATATAAAACTAAGGATTCTGACTGCAGGACAAACTTTGTGTGTGAATACTACCTTGTGCCAGCTTGATAAATTACTGTAATTAACTGTATCCCACGCAAGCTAAACAAAATTTACAGGAATATTGTTGTACAAAAGGAATATCTTCTCTCTCATTCTCAGGTAGAAATTCAAATAGTCTCCATGATATTGTTCTGAACATCCTACTCTACATCAAGGTAGGAAAAACATTGCTACAAACAAATGCAGACAGCTCTGAAACTCATTGTTTTGGGTTTTATTCCCCTCCTGCTGCATTAGAAACAGGCACTGCACTTAACATGTTTCAATTAAGCAACTTGAATTCAATTAGTTAACCCAAGACATTAGTAGTGATAGACAAAGAAAGAAATGAGATTGCTTAGAAAAAGAGCTGTATTCCTGTTCCTGGTCTAGCAGGGAGACTTGCAGGTGTTACAGAAAGAGGCAGAAATGATGGATACAGCAAGTTATGCCAGAAGGCATCATCTTAATGGAAAAATAATTGTACAAATAAATGGGTTTGTTCTTGGACACGTCTTTTCTCGCCTGTAATTATATTTGTTGGGTTTTGGCTGAACTCTCCTCCTGTAAGGAAGAACTGCTGTCGGTGTCTACGGGGTCGGGCTCTTTGCTGATGTGTGGATGTAGTGACATGCTGATACAGTTGTCTAGTTTGAGGCTGGCTTCTGTGTCACTGCCATCCTGTGATGCTCTTTTTTTCGTCTTGCAAAACACCTTATTAAGCGAATAGTAGTGGCCTGTTCTAGTGAGAGTAGTCAAGTAGGGACAAGTCGCAGTTTTCAGTGTGTTTAATATTCCAGGGAGGGTTTTCTGACTTCTGTGTAGATGGGGTTAGGCAGAGTATGTGGTGTCCCATAGCCAGACGTATCTGTGTTTGAGGAAGATTATAATTTATTATATTATCATTTATTCCCAAAGATTCTACCCTGGGCAACCCCCAAAGATATCAGAGAACAGTCTGCTATGGGCCGGACCATGTGTATCAAGGCAGGCAGTCTTTCGGGGTCTTGAATGTACTTGCTACATGTTCTTGTTGGAACAAGGTTGTTCAAGGTACAATCAGGCAGTGTCTGGTGTCCTTTCTTCATCTTGTCTTGAGCAGCCTTTCCCACAGAGAAATGGGAAAAAGCATAATAAAAATTTGCAATCTGAAGGAAGAAAGGGAGAATGAAGCCCCACCTGTCTCTGGATGCTTGGGTGTGAAATGTGTCCCCTCTCTTCTTTCAGTGGCTTGCTTTGATTGGATTTTTTGGGTAGTTTTAAATGCCTTTCAAATTTAACTTAATTGTCCAAAGTTGGATGTGGACATAGCTCTGTTTGCCAAAAGTGACACATATTAAGGGTCTTGGCCTCTGCAGCAGTACCACACCAGACTGTCTGACTTAGGGGATCTCTTGCTTTTGGACTGAAAACAAAACCCCCGAATGCAAGTAAGTCTTGAATTGTAGAAAGAACCGGTGTGTGTCCCTGCGCTCCTAACCCTGCAACTAAACCTTACGGCAGATCTTGGCATGTATATTAATCAAAGGAGTAAGCTTTCTGAATCGGAGCCTTGCACCCCATACCCACAGTACTGGTCACCCCCGTTTGATTCAGAGCAGGGAAAAAACCAGATGAACTGCTGGCACTGCTTTCTGCCGCACCTGAAACTGTCTTGGACTTCTCCCAGACACGTAATGACCTGGTCTGATTCTACTTACATTACAGCTCAAGCACTGGAAGTCCTGGGGTCAGATCCTCAGCTGAAATGAATGAGCGTCGCTCTGATTGCAGCCAAGGATCTCTGCCAGTCGGCATCAGCGGAGGGGCTGGCTGCTGCTTTTGAGGGGAAAATGTGGGAAAATGTAACTGGTAGCAAATAGGAGATGAATGGCTGTAGATTTAGGCAAGGCAAGTAAAAATGTGGCAGGGGGAGTGAGGAGGAGAGGATGATAACAAACACTTGAAGTAGCTGTCGCTGTGCTTTAGGTTATTTAAGTGAAGACATTTGCCCACAGCGCAAGCGAAAGATCTGTCTTTATGGTTAAAGTTACATTTAAGTTTGCTCCCTCAGAGGTGAACAGAGAGAGGGAATTCCTTTTTCTAATTTAAAAAAAAACCAACCAAAAAAAAAACCCAACCCCAAAACCAACCACTCCCGAAATGAGCAAACCCCCATGCTGGGTGGGGGTGTTGGGATGCGATGCTACACCCCCTGCACAGCCACCCCCAACCCCTGGCGGCTCTGCGCATCCTTCCCAGCAAATTGCTGTTTCTCAGCAGCTCGCTTTTCCTGCTGGTTTAATGTCAAGTCAGTTGGATTTCAGGCTTGCTCCTTTTAATCCCCACTTATTTCTTTAAACAGAAATGGTCAACTGTTTTGGGGCGAGGTGGATTAGTGGAAGCGTTGTGTGCGTTGGCAGCGAGCGATCTCTCGGTGTGGGAAAACCCACAGCGCGTTTCTCCCGGTGCCAGATTAGCTCTGCCAGTCCCTGCTGAGTGAGGAAATGGGTCATTGCTAATGTTGTTTAATTTTGTTTCTCTGAGATGGGCTGTGGCTGGCTGCCTTGGGTCCGTGAGGCTCGGCTGTATTCAGTTTGTCACTTGTAAGCCTCCATGCCTTTCAGGAGCAGGATGATAGGGGCGATGCCTTTACAGAGCTAAAGTGGGTCAGTTGTGGGGTTTTTTTTTCCCTTTTCAGATATCAGCCTGCATTCCTTGCTAAGACAAAAGTTCATTTTATCCAAGTAAGACTTGCTGGATTGAGAACCTAATCTATTATCTTTTTGCTTCTCGCTTAAAGCCCACGGTGGTACCTAATGAAATAGGCAATTGTGCTGCTGCCTGCCTTACCCATCCCAGGCTCAGGGTAAAGTTTTGGGGTTTTATAAATTTACCCCTTTAATGAAATCTGTTCCCTTTGCTGACTTCAGAGTGCTTTTGGACGTGTTGCCTCTCCCTAAATGAAAAGAGGTAGGGTTAGCGATTTGCTGGCTCTTGTGTGGATAAGGCACACAAATGTTTCTTCAGAAATAGGAAGGAAACAGCAAGCAGCAATGAGTCCTGTACCATTTTTTTTTTTTTTTGTTTCTTCAGCTCAAGGCTTTGCAAGTAAATTATTGAAAACATAATTCTAGCAAACCTCTGCCGTGTCTCTGCGTGCTCCTGTGTGTGGGTAGCAGTGGGTCCCAGTGGCTTTGCCCAATGTACGTTGCCTCTGCAGCTGGTCACTGGATTTCCACAGGACAGGGACCTTACTGCTGTGACCAGGTCACCCTGGGACACCAGTGGTCACAGTCTGAGTGCTTGTGCTCGGACCTGGGCTCAAACCACTGTGCCAGCCCATGCAGGTGGCTGTCCTTGTTAACTGAAAAGCAATGCCAAAGTGTGCCATGGCTGCCCTCCTCAACTTTTGCACTGATTTAGAAGTCAATCGTATACTGAGCGGTTTATTCATCTTTTCCTCTTCACATGCCTCCCCCACCCCTTTACACTTTCTTGGTCTGTTTTCTGAACAAACATTAACTCATATAATTTTACTGGCTGTCAAGCTGTTGTAGCGTTTATTTGGCTAGTCACTTTTTGTTTTGCAAAATTAATTAGATAAGGATAGATTTAAGTGACTGTGGAAGTCAGCGACAAAACATTATGTTCTCATTAGCCAGAATAATACGGTGGCTCTGCTGTAATCTGCAGAATCTCTGCAGAGTCAACGAGATGGATGTGAGCGAGAGGAGAGGAATTTTTGCAGTGACCTCTTGCCAAGAGGGGTGGTGATGGGATGGTTGCTTGTCATCAATATGCCTTCTTCAGAAAGGGCATCCTTCTTGGTCAGAGCTGCAGAGTGTGACCGGGAGGCTGTTCCTGGCTTTGAGGAGCAGAGTCAGCACTTTTGGTCCTCCCCAAGGCACTTGGCTGTCCTCCCCTCCCCATTGCTGAAGGGATCCCTTCTCCACCCCCGTCACTGCAGACTTCCCACCCAGGAAGGCAAAAAATTGTTCTTTCTTTTACAAACAAAGAAGAATAGAGGAGAAGGAAAAGGGAGAGGAGAAAATCAAATGGGACAGAAAGACAAATCACAGCCCATGTAGCAAAGTGGGACTGAGCCTGTCCCTGGGTTCTGGTTGGTGTGTTCAAGCCTATGTGGCTTTGAGCACTTTGAGCTGCTGTTTTGTCATCACAAATGTTGCCGCAATAAAAATAATAAGGCTTTCTGCCAGTATGAATAAAGGGCCAAATTTTATATTAGAGTAAGGTAGGATTTCAATGTCGTGCCGGGTTTAATAGCCTAAAAAATAGGTTCTGAGATTTACCCGTACCTCCATGTGGAAATGGCTGTCGTGGAGGCCAAATGGAAATCTTATATCTGGGAGGATGGAGCTCTGCTTCTGCAGAGAGGATGAGCTGTCATGAATGTCGAGCTGCAGCCTGTGAGCAGAAAGGTGATCGAATTCCTGGGAGACAAACAGCTGGAGCTGCAGTGACATACGGCTGGGGGCACAGATCCGGGGGTGGATGAGTCCCTTCTATAAATAATTGCTGAGGAATACAGCACACAGGATGCAAAGGACAGAAAACAATGCCAAGGACAAAAATGTACAACTAGGGAATATGCTGAGAGAGTGGAATGAATCATACAGTGAAAAACAAACCAGAACAGGGGAAGGTTCTGGGGTTACAGCAAATAATGATGCACCTCTCCTGTAGAGAGCCCCGAACGAAAGGCACTTGGTGAAAGTGCTTTATAAGCTGTACGCCGGATTGAATTCCCACTGAGGCCCGTGGATTGCTCCCATTTATTTTTTTTTAATGAGCTGATTTGGGCTTTGTGGGCCGCGTTTTGATCCCTTGTGCTTTGTGGATGCTTTCTTACTCTACTGGGCAAATACATTAATTTGGTTTCAGCTGGACTGTTTGAGCACCGAGACTGCATTAATTGTGAGTTAGGATATTCCTGTTGTCGTTTAGGATCATCGTAAGCTGTCACGGGATCAAGAACCTCTTTGCCTACTGGAGTTTTAAGAAGGATTTCTGTTACCCGTATGGGTAACGTCCCAGTGCGATGCTGGGTAGGGTGTAGCTGGGGGAGCAATACTTCAAGGAAAGATGGAGTTAGAAAATAGAACCTATTTGCAAACACTGGGAGAACTCAGCAGATGGTCTTTAACTGGGAAATCAAGACTGGTGGGGAGAACTTGTCAAAGCAAGACTCCCCAACCTTTTGCTTCAAAGCAGTATTAAAAATTTGCCCAGATTAAACACATGACCTAAGTAACATTAATTCTTTTATCTGCTAATGATACCAAGCAATTAGCTTGTCAAATATTTGTAGCTGACTCAAAAATACTTAATTTTTTTAGCCTTGAAATGGGAAAGACTATTCTGCCCTCATGCCTAAAGAAGTGCCAGACATTCAGCCGACAGTAGTGGGGATCTGAGGCAGCAGGATGCTGTTGGGGGACCGTCGGGTTTGGACCCCCATCTCCAAAGCGCTGCTGTATCTTTAACTCTTGCAGGTTGGTGTTGTGTGGTTTGTGTTTTTTTATTTTTTTATCTCCCTCCTGCCAAGACCTGACCTCCTGGTCGGGGTAGTGCCAGGACGCTGACACCTCCTCAGGTTTTCCTTCTTTCCCACTAAATTACTAGCCCCAACTATCTCTGTTTATTTTAAAGTTTCCTGTGACCGTGTACCACGTGATTGCAGATCGGAGTGTAAATCAGGGAAAGGCACCTGGGGCTTGAGTTTTATTGTCAATAAATAATCAGAGGAATCTGTGAGCTGCAGAATTGTCTGTGGGCCAAAGGGGTAGGACACGGAAAGTGCAGTGAAGCAGGAGAGTGGAGAAAAAAGAACTAATTAATGCTTATTGAATAAAACTATTCTGCTCTTTATCTGTGGGAATTAGATTTAGAAAGAATTAGATTTGGAAGAGACTCGAGCAAGCTGATTTGGTGACATGGGTTTTGGTGTAGCACCGAGGCCGGTGTCGTTTGCAGAAGCACAGACACCAAGGTCACGTCTTTGAACTACGCATGTTTTTGATGGGAATAAAAATGAAAGACGTTCCTGGTGTCTTTGAACTGGTATCAAAAACAAGAGCTAGAGGTCACAAAGTGACAGTGAAGGAATGGATGCACCCGAAATATTCGTGACAAAAATTTCTTCAGCTGGGCAGAGCTTGGTACTGCACAAGAAATCAGTGGCATAAAAATGCCCTGCAAGAAAACGCTCAAAGGGAGCAGAACGGGTTAGTGTTAGGAAAACAGTGCTGCAGCGTGTAAACAGTCTTGCGTTGTGCTTTGGAGCGATGGTAGGGCTGGTGCCCCAAAGGTCTGCTGGGGAGGGCAGCAGCTGTGTCACTGGAAGACACCAGAAGAGGACATGGGACCAGAGGGGTCACCTTCACACCGTCGGTAGGGCCAGGCGCTCCTTTCCTGTGCAGCTGGAATAGTAGAAAGTTGGTGGGTGAGCTGGGAGAGGTGATGGGGAGGTATGTGAGAAGCGCAGTACTGCTTTCTCTCTTCTCCCTGCTCTTTTGCAGCTCGTCCAGGAGTTTTCACTCCTGCGGACATCTTGGATTCCTGCAGCACAGCTGCTTGCTCTGGCAGCATCCCTCTGTGCTGCCACGCAACGGGCGTGTGCCCAGCGGTCCAAGGAGGGACAGGGGTTCCCAGCGCAGGGAACGTGCCCCTAGCGGGGCTCCCTCCAGGACGGGGGCTCTGCTGCAGCGCCTGGTGCGTCGGTGGATGTAAGGTGTCTGCAGCAGGGGTGCCTGGAGCAAAGAGCCTCCCCGAGATAAAGACATCGCAGGAAGGGTGTCTGAGGTGGGGAAGGCTGAGCCACATGTCTTGAAACAGTTTATAGTGTCGAAAACATGCAGCGTTTTTGTCCTTGCGCTGGGTGGTGGCACAGTAGGTGGCTGCTGCAGGACCCCTGCCGGGACCACTGCTGGTCTCACGGATCCAGCCCCAGCTGCGGCTCTTTCCTTCCTGGGTGTTCAGCTGAAGCAGAGCCCCTCTGAATTTATCCAAGTTTAAGGAAAAAGTTAGCGTTGCCTGTGGACCTGCTGTTGGTTTATTCACACTTACTGACCTTTCCTGGCTGCTTCCTCACCCTTCCCCGTTATGTCTTCCTCCTGTCTGGGATTCTGTCCGCGTTATCCATCCATCTAGGAGGAGTGTTGTTAGAAAGGGCTGTCGCTCTTGATGATTGACAAAAGGAAGGGCATTTGTCCTTTTGTCTATCAGTGTGATAAGCAAATCCAGTGCCAGTCATTTGCATGCAGAGAGGACCGTTTCATTAAGAATTTCATTAAGATGGTAATGTTTAATGTTTCCTGGAAAAAATGAGTTTTTAGGTTGTTCAATTATATAATTAAAGTCAGAGAATTAGGGAAGATTGCAAGCTGCTTGCATAATGTGGGCAAGTTTAATGGTAAAACTTGTAAATAAGTTCAAAGGAAATGAGCTTTCTTTATGTTACTTGTCTTGAATGGAGTTTGTCTCCTGCAAAGGGTGATGGATACGGAGGAGGGCAGATGGGGAGTTAACAGGCTTTGACAGAGGAATGTATTAGCAGACAGATCTCATTTTTCTCAGAGTCTGAGCAACAGGAGATGGGTGACCTGGTGAAATGCAGAAAGTACTGCTGGGCAGCCAGGCTGAGCCAGCCCGCTGCGGGAGCCCTGCCGGCCGGCTCGCTGGAAATCGTGCCTTGCCGAGGCTGAGGTTTAAGAACACTTCTTCCACTTTATTTAGCACAGCCCTAGGTTACAGTGGCACTGGCCTAGTATCTTGCAAACTTGCATTAATTTGTTCCCTGTGATGTTATATCTCTGTTCCCAGCGCGAGCAGGGTTGGAATGATGCACATACGTTGTGCTAGGGCTGGCTGCAGCTCTCTGTGTGTGCAAGGGAGGAGCGTTTGCTGCTGACCCAAGTGAACACCAAAAGCACATATATAACCACAGCTGAAGGTGGTGGTAGGGTGTGACACACGTGTACACATGTGTATGGTTGTATATAGGGACATATCTACATCCATCCATCGTGTATATATATCCATCTGAGAAGAACAAATTAAAACACAGTAGCATGAATTCCTTAAGCCAATAGGATATGCCCTATTAGCTATAGGATAGGTTTCCTTCAGGCCTAAACTTAAGGCAGCGGGAACGGTTTGAGAGGGATTCTCTACAGGGGACAAACCCTTGAAGTGCCCCATCAACGCAGTTCCCACTGCAGCAGGCTGAAGTCCTTCTGGCTCCCCAGTTTGCCTGAATCCTACCTGCTAGGAGGGGCTCTCCCAGTCACATCTTGGCTTTCCCAGAGCATTAGAGGAGCTGATCCTGCAGTTCATTAGCATCCAGGTGGCTCATTAGAATCCCTGACTCCTGTTCCGCACCAAAACTAGTTATTGTTCAAGTGGGGCATCTGACAGGGAGCTGCTGTGCTCCTGGCTGCTGGGGTGTCAGCTCCATGGAGTTGTTCTGGGTCTCCATATCTTTTTGTAGCATCCTTTAAATGACAGTCCTGAAAAGCGACATAAAAAGGGAATTTATTAGGGAGAATTCCCAACAGAAGCTCGAGCAGTATAACACCTTAAAAAGAAAATGGTGACCTGACAATGTTGCAACAATGTCATGTATTATGTGCTTCTCCTTTTAGTGCTTTATATAGCTTATTTTAAGGAGATGACCATTTTGGATGCACCATTATTCTTTATAAGGAAGATCTATATTTGAGTGATTTGAGAATAACAACTGTTTCCTCCTTTTTTTTTTCCTCCTATTTTTCAGTGTTCCAATTCAGTTCATCGCAGGCTTTTATTTTGTTTAATTTGTGACTTTTGAACGCCGGCCAGGATATTAATATTTCATATGGAAAACCATGTATATGGATTAATTTTTTTCAATATTCTTTTCCTCATTCAGCTTGTGAAAGATCCACAAAAATTTCCTTAAATCCCATCCTTCTCCTCCCCCCGCCCCCCGCAACATATGTTTTGCAATGTTGTTTGGAGTGTGGTGATGCCACATTTTTGGACAGAAGATCAGACTCTGTATTGGCTAGTGCCAATAGTCTGGTCTTGGTGGCAGGGTCCCTTTAGCCCTCTAGTAGCCTCAGTATCTATTCCTTGTTCTTGCAGATTAACACTTTTGATTATTTTATTTTCTTCTTCCTCCCAACCTCTGTGCATTCAGTAAATCTTTTCAGCGCATTGACAAGAATGATGCATGGGTCTTTCATTATTATTTATCTGTAATGTATTACGAGTCAATGAATCGCATATTTGCCTTCTGCCTGATAAATACTTGACTGCAGGGAGAAATATACCCGGTCATTAGTAGTCAAAGAACGGTACATCCTATGAGTTTACTACTGGGTCAATAAAAATGTGTCTAGGCATTATGCTGGACAAAAGGGGATTACTGGGTTATTGAATGGGAGGTGAGTGATTATTGATTTAAGTATTTGTGTTTTGAAATAGCTTTGAATAAAAACATACCATGCATGTTGTCCCTTGCCAAACTTTTGGATCGTCTCTGTGATAATAGAAATACTCCTTTTGTGTTGCCCATTAATAGTGATGTTATTCACCTGCTAAGGTTTGTAATGGAGCCTGCCCGTGGCATTTCAGGCTTGATTTTGTTGGCTCTGAGCTCTTCCCAATGAAACTGTGTGAATACTGAGATTCACGAGGTGCAAAATGTGCCACGTGGATATGCCCATGACCTGTGGGACCAGCAAGAGCCAGCCCTTGCCCTACAGACCAGCCTGGCAATAACACGGTGATCTGGAGCAGCTCTCTGCTTTAACACCACTCTTCATTTAACATTTCCATATTTGCTGTCATCGTAGCGTTGAGAAGAGTGGGAATGTATTTTGCTTCCCAAATTCCCTGAAGGAATTGGCTTTCTTACTGCAGAGTAGCTGAGAATGCTGCATAGATGGGCAAGATTGATGAGCAGTAAGTAAAATATTTAAAGACGTGTGTAAGACAAGCTTTGCATGGTATCCATTTATCAACTTGAGTGGATTTCATTTCTAAACTGAGTTCAGACTTTTAAAGACGAAAACAAGAGCTTTTGCTTTTGGAGCTGCAGCTTTAGAGAGAACTTCAAGGAGCAGCAGCCACTGCAAAAATTAGTCTATCTCTGGATCTTTATTGAACTGTTAGTCGTTACGCATTTATTGCTGCAAAGGCTTGGTTGCTGCTGATGTGATGGCAAAAGGGACACAATCAGACATTTCAACAGTGTAATTACTCTGGTGTGGAGGCAACAAAGTTGTTCCAAGGTCATGTTGTCACATCAGAGCAGGCTGTTTCCTGCGTCTCATTTTTATGCCCACACACAGAGACACTTTTCTGGCTGATATTTATAGAGAAGTCCTACAGTCATTTTAATTATGCACAACATACTGATGCCTGCTTCACTGATCATAATTGCAGCTCTGACCTGTTTTATTTTGTGATTTAGATGCCTTCTCTTAAGCATTGCTCTGGGGTATGATTTACAGTGGCAGGTACTGGAAGTGAGGAGACAGCCATTGATAACGCAGCTTCAGCTGGTGGAGGCTGAAATGTGCTGTGGGCTGTCTCTGAAGGGCTCCTACGTGTTCTTGAGGAAAGTGTGTGTTGCCACGTTTCAAACAGCTGGGAGGGGAGAGACCAGGACCTGCCTCTCCCATCCTGCCCAGATGACCTGTCTTGTCCAACCCCTCCAACTTCATTTCCTCTCCTATCATCTCCCAGCATGAAAAATCCACAGCCAAAACCTTCACGCTCTGCCTATTCCTTCTGAAAGTAATTTTTTTTGTTGGTTTGTTTTCCCCCTGCTGATCTGAGTGATGGGTCATGCAACAACAGGTCCAGAAGCAGTGTGAATGCTCTTCCATAGGCAGCCTTCTGCACTGTGTTGTCCAAGAAGAGCATTCCAACATACTCCAGTGTCCCTTCCTTTTATCACATTAAAGATTCACTAACCAGAGAAATCAGTTTCTTGTAAAACAAGGAAATGTGGGAATGTGGCATCTCGCGAGCAGCAGTGCTGCCAGCCTGTGTGTCATAGCAGAAGCACCCCCAGAGAGTGTCTGGGAAGACTTTGGTTTTTAAATCCCTTGTCACGTTACCGTGCCACTCGTTCATCTACCAGCGAAGGTGTCGGAAGACAAGTCCCATGGGCCTTCTGCAGTGCTTTGCAATAAAGCATTTGTCACCTAATGCTTTTAAGTGGTTATCCAAGGCAGGAAAGGCATGAGTGTTTGGGAGAGAAGATGACCCATCTCTGTCTTCCTCAGATGGAAGCTTTGCTAGCAGGGATTTCTGCTGATGGAAGAAAGCCGGGAGATGACAAACCCTTAAGAGGGTCGCTCTTCCGTGGAGTGCTGTCTGCAGAGCCCTGTTTTGGTCGCTTTAGCCCCATTAACAGGTCAGGGCTCGCATCTGCTCTCCAATTGCAGGGAAGCCCTACCATGTTCCAACCCACCATAACCAGACATGGCCTGTCCACACACAGACACTGTGGTGGTTCTCATGAGCTGAGTCTGGAATCTTGAACTCTAAAAACAAGGATCCCTGTGTCCTGGGACCTCAGATAAGACCCTTCGAGCTGCAGTAAAGGCTTAGGGTATTCCACGGTGTGAAAGGGTCCTGGTTGCTCTGTCAGTGAAGTGCACCAGGCTCCCCCTTGTCAACAGGCAGGTACGGAGCAGCCAGTATGTGCTGCCTGAACTGGGAGCAGGTCAGTTCTTGCTATGCTTTGTTTTTTTATTTTTTTTAAAATGGATTTAACATTTCCTCTGAATTCTTGACTTCTGCAAAAGTGGTGGTGGGGTAGACTGGAGAACCACATCTGCAAATGACGGAAAGAAATCGAATCAAGAAAAAGTGATGAGGAAGGTGGCTAGTTGCTCACTTGGTTCTCCCTTGGCATCTGTTTAACTGTATTCCTGTCCATGGGTCTAGTCTGCCTTTTTGGTATGGCTTTCTCTGGTATTTTAAAGAAACAAGACATGGCATAACTCTTGTAAGAGAAATGATGTTCAATAATGTAACACTTTAATTGCTGTGGAAGTGTTCAGCACAGGGCACCTAATAGCCCATTGGAACGGGCTATGGCTTTTCTCACCTTCAGGTTAATGGTTTGTATTGCACTTAGCTGCTCGGAAATGGGTTTAATGCCACATGCTGAATCTAGTTTGGAGAAGAAGCCATAGTAAGAGAGGAAATGTTGAGATGTATTTCAGCTGGCTGGTTGTTTTGTTTGGTTGGGTTTAGGTTTTTTTTTTTGTATTTTTATCTTCCTGCAGGGAAAAGAAATGTAGAAAGTGGTGGCTTTGTTCTGTAGCATTCCCAGTCTAACTGCTAATTTTTTAGCAGGAACCGAGACAAAAATTCCCCTTGTCTCAGTGTATCTCAGCAATGCATCTTTGTCCCAGGTTCACTGCACTGGCATAAGGGAGATGGGAGCAACTATTTACTCCACACTGACTGGAGGTGTGAAATTAATTTTATTTAAGCTACTAAGTTGCTATGATTGTTCCTCATTGTGTGAGAGTAAACAGTATGGGAATCCTCTGTGTGTCTCACCTTCTCCAGTTGCATCACATCATCTGCCCCGCAAAGCTTGTCAGAAGCTGCAGTCCTGTACAGGGACTTCACAGTGAGTTTGTTTTAGGATTTTTTAAGAAGAAAAAAAAAAAAAAAAAGAGGAAAAAATGCTTTGCCCACTGACACACTGAATATTGACAATTTAATTTATAATAACAGAAGGGTGACTTAAAGCACGGTCCTGCTCTTCAAGCAGGACCAAGTGTTCTTAGTAGGAGAGTAGAAGTACCTGAAGTCCCAAGCACACAAGTAGCAACCTTGGGCTGGTGTTGCCTCTGCCTCTCAAAGCTGCCCCTTGCAGCGAAGACCTTAGGCTGTTGTCTCCCCTGGGCAGAGAGCCTGGCCTCCGTGGCTTGCAGATCCTACGGCTCCTCGCCTGGCTCTTAAAGGAGACAGCTGGTCAGCCTTAGTGGTGGCTGGACCTGCTCTTCATGGGCAAGGGTGTAAAATAAAACCAATCTGTGCCGCCCCAGCTGATTCCCTCCTTTCCTTGGGCTCTCTCCCCACTGAGGCACGAAGTCTGCAATTTCCAAAGGCAAACGTCTCACTTGGTCTGTCTCAGATCAAGCTGCATCGCAAATGGCAGGTCCTCAAAGCAGATGTGACAGCTACAATAGGGCATGTCACCCAGCCGGTGCCATCGGGGACCCGGTGTGACAGTCACAGTGCATCACGGGTCTGGCAGTAGGCAGAAGAGCCCCTGAGAACTTCTCAGCACAAAACCAGCTTATGAATGATTGATCACCAGCGCGTGAGCGCTGCACAAGGCGCTCGTGCCAGCTTGGCTGGATTCGGTATCTGCTGTTTGCCCTGACGGACACTGCAGGGAGGTCAGTGCTGCCTACTGACCTGAAGGGGACTGTTGCTGGCTGACTTTGCAGGAAGGGGCTGCAGGATCCTGCCTGTTTTAGAGCTTAAAACTACCCCTTGGAGCATGCTGTGATCGCACCGTGTCTGGGCAGTCTCATTTGAATTGTGCAAAGGAGGCACATGCCCTGCTCATCCATCCTTAGTGCTGGGAACTCATTTCAGATGGCTTCTCTGCCAGGTGCTTGTACCACTTCTAGAGCACTGCTGGTAAAAATAGCTATAGGCAGAATCAAACTTGAGCAAATAGATTATGTAGGTAGCGGGTAATAATCTATCTTGAGGAGTTAAAGCCTGAAAGGTCATTTGTTTGGTGTGTTTTTTATAACTTGGTATCCAATGTGTTGCTGCTACTTTGCAAGTAGCAAGGTAAGGTACCAGCAAGGTACCGGGCAGGTGGGAGTTATTTGGAAATCACAGGCAAAGGGATTTAGGCCCTTGGTTCATTTCATGCAAGAAACAATTCATTTCCCTTCAGCTTCTGTCCTTGCAACCTCAGAGTTGCTTCAAGGCGTCAGTGTGTGACATCTTCTGTCCCTCTGCATAATGGAAGGAAGTTTGGATAGATGTCTTTTGCTATCAGGTGCAGGTATGAAATGGGGTAATAAGTGTGTGATGAAATCTTAGCCTGTTTCCTTTGCTACCTCGTGCAGCTGGGAGGATGCTTTATTTTGATGTGTGTGTTTCCTGCTTTTACCCAAAAGCATTTCTCCTTCATTCTTAACATTTGGTATTAGCAGGTCAGATGAAGCGGGCAGGAGACGAGCAGAAAGTAACTGCTGAACTCTGGTGCTCTTGCAGTTAGGAGCGCTGCAGAGCTGTACCGCAGGAAGCAATGTTCTCCTGCCACAGGCTCCAGCTTGGTCCTGATGCAAATTCGCGTGGGCTCCAGGTTTTGTAAGCGTAAGGCTTTCTGGAATAACCTGCCTCCAATCACTCTTGTTGCAGCTTCTGTGCGGGGCTGTAGTTTTTGGAACCCACCAAAATGCTGCCTGTTTGCGTACCATTGAACACTGCGGGCACTGCGACTGTCAGTCCTTTAATTCCAGAACGCAGCAATATGCTGACAGCAAAGAGTTAGCGGAGTGGTAACAACATCAGCAGGACAAGTATGGGAGGCTGTTAGGGGCTGGATATGCACAGAGAGCTTTCCCCAGCTAGCAGAAATTGCACGGCTCACCTTCCCCTTCCTATCTGGCGGTAACGCACCATCAGCTGAAAGCCAAGAGCTGTTTATTGATTATTACACACCGTCATTAACCAGCATATGCTGAATGGAGGCACTGAAGTAGAGAGTGAAAATCTGGCTTTTGACTCCTGGGACTGATTTTTCCAGGAAGGTGAAAGCAAACCTGTGATAGTCAACAAACTGGGAAATTCCTGATGTGTCACACATCGCTGCCAGCCTGTGCAGCAGCTCAGGAGGATCTGATGGAGAAATGTGACCCATTAGCAGACCTCATATGTTGTCAGTATTCTCGTGGATGGGCCAAGGTGTAAAATTAGCCAGGCAATACAGCAGACTGCAAGCCTGGCAACTTGAGAAGGTTCAATTCCCAGAAGAATCCAGGAAAGGGCAATGTTACTTTGGATGTGCTGCCATTCCGGTGCAGCAGCTGGTGGCCCAAAAGCAGCTGGGGCAGTGGTGATGTGGCAACTGCCAGCTCCAAAGGAGGAGGGGAGTGCGTGGGCAGGCAGAGGAAGAGGACTGGGGTGTTTTGTTTTGCTTGCAGAAACTTAAGTTGTACACCAATTAGATGAACCTTTCCAGTAGTGGTGCTTTTGGCTTCACCCCCATGCTTTCCAAGCCAGGTCCTCGGGTGATGGGAGCAGTGGTTGCTGAGGCTGTCACCACTGCTTGCTGCTCATCACCTGAAGCCACCATATTGCACTGTAATTGGCAAGGAAAAGTGCCAGTATGGGCAGGTGTTAGAGCAGCTTACTAATTTTTATCAGACAATAAATGTTTTCATTTTTTCTCTGTCACAGAAGAAGCCTTGGTTACTCTTCGGGAAAATTGAACAGAGATAATAGGTTTCCGCTAATGCTCCTCTTCCATCTCGCTTACTCAGAGCCAGTCCCATCTCTGCAATGGAGAGACCGGCTTGTCCATTGAACGTGTCACTGCCAAAGCAAACTGTGGAAATCTAACGACATTACATATTGCTTTCGAAGATGGGGAGAACATTTGTAATACTCTGGCTTATCACTAAGCTGCGCAGTCATGGAAGAGGTGGCAAGCTGATGCATTCAAATAGTAGTATAGAAAATAACAGAGGAAGAGAAAAACGTTTTAAGAAGTCTCTGCTTGGTGCTAACTTTTCCTATTGAAAAGACCAATGCTTTGGCTAGGTCAGTACAACTGTAATAGCATCTCTGAGATGAGATTTGATGCGATATTCATGGAGGTATTGTTTGGTAAGTTTATTTTACTTTTTCCCTACCGATCTCCTTCCCTGTTCCATAGTTATGCTGAAAAAGTAGGCGTTATGCTCGCTTTCAATTATTAAGTTTTTATTCATGGCGACTACCTGCTGGTGAGCTTTAGTAACAATTATCTTCCTCCTGACGTATAGGGCTGCATAGCAAGAGATTAGATTGGTTTTGTGACTTTGCAACCAACTTTCTTTCTATCCTTGGGTGAACCTCTTGGTCACAATTATGTCCCAGTGCACCAGTGTTATTAAATCTAATTATATTCAATAATAGAATTTAAACCAAATATTGTGGTATTCGTTAATACTCTGACATAAGCCTGCCTCTTTTTTTTCAGAAGATCTCAACTTGGAGCTTTCACTGACCTTGGTGGCAGCTGACCTTTGTGTTTTGAGCTGTTAGGTTATTTCATGGACCTTTCTTGATTGTCTGCACCAAGCACAAGCCTCATATGGTCAAGGACTGTGGGTTGTGCAGCACACGGGGCTGAGGGAGCCCAAGAGCAGTGCCTCTGCTCGGGGTGGGCACCACAGCTCCTGCTGCATCGTGGCAGGTGGGCCGTGCAGGGTGCGTGGGGGCTTCAGGGCCACCCAGTCATGGACTGCAACCCTTTTGGCTCACGTCCGCCTAGGGCTGTAGGCATGGCCGGGGAGCTGTTCCCCATCATGTCAGGAATGGTGTGTTGCGCAGGGTTGAGTAGTTTCGGGTGTTTAAGAGCAAAGAGCCTCGTGCTAAGCATGGCTCTTGGCCAAGGTGATTTTGCAATGTCTGTGTTACCTCTGTTGATGGATTTGATGTCTTTAGCCAGATTGAACGGGTGTCTTCTGCCAAAAGAAAAAGTGAAAAGACCTCCAGGGTGCCCAGTGTGTTAGATGTGAAGCTCACAAAGAACAGTAATCATTGCTGCAGCCCTGGTCTCTCTTATCTATGACTATTCCTGTCTCCTTAGTGCCACAATATCCAGATGGAACTGTCTAATTGCTAGGGAAATCCCCTTTCCAGCCTTTCTCCGGATCAGCTAATGCACCTCCCCTGGATATGCTGTTGATAACGTGTGCGAGGTGTAGCCCAAGGGACATCTTCTTGCTCCACCTCCATGATTTGCCTGATTTCTGTTTTATGAGAGGACCTAAGGTTACAAGGGGGGGTTCCCAGAAACAATCGATCAGCACCGTGAGTCCTGTCACTTCCTCCCCATCACTCACTGGAAGGGGACACCACATTCTAGATATTGGACTTAATTGCTTTCTGAATGGCAACACATTAGGTTTAATTACCCATAAAATTGAAGTACAGATACTTTAGGTCCAAAATAATTTTCCAGCTCAGTAATATATATGTGGCCAACCTCTTGGCATGGTGTCTTGTGTTTCCAAAGGCATTTCAGGGTGCAACGGTTACGCGTCCGTTAAAACACTTTTACTTGGAAAAATCCTTTTGTGTTTGGCAGATTTTTGGTTGCAGCACCGCCCCAGAGGTTTCAGGAGGGGAACATTGTTATTTATCTGAATAAGAATAACTGGAATTAGATAGCTAAGATTAGCAGCACTAAGGTTTTTAAAGAGATTGAGAGATTACTCACATAAACAGTGAGAGTTGTGAGCCAGCTGGCCATGAACAGGCCACACCACTGGGAGACCATAGGGATGAACCTTGCACCTTCAGCTTCACACTATGGAATAATTCCGCCTTTGTTTGGAAGGAAAAGTGTAGGTCCTAGTCTTACCCTGTTTAGCCGTGGCTCTGTTGCCATTTCTTCCCCAGTCTGAGGGAATAAAGTGCAACAGAAGCTGTTATTCACGATGGCCCTGAATTCAAGGAATTAGATAAGGTAGGTACAGGCTAGGTGAGCTCAAGCGCAAAAGCATATTAGTATTTCCATGGTGGCTGGCCAGGATTCTGCTTGCACTGAGCCGCGGCTTTGCTTATGCCTACTTTGTATCTCAAAAACATTGTGAGTTTTCCTATTGCTATCCCTATAAATCACTCTTTGTTGAGCAAGCTACATACCTCACTGAGCAAAAGCCGAACATTCCCTCCTTAATCTGGAGTATATATTATTCTGCTAATGCTTGTATGGCTACTTTTTATTTTTTTCAAGGTCATTAGTTACTTGCCACAATGGTAAAATGTGATGAACAACCCTATGAGAAGTTCAATGAAATGAATAACTAGCTTTAAACTATTTCATGGAAGGAAAAAAAAAAGGCAGCAGTAAACTAGGCAGTGTGTTTCATGTGGATGAATTTTCTACGATTAACCTTGCAAGGCTGAAATTCAGTCTTCTGCACTGTTCTTTAGATACCCTCGTGAAATTACTCTAATGGCCAAGAATTTCCTTGATCATTTTTTTGTACTTTTTTAGTTTTTCAGATAAGACATGGGTGGTAACCAGAATTTCCCTGCCTCTGAGAAATAATGCTAGTCGTCTTGTGTATTTATTTTTAATGATTTCAGAGCTTTCCCCCATAAGCCACAGAGCATGTAAGTAATGAACTGGTTTCAGCTGGAGCTGTTCTTCTCAATATACAGTGTACTGTGACAAAGTAATAAATTCAAGACAAAAAAGGGCTTATCATAGTTGTGGGTATCCTGATATAATGAGTCCCTGGCTCTTCAGTGGGAAAGGTGCTATAAAGATATCAGCCCTGATGTTTGTATTTACTTATTCAGATGAATAAGTAAATAAATCAGGTGCAGCTGGTTTAAAAAAAAATAATTTAGTTTGTTATAGTGGCCTTCAGCTTGAGCTACGAGAATGACCTGTGGCACGGTACAAGCAAATGATCCAATACCTTGCTGTGAACACATCAATCTTCTCCTGTAGCTACACGAAGTATTAAAGACACAATAGCTGTGTTATCTAACATAGAGGTGTCCAGTGAGACCCGATTAGGGGTTAGCAAGTTGCTCGGAGGTTTTGGATGGAGGTTGTTCTGGCTGCGTAAAACATTACACTTACAAACAGAAATGGAAGTGAATATTACTTTCTTCCCTGACTGCCTTTGAAGGCTTTCAAATTCCAGTATTTTCAGTTGCTGCAAATTTTTGTTTCCTTAACTGCTGCAAGGCATGCAAGGTGAGGTTTGCCATTCTGAGAAGGCTCAGTACGAGCACACTAATCTATCTGAATCCCAAAGGCTTACTGGGCTAGGTCTTGTACGGATCTTGATTCATCTTTGCGTAGCAGTGAATTTCTGCTACAACTGTAAATGAGTAGCAACTTCAGTGTTGCCTTATTATTTTTCCTTTTATTTTTCTTATGATTATATTATAAATCTCATGTTATTTCACCTTATAGATAAAGCTCTTCAAAAGAGCGTTTAAAAAATGTGTTCTTTTGTATTGGAGAAAAAATAATTCTGCCCTTTATAGTTACGCAAGAAGCCTTGAGAGCACTATCAGAGAGTCTCCCATGGATCTGAAAGCCCAGAGAAAACAAGCAGAACTAAGTCTTTGCTTGTCATGTCTGAAGCCACTGTAATTTTTGGAATGCGGAAGGTTCAGGTTTTTTGACTGCTTATTGCTGGCAACTGCTGTAACACTTGCATTCCTTCCATGGTGCAAAGATAAAAAGACACCTGAGCAAAATTGTGAAATTTTGGTGGACTACCTGACGTCAACAGGGTTGTGTGATGCAGGTGATAGAAGGAGCATATGCTGGTCACTAAGGTGACAGTGTAGCTGTAGAGGTGACCTCCTCAGAGCTGGAGAATGGTGTTTGGGCTGGGGATACCCAAAGCAATCGCTCTGTAGCCAGATATCCTCTCCTTTGAGCTCTCTTATTCCCAAAACTTTATGTACGCAGTAGTATAGCCATGCAAATAGATGAAGGATAAACCCCACGATGTGATAGAGCTGGTGTGCCAAAGCAGCAGTATTTTGGAGATGGCTGCTCCCAGCCTTGGAGTGATCAGCGTTGGCTGGGGCCAAGCGAGCTGCTCTGTGGGCAAGCCTGGTGAAGTAATACCTCTGTTTGTTTCTACTGTGGTTATAAGTGGCTGGAGTTTTCTAAAGATGGCTTCTTGTTGTCAAATTATCAGTTATTATACTGCTGTTGAAATGCTAGACTGAATATCTCAAGTGCCACTTGAGTTGTAGCAGCAGATTTGTTGGCGAGGGATGGAGACAGCGAGAGAACACAATGCTCACCCAGGGAGAGGTTGAAACTGTCACTTCGCTCTTTAATGGAGACAGGAAAGGTAATTAACAGCTAGCATTGTGTACAGATTCGTATTTCATGGGGAAGATGACTCATTTTGGCTCTGAGCAAGTATGAGAATGAAATTAAACCAACGCCTGGTGCCATGCCAGCGACTTTGGCATTTTAAAAATATCTCCCCTCTGTGTCCCAACACAAGCTCACTATATTTTCAAAATCAGTATGTGCTTTGTGGGAGCAGGGTTTTCCAGACTCGCTCTGTAGGTGAAATATAGCTTTTATTTTCCTACTTGCATCCAAATTCATTCATTTAGTAATCTCACTGTGCATTAGCTGTGTGGGTTGTATGTGCATCAGCCTGTTTCCATAGAGTCTTTAAACTGTACTAGCTCAAGGTTAGATTTACTGGGGCAGTCGAGGAGTTTGTAGAAGGGTGCATTGGGCAGGGCTGGCAGAAAGGGATGCACTCAACATGGTGTGGGGAAAGGCTGCAATTATTCCTTCTGTTGGGATCGTGCTACCTACAGTTTTCTCCTGCATCCCTGATGGTCAGGATGGCTGAGCCGTGCTGTGCCTGGAGCTTCACGCCATCTCCAAAGTGTTGTGGGGGCTTTTGTGAGTGTAATGGCTCAATGGGATATTCAGTTTATGCAGTAAAGTCTGGGCAAAAGTGCTGCAAGTGAAATGCAAGATGAACTAATATTTAAGACAGTGTACTCTTTGCTCAGTAGTGTGGATTTACTCTATTTGTTATCCTTTTTGGGAAGTGACTGATGACAAAGATCTGCAGTTAGACCTGCCTTGTTCTCCCTTCCCTGCCTTTTCATTCTGCTAGTCTTCCCTTTTCCCTCTGGACAGTTTATTTCCATACGTGGGCCTGCTGAGGGGTGGCTGGATATCATCACTAGTTCATAGGGAGGCTCCTGAGTCAGCATTCAGGTCTACCTTGGCCAAGGATCAGTGAGGAACCTTCGTAGTCGGTGGGATGAAGTTACCTGCACCCTCAAGGAGGCAGTTTCCTAAATACCATGTCATGACAGGTGGGAGTGGAGTTGCTGCTGAACGTGCCATGCACACAGAGCTGGAGACAGGGGCAAGGATGGGACTGCATTCCCTGCTCAGGCAACTGGGAGACTGGTTCTCTGCGCTGCCCGCAGTTTCTCCATGGTCACTTTACATTAACACTGAGCAAGCACTGAACAAATGAGTTACTTCTCCACTATGCTTGTATTTACCTTTCACAGCTGTAAAGGACCATCCAGTGCCTTTTTACTACTCAGGAATGTAACAGATAACCAGAAATGAGACAGATTTTAAGATCTTCTAATAGGTTTCAATGTGAGCTTTTTGTAAAAGGTGGTAGAGACCTTGATTCATTAATTCTTTTTGTTGTTGTTATTTTAAGGAAAAAAATCCAAAAATAAACCTCTACTGATGGACTGATTCATTACCTCCTCCCCCGCCCATTTCCAAAATAACCCAGATCCAGCCCCCCACCAGCTTTACCACAGCAAGAGCAGAATTCTGATAATGAGGGCTTGAGGAAAAGGTTACCAAACAAAGCTAAGGGAGTTAAATTTAGACAAGAAAGAGCTAACAGGTGGCCAGAGAAAAGGGAGGGAGGAAGACTTTGGAAAGGCAGTGAATAGAAATGTGATTGCATTTGTTATGAGGTTTTTAGAATAGGGAAAATGTTGGGAGTAAAATAAACTCTAGAAAGAACTATTTAAAAATGTATTGTTTGCAGAAAACTGTAATCAATCTAACTGACAGTCAGAAAGGTCTATTTAAATTGCACGGCTTTTCTCCCTTTCACTCTTACCAAAATCAGCTTCTACAAATTGGGAGAAGTACAGAAAGAGATCCTGAACTCATCCACTGACGTGTTAAATAATTCCGAAGTCTCAACTGCATTTTGCGCCTCTTCCTCTCCTTTATTTTATGGTATGGTCTGACCTGGTTTTGGTCCAAGGGTTCGCCTTGGGATGTTAACACCAAGATCTAAGTGCCTTTCAGACCCTTGCTTGCTTGTGTCTCTTCACATGAGGTTGTTTTTGTGTGCCTCAAAGCCAACTTTTATCAAAGGAACGGTTTAAACCCAGGGATCTAATACAAAGTCATCTACCCACTGCTCACGTTTGGCAAGGATAGCTTTGACTGCAACTGCGCTCCACAGACTGACTCCTGAAACAGAGATTAATTGTCCATGTGGGGGACTGAGCTGTATCTAAAGAAAGAAATGGAAGCTTGGCCGATATTCTTCTATGCAATGCCCTTCTCGTGACGTTGGAGGATATTGTCTGAAAGAAGGATTTGGTTTGCTCTGCGTGACAAGAGTGACTGGTGACTAACTCAATGCTGTGGTTTGGGTTTGTTTTTTTTTTTTTAATTGGTAGCGAGGCTTTCTTTGTTTTCTACTAAATTTAGAGAAAACTGTATCCTGGCCACAGAGCTAGTTTCCAGGTTTTTAAGACTATTTAGAGAAATAGAATTTATCTTTAGCATTAGTCATCTGCAATGCTGCTTTGGTCAATCCATCAGTAATGGAACAAAAGTGATTTCCCTCCAAAAGCACCTAGCTCTTCATGTATGGAGTCTAAACAAATTTTCATATGTAAATATTCATGTTCCAGGTGTATGAAGTTGGACAGATGAATCCCACGCAAAGTGCTCACTGCACTGAGCTGGAATTTGAGAGACTCTGTACTACATTTCAGAGGTTTTTGTCAGTATAGCGGTATTAAGCCCTTAGGTAATATACTATTGTTTATACTTGGTGGAAATCCTCTAGGGATTACTTTCTTTCTTTCTTGTAGAGTTTGACTACATTAAGGAGGTGTATTATGGCAAAGCTGTATCACTGCTCAGTTTTATCTAAAGGAAAAACTTATATTTCTACTGTCCCTGAACCGTGATCAGTTGTGCATCGATACGGCCAGGGTGCTTTTATGTTGCCTAGATGTGGCCTGTGGCTGATGTGTCAGAACACAGCATTATCCTGAAGTCGATGTTTCAGTGTCTTTTTATGAGTCAGGGACAACCTCTTTAATTTCTTCTTTGACGTGATTGTAACTGACACCATTTTCGGAAACATTGATTCTGAACGGGAGCATTTAGATAGTGCCACAGCTGTTGTTACAAGGACAATAACAAGGTTTTTCTTTCTCTCTCCTTTATTAATCCCTGGACAACATAGCCCTGGCTACCTCAGGCAGCTTTAAAAGGGAAAATGCAGCATATAGCCTCTGTTCTTCACCCAGTGGAAATACTTTTATTTTGGACATCCTTTTCATTCAGAGGATTGCCCCAGCCTCAGATGGCCTTTTGTTCTAATTCTACCCTGACTTTGATTGATGCTGTCTCTCTATTTGGGGATTGACTAATTAAGGCTATCCTGTCTATAATCAGTTTGCTTTGCTTGTTGTTTTTTTGTTTGGGTATTTTTTCCCCCCACTCTTATGCTTACTTTGAGTTTGAAATGGAGCAGGGCACCCTGCTGTACAACGTCTTTTAAAGTGTTTTCTTTCCCAGTGTTAAAACCAAATCCGATTTAAACTCTTCTCTTTCCTTTAGAGTTTTCCTTGATCCAATATACCTGTCCATATTTAACCACACCACCCTGTTTCAGATTACTGTGTTGCTAATTATAGTATGGATTACCTCTTCCTCTCATACATTCTTTTTTCAGGCTTGTTAACAAATGGCTTAAAATTCTGCAAGGGGACTTTGCATAGCATATCCTTGAAATTATACTTGGAAACTATTACTTGGACAGTTACTTTAGAGGCATTCTTGGAGATCATTACAGTTTTTGTCAAGAACAGTTTAATTTTCTGCCATTTCCCACTTTTGTTATTATTGTGGACTGTCATGGGAGCAGGTAATTTGGTCCAATTTCCTCCTCATGTTCTGTCCCTCATCTCTTGAATGCAAACATGTGAAAGCTGGACTCTACAGAAGATTAAACCTGTGGTGACAACTAATTCCTGTGACAGAGGCTTTAATGAGAAGAGAAAAAGACCTTAAAATATCTTCTTTCACTTAATAAGGATAATCTATGCAGTGGTATGAAAACCACCGGACGACAGCTCTGACCTGTCCACTAGTCACGTTATGAGCCGCGATGGGACTGGCCTTTGGGCGCATGTGCATGTGGGAAAGTGACTCCACGAGCAGGCAAACTTAAAGCCTCTTTCTTTCAAAAGCAAAGCAAGCTCCTCGGCAGTGATCCAGGAGAAAACGGGTGGGTGGCCCTGCTGTCTGGAGGGCGATGCTGCACGTCGAGGGCTGGCTCCTGCAGTCTCCCCTTGCAGCGGCTTATCCCTGCACTGTCCTCTGCGCCTGCTCACTGCTAGGGATGGCACGGGAGCAGCTATCGCCTGGTCAGCCAACGCCTGTCTACTGTCAGATGTGTGGAAAAAGGCATAAGAAATAAATAGACTGTCTCAGATAAACCTTGCCAGTTTTTGGCAATTGCTGCTTTAGAAGCTTTCAAGCCATGCCCTTAGGTACTAAGTCTTCACGACTTTGTCTAGTCCCTTATTAAATCCTTTTAAAAACCTTTGTCTTGTGCAATAACTTGCGTCAAGGAGTTCTATAAATTAACTGTGTAAAAAAGCACTTTATTTAATTTGTGTTAGACATGCTGCCTGATCATTTCATCAGATTCCACCCTTCACCCCCATTTATTAATTTGGGTGTAGTTGCCCTCTCACTACCTTTCCACTCTTGATTTTATAGACCTGTTACTCCCCGCCTCCGCCACTCTCCTACCACACTCTAGAGAGAGCCCGTAAGGAAATTCAGACCTGTTAAATGGGAGAGGCCAGCTCGGAGCTGCTCCTCAGGGTCAGATTCATCAAGCAGTGCTCCGGACCTCAAAGGGACCACTCGCAATGAACATAGCGCTCTTACCTGTGATGTTGAAAGAGGCTGTTTGCAATAAGAAGCATTTACCATGGTCTGGCCTTTCACACATACACCTATTCAGGCAGGCAGAAGCATGTTTTTTAGGGTAACTTTTTTACAATGGGAAGCAGTGAGTTTGCTGTCACTTGCCAGAAACACCTGCCCGTCACCCTAGGGCTAAAATAATGACTTTCTGGAAGTTTATTGAAGGCAGGGTTCAGACTAATAACTAACGCCAGCTCTGGAATTCTCCTGAGACTTGTCTCTTGCTGGCTCATCCCTTGACCCAACCCTAAACCCTAGTGTCCTTTGACCAGAGGGGCAAAGGAAGCAGGATAAAAAATTGATGCCAGATTTTGATGAGATTGCCTGGTACATTGATTAGATATGAGTATGAACTTCGCTCAGCAGGTCAGTCAAGCCTTCCACCTCTTCCTCCTGTGCTTGCATCTCATTGACTTCAGTAAAAGTCAAAGCCACGTCAACTGTGTGCTTATGGTTTCTTTCTGGATCAGGATGAGAGTGGTCGCCTTGCAGGTGGTTCAGCTGTAACCCTGTGCCTTGGGTCTGCTGGGACTCATGAGGCTGGAGGTCTTCCTCGTCCTGACCTGCTGGATGAGCTTGGGTGAAAGTCACTGCTCTGCTCCATGCTTCCAGGCTCCCTGCTTGTCAGCTGGGGCAGTGAGTAACTGCCTCTTTGCGATCTGTGGTGAAACATCTCTGTATAAGTTATAGGTGTTACTGAAAGACTGTCATGGCAGCAGCTTGGAGATTACACCCACGATCTCAGAGGCTTTTGTTGTTGGGAACAGTCTCACTTATATGTGAAGAAATCAGAATTTTTATAAGCAGAATGTTTTTTCCTGGGTCTGGATGCTCCCAAAAGCAAGAACGTTTTCATCAGGTATTAAAATCTGGCTTGTGCTTTCAGCGGCAGGCAAGGATGTGTGTTATTACTATACTTGGACAAAATGTCACTCAGGATAATACAGAGCTGCAGACAAGCATTGCTTTAAAAGCAGGCCCTTGTCTCTCTGTATTTCCTCAGTACACTGAACGTTTGGCTAAGCTCCAGGAACTTTCCAAACACAAACAAGCATTTATGTATTAAGCCTTTTTATCAGGCTACGCTCTGTCTGAGCTGGGATGTGGGCAGCCTTTCTAATAAGGTGTATGCAGAATTGTTAATGGCTTTCCCATCAACCTGTGCAACAAAAATATCAAAACTTTTAAATATTAAACCACTAAAAGTTTTTCTTAGATGTAAATAACTGTTTTCCTTTCACTAAACAGTGTTAGAAGAATGAGCTAATTATGGGTTTGATAAAAACCCTAACTATTTTCCAAACTAAATGGATTGCTGCATGCGTATGGTAAGAATATGAAAAGCAGGTTGAAGCTTTTGGATGTGGCTTGTGCCTGGTGCTGGAATGAGCTTTGGCAGTGCTGGTCCATCCCTGTTCCCTGGTCGGGGGGTGACAGTCCCACCCACTTCCAGGCAGCAAATAACCGAACTAATAACCGTTGTGCAGTTGCTAGCACAAGATGGCCAGAAATTTAGGTTTTCTAAATGCAGTTCTAACAGACATAGCAGTGGCTGCCTTTAACAGCAAGGATGAGTGGGAGCTGGGAACAGTACAGTGCTGTGTCATCTCTGGTCCAGCAGCCCAATGCAGTGGGTGACTGCCCTGGAGCAGTTGCAATCACACTGGCATTTTGAGCTGATGAAGTTTGAATTGCTGGTGCTCAAGCTGAGTTTGTTGCAAACTCTAGTAAAGGATTTCAGGGCGTGTACACTGCTCTCTTTTCTTCACCAGACTTGCTGAAATGAAAGAGATGCATTTAAAATATATGTGTTTAAATATGTAGATATATTTTAGATTTGAGGATGCAATCTGTTGTTCGGTCCTCAGTTTACGTGTTTTATACAGGTGGAACGATTTCCAAAATAAGCTACTAACTCTGAATGCATACCACAGCAAAACCTGGCCTCGAATAGTGCCTTGAAATAAAGTCTCATTGGCTGCAAGACATGCCTCATATTCATGATGTAGGTCATATTGACTCATTTCCCATATGTTTATAGGTCACATGCTATCCTCAATGTCCTTAGCAGGAGATAGTCCTCAAAAGAGAAGTTTAAGTGTACATGTTGGCCTCGTTGGATTCAAATTTCACTTCCATCAAATACCCTCTGAAATGATCTCATTTGTTTTCATCGAACAAGTCAGTAGGAGTTATTGAATAATATCCTCTCCGTGGGGTGCTCAACAGGCGTGAGCTGCACGTGCGCAGGTATTACAGGAGCAGGATCGGGGTCACACAGCTGCATTTCCTATGCTCCCCTCGTCAGGTTCTTTATCACTAAAATAGCTGAGAAAGGGAAGTGGCAGCGGTGGGGAAGAGCTAGCGGTGACCTCTGGGAGGCAGGGCTGATGGCGGTCGCTGTTCAGGAAGGTGGGTTAGAAGCATCCACCAGGTCTTGTCTGTGTCCAAACTGGAGGTGTCTGAGAGCTGTGTGGGGCGGACCTTTCTGAGTGAGCTGCTGCTGCAAAAATGGGTTTGCATGCTGAGTGCATGTGGCTTTGAGGAGTAGTCTTTGATACACCACACTGTTTCTGGAAAAATCAAATATTTGGGTTCAACAGCAGTTCATTTTTAAACCTCTAAGGTATACTGGAGTTCATCATGCCTCTTTTTCCTTCCCAGAGTATCTTTTTTTTCCCCCCTTACCCTTGTTTCTTGCTGGTCCCTGTTAGCATGCAGCTCTCCTTGCATCTAGAGATCAAAAAATCCTGTATATATGACAGGGCTATTGAAAGTAAAAAGGGGATAAAAGAGTGATAGCTGGGAATAAAGCCAATGTTGTGGTTTCTCAAAAAGCATCCTTCTGAAGTGTAAGTGCTCAGAAAAGGCACCAGATGTTGTGTGTGTATCTTTAATGTAGCTTTGACTAGGAGAAATGATAAAGGTGGTTATCTCCAGAAAAGAGGATTCGGGGCAGGTGGAAAGGGGCGTTGAGCTGAAGACCAAATGTGCCCCATCATTTGTACTTCCCCGTGTCAGGGAGGGGAGGAACGCTTCAGCCGACTGATCTTCGGGCCAGAGCAGCTTGTGGCTAGTAGACAACAGACACTTTAAACTACAAGTTTCTTTAAACAATCTCTGCATTAGCCTTTCTTCTTCTTAAATGAAGAGGAGATGCCCTTAGCGTCTGCTGTGGCCTGGGATTGCTCTTTCTTGTGCACTGGGATCCCTTCACATCTGCTTGAGGCGATGAACCTCCCCTGCAGAGCAGATCTCCAGGTCTGCCGAGAGAGCTCTCCCCATCCTGCTGTTTTGCTGAGACTTGCAGAGGCACTCCAGTTTTGGGAAATGAGAAGCTGCTAGGGTTTCTTGTATAAAATTTGGCTTCTGGAGGCTTGTCTGCAAGGTAGGGTAATACTCGAGGCTGCAGCAGAGGTCAGACTGGTCCTTGCAGTCCCACGGTTGATGTTGGAGCTTGGCATCCAGTTTCAGTCATCCCGGGGACCTCTTCCATTTCTTCCTCTTTCTCGTTATATCATGGCAGGTGCTCTCCAATTCCCCCCAGCTGGCTAATGCACTTAGCACGACCCCTGTGCATCTCTTCTTCAGCAGAGACCTATGGCCAGGGAGAGCTCATTTATGAGTCCTAGGTCGTGCTGGGACAAGTACTAATGCTCTGTGCTAGCAATCCTCATGTTAAATGGTTTGCAGACATGCGGCTGACATGACCTCGCTGAGATCAGAGGAGCCGCAGCAGGAGAAGTTTCTGCTCGGCAGCTGTGAATTATGTGCGTCGCCAGTGCCGTGGAGACTCGATTCTGTTTCTGAACACGTCTCTGCTGGCAGGGTAAGCTGTGAACAAAACAAGGTGCTGGGAAGGAAGGAAGAGTCAGCTCGGTGGTCTGGGAAGACAGGGAATTAATTTTTTCGGTGTCATCTTTCTGAACACTCAAATTACAAAACAAAGCTGTTAATGCCAAAGTAGCCTGACGATTGCCATGGGGGTCAAGGAGCCACTGTGCTTCTCGGTGCCAAACCACTAATGCTCTGTGCAGCTTTAAGCGAGGTGGGTCTCCCTTTCTGTGTCAGTCATTTCTGCTGTATGAGAAAAGAGTGAGAAAGAGAAGAAGGGAAAGGAGCAGGAACCTCCTGGAAAACCTAGGAGACTGCACTGAAGCATGAGCCATCCCGGGGCATATTAGCAATCTCAGTGTTGTTTGGGGGTGTATTGTTAAGGAAATGTTTCTAAATAACAGCTCTGTTGCAGTTTTTCTGTGTAGAAAGCTTACTTAAGCATCGTTTCTCCCAGGACATTTAGTGCTTTTCTTTTCTTTGGACAAACATAGAAGGGTAAAACGGATCCATCCACAAAAGCTCCAAAAGCTGCTGCTTTCACCAGCAGAGCTGGCTGTCACCTGGGATGGCCAAGAGCATCACTCATGGAGCATCTCAGTAATTGGACTTTGCCAAGGAAGAAGTAAATAAAAGGTACCCAGTGAGGATTGCTCCAATAGCGTGGATTTCACAAATTGAAAACATATTAGCTTCTGACAGCTCTGTTCTTCTATAGACAAAACAACTACGTTCCCAGGAGCTCTGCACTTTAAGTTTTAAACCTTTTCACTTCTGGTAACGTTCTCGTGCATCTAAAGAAGGCTCCTAGAGCCTGATTTTTACACTCTTTTGCACCTTGGTTTATCATTCACACCAATACCAGGCAGGGTCAAAATGTTCCTTCACATCTGATTTGGCAGCAATTCACATTTCCTTGGCACCAGGGCAGGTATTTACGTCTCTTACTTCACTGGCTATGAGGCAGTAACAGATTTGCCCCCCTAGATATTTCTTACCGTTGAACTCAGGGTTAGATATATTCTCCGGGACTCTGCAAGATTTCAGTTTGTTTATTCTTTACTCTGCTCATCCTGCCTCTATTTGTGGTGCCTGTGGATAAAACTGAAAAGAAAACCTTTCTTAAAGTTTTGAAGACAAAAAAAATGTGAGGCACATCTTAGAAGCAGGCTTTAAGTTCAGGTTCGTGGCTGCTCTGCCCTGCTAGGCTGTGCACAGCATACTCTGGGCGAGGAAGGAGACCAGTGCGGTGGTTAGCATCTCATAACAGTGCTTTCCCAGGCTCGTAGAGAGAAAGCTCAGTGCTTTGTGTCAGTCTGCCAAAATACAGTTGAGTCAATAGGTACCTTTATTTCTTTTCCACGTGGATGAATTTGGCTCACGGGTTTTCCAGTAAATCACTAGAAAACTATTTATGACTTGGCCTTCTTTGTATGACTTCTGCTGTGACTGCCAGTTCCGCCAAATAGAAAAACGAAGAGCAGGGCAGATCTACGCTCCTTGTCTTAGTATAAATTGGGGCCATTTTTTGCCTAGTAATGGGTCCCAGCCAGCACTTCCCAGTATCCACAAGGAGGGGAGGTGCATCTAAGGTCATCCCGTTAACAATTAGAGATGAGTGGAGCACGAAGGGCTCCGGAGGCAGATGTGGTGATCTGCCAGGCTCCAGCTAGGCAGCTTTGAGATGAACTTTCTCTCCTCCAGACCTTGGCTAGCTGTTGAAGGGAGAGAAGCCTAGGGCTTGCCTTGCTAGCTGAGCTCTGGCCCACAGGGATGCTGGCAGTGCTGAAGGCAGGGGTTGCCTCTCATGGGAAAACAGATTCGGTGTTGTTTTTTGCACAAGGTGTGAGGGCAAACTGAGCCCCTCCAGCTACTTCTGCATAATTTGAAGCCACTGGACTGCCTCCTGCTCTGAATTTTGTCAAGCCAGTCTAGTTTGTCCTGGTTCTGAGAGTCAACTAAACGGGTTGGGTGGAATTAGGTAACCACCATGGTACGGCGAGTACCTCCCACGCTTCCCACTGACATCTCCCCTGGAGGGGGGAGAGGAGAAGGCTCGGCACAGTCCTGCTTTGCTGCGTGGCTGAAAACAAGTCTCCAACCTGTTTCGAACCTCAGCTGGGCAGCAGGTGGGAATACTAGAGAAAAGAAGCTGAGTTCCTGGGCCAGCATCACCTAGCCCTGGCTTTTAAGCAACTGTTCGCTAAACAACATGAGAAATGCATTGGCCAGCACCCACCTCTTTCTTGGCTTTGGGAAGAATCAGCGTGGTCTGTAGAGACAGAAAACAGAAGGGAATGAATAGAGGATGTGAGCAAAGGATTTTGCATGACAAAGTCATGTACAGAATCAATTTAAAAGCCGGCGCTGAAGATCAGTACATTTAAGGGAATCCAGGGAGCCATCCCCCCATCCTCTGCTGCCTGGAAAGGCAATTTTTGCACTGTGGTACACAAAGAAAGAAACAATCAGGCATCTCTTCCCTCTCCTAATGACAGTGCTCAGCCCTTAACACTTCAACTGTGAATAGGCAGCCCCAGCACAGGTTACAGAAACTATTGCATTTGTGTTCACTACACCTTTGCAAAGCCCTGCTCCGATCCGTGCTGGCTGTGGCTCTGCGCTGCCATGGTGGCTCTAGAGAGATGGCATTGAATTTCATGGTTTGTATGGTTTTGTGTGTTTTCCTGGGGACTTGGAGCAGTGTATGCTTTGGGCTGCTGTTCCTGATCTGCAGTTAGAGGAGAGTTGCAGTAGCTCAACTGTGCTTGGGGGTAGCTGGGAGCACTTTTTCCAGGCTTCGTGGCTTCTTGTTGGAAGCCAATGTGCTGCTGTCAGGGCATTTTCATGTGGGCATCCCTTGAAAAAGCCCTAGCCTTGCATAAGTCCTGTTTAGCCTTCGGTGATGGGATTCATGTCTCGGGAAACTTGTGCTGCAGAGAGAAACCCAAGAATTCATTTTTATTGAGCATTTCCAGACACTGCTAGCTGGCTTTGAAAACTTCAGCTTATAATTATTTTTGATTATATCAATGTTTATATGCTAGTGTGCGTGCTATGGGCCAGATGGTACAACTGTTGTTACCTGCATTGCAGATGCAATTTGGCCCAAATGATGGTGTAAGTCACCCCCAAGTGTCTCCCAGCTGTCAGAGTTAAATATTAGCATTTGTGAATATTATTTTTCCTTCCTACACATGAAACAGGGAAAAATAGATATGGCGAAAGGAAAAAAAATGTAACTAAGTACAGCTAATACAGGGCTAATCCTTTGCTGCGGTTTTGGGCTGTAGCAGCGCAAATGAGAGAGCAGACTTCAGACTTCACTAGTCATCCCGAAAGAACAGGTCCCAGTCACCCACGATAGGATTAGAAGAGTACAGGAGCACAGAGCTTGTACCATTTTTGCAATCCTTTCCATCCCTGTGAGCTGCTCTGTGCAAGGAGACACTATAGACAGGGCTGGGGAGAGGCAAGGTGGAAGGCAGCAGGAAATTTCAGTACTGCTCAAAGTGCTGCATTCCCTGATCCTTCCTCATAAAGGGGAGTTAGTGTGGTCACTTTGAAAATAGGCATCTGGATTGATTTAACAGCTGTTGTACTTGTGTGGTACCTAATATACTTGACATCCAATGGATGAAAGGCAAAAAAATCAGGGAGGCGGGATGAAATGACCCGTAATCACAGTTGCTAACACTCGTGATTTTATCGAATGTCTTGGGGTATTTGGTAATGTTTGAGAGTCCTGTGATTATGCAAAACTGTTCTCTGCAAAGGAAGGAGGAAAAGAGAAAAGGCATTTGAAGAGCAAAGCATTATGATATGATCCTTAAGATTCAAACAACGCAGAATAAAAAGAACGTTGCATGTATTTCTTCGTTGTTTTAAAAATGCATACTAAATACCATCACTTTAAACTCCTTGTTTTCTGGGCTCTTCATGAGCTCTTGGAGTTGGTCATTCTAGACATTTAGGTAAAAGTGTCACAACAAGGTTTCCAGGGCTGTGTGGGTTTTCAGTCTTTTCTGTTTCCAGAAGAGGTAGACTACAGAAAACAGTTTAGACACCCTTTGTCTGCCATGGGTTAGGCTGTGAGCTTTACAAGAATCTAAAGCCGTTTCAGGCTTAATCGCAGAAGTGTGGGTTACTCCTCTTGAGAGTAAGCTGTATTGTATATTGTAACTGCACCTCTTGTAGAGGAGAGGAGAGACTTCCCTGGAAACCAGTGTAAAGCCTTTAGTCCTTTCCCTGCTTTTTGTGGCTTTCTCCCAGGTGCTGTGGCTGTCTTGAGGAAACCAGAAATGGCTTTTAGAACAAATGAGACGAACAGTGAAGTAAAGATCAAGGATGCTTGAAATGAACTGTAACATCCTCACACTCCTTCCTTCAGTGCATTGGAAAATAAGTGCAAAAAGAGAAAAATGAAGCTCAGTGAATTTTGGCTCCTTCAATACTTGCTTAAAGGAGCTAACTTTTTGCTGGGGCTTGGGTTTCAGGAGCAATTGTTGTGTTAGCATTGCAGCATTATGTGCATTCCCTCTGATCTGTTCTTGCAGTGTAATTGCTGTATCGCTGTGGTCAGCTGCATTCCCTTTTTCTGCAATTGCTTTATCCTCCCCCTGCAATAGGAATGCTGAATTCAGGATCCGCAAATTCAAAAGCAAATCAGAAAAAGCATCTGCATACAAATGGCTCTGAAATAAGTGAGCTTTTCTTCTTTGGCACAGAGGTCTTTGGAGCTGTAGCACTGCTGTGAATATTTTCTTTGCTTGGTTTCTAGAAATGCAAGTAGGCAAGAGCCCATTTGCACTGGGATCACAAGACTCTTGTGATGGGACAGGACTTGGGAGCAGGACTACTAGAGACTGCGCTGTCTCTTGCTGAGGCCAGGCAGGAGCGTGGCTGAGTTAGCCTCACTGTTACCCTTGTGTGTAAAAGTGCTTTCATGTTCTCCATCAGTATTTCTCTTCTTTGCCCATATTTCATCGAAGGGAAGGAAGTGTTTCTGTAGGGCAGGAGCCCTCTCTTTCCAGGGCTAGCTTTGCACACCAGCAGTGGCCTGTGGTGTACCTGCTGGAGCAGAGGTAATTCTGTTGTCCTCCTCTGTACCCTCACTGCTGTCTCTGCTGCATGTCCTGACATATCGTTATTTGCTGCCAGTGTTGTCTTACAGTTTTTTTGTCCTAGATGTCTGCAATGCATCCAAGCTTAGGCTGAGGGTTTTTTTGAAGTGACGGTTTGGAATTAGGCACCCACCTGCCAGGTTTGCTGGAGTTTGGCATCATCGCAGACCTCTGCTTTGGTGATTCTTTTGGTGTGTTTCATACCACTGCTTTGGATTTTTTGCTGCTTTTTCCCAGGTGCTGTGACTGTCTTGTGAAAACCAGAAACTTCTGATTTCAACAGAGCCCAGGATGTGCCTCTCCATTTATGCTAAGTATATTTATGCTATAGTAATATTTAGGATAAAACTCGGTTTGTGCTCTGACAGTTTTTAACCCCAGCAAAACCATCAGTGCCAAGTGGAGTGGCTTTTTGGAGTAATTTCTAATGACTCTTTAGTGTCTTGTTGGTACCTCTTGATTATTATTTTTTTTTTTTGCTTCACTGTTGTATTGTGCATAAATACATATGTGGGAGCCACAGGCAAACCAGTTCTGTTTACTATTGGCTTTTCACAGACTCCATTTCCCCCAAGGTCTTTAAAAAGAAGTTGGTGATTTCAAAATGTTTTGTGGACCATGTGCCTTCTAAGCCTTTGGAAAGCCAGTCCCCTCCGGGCTGGGCAGATGTTGCTGTGGCACCTGCACATCACTGACTCTGGTGGGGTTTGCTGATCTGAGCTTCCTGATGCCATCTCTGGCAGTGTGCGTTCTCCAGTTTTCAGGGAATAAAACATGCCAGCGAACTAATGCTTTCTTTTGCTTCTCAGCTGCAAAGTTTCAGTTCCTGACCCTTTCTAAAACTAGATGGAAATTTGAAGTAGATGTGGTTAGATAGCTCTGTATCTGGGCAGATCTCAGCCCTTGGACTGTCAGATGTTGTCTACTTGAAGATAAAAGGCTGGTACTGGTTATACTTGTATGAGTGGGAGTCTGCCAGTATTCATGGGAGCTCTGTGCAGGATTTGGGGCCAGCACCTTATCTGAAACTTTTAAATAGAGTGGGGGTACTTATAAACTGAATTTTGCAGCTGTTATCAAAGGTGGGCTTGATCCAGCCCAATCCTGAGCGCCCACATGGTGCTCTGACTTTCAGCAGAGATGGGTTTTGCTGTTGCAGAGGGGCTTGGGCTGCTTAGCTCAGCTGGAGTTCAGGCACTTCAGTTCGGAGTTTCACACAGAAAGTTATGTCTTTTTTTTTATTATTATTATTTTTAAATTAGCTTGTTAGGGGCTATTTAAATAGAACTGATGTGCTTGGTGCATGCACCCATTTCCAATTCTTTATGTTTTGTGTAACTCATGTTTTCCTCATGCGCCAAATCCATCGTAACAAAAAAAGTTTCTCATTTACTTACGCTTCCACAAAGTTTCGATACCTGCTAGTTCACGGGGCATGAAAAAGCTGAAAGCTATTATAACTCCTGTTTACCGTCCACAATAATAATACCGCCTTTAATGATGTGAAATACAAATGAATCAGGTGCCTTCATTTGTGGTTGCAAGTTGTTATTATAAATGATACAAATGGTTGCTTGTGGGGGTGGTATATGAAAATTTTTTTGAAAAGAAAGGACAGGAAGAATGGAAGAATGTTTTTGGTGGGCTTGTGGTATGCAATAACATTTGTGAGTGAGTTGTGCAGAACTCTTTCTAGACACTGCTTTTTTTTTGTTTTGTTTTTAATTTAAATCTTTTGTCTTAAAAACTGCTTATACTCCAAAATGCCATTCTGGTGTTACCTTGACTTCCCTGTTAGAGAAATATGTTTTAAAAATAAATTTAATTTCAGAATTTGTTTGCTGTAGGAAAATGAGAAACTTGATACATAAATCTTTTGCAGGGAGCATGGGAAGAAATGTTTTCTACAGGATATAGAGTGCAAGACTGGTTTTGAAATCAGTGAAGCAACAAAGTTGATTTCTTATACCTAGGATACCATAAATAATTCATTAAGTGTTGTAATTTATCATTACTTACAAATAAAAAAAAATTAAGTTTCATATATTTGTTTCTTAAAATTTTGCTGGTGGTATCTAAGAACTGCATCCTTAATTGTAAGTACATGGAGAGTCAGATCTGCTCATAGAATTTCTTTGCGAGGTTTGGGCTGTATCCCCCTCCCTCCAGCAAAAATGTGCTGTTCCTTTTAAAAATAAGAGATAGATAGAAGATGACCTGAAGGAATATGACAACAACAAAACATCCTGACCTGAAATTAATAGAACTGGTGATGTTGTTCATACTATTCTCTGAAGTATTTTGTTGAATTGCAGCTCAAATAGTAAGATCTTGAGTGATGGAGGTCTAAATACATTCTTTCTAGCTTTATTCTCTAATAACTGAAATACAACAGATCATAATTCTTCATTACGTGCTAAGTTTCAATAAAATCTTCTTTTCTGAAAAATACATATGTTAAAAGCTTTCTGAATCTTGCAAGTATTACATTAAAAGATCATCCTTCTTGTTCTTTTTGGCATTGCATTTTTCTCCCGTTTTTCTTTTATTCTTCATTGCCAGTTTTGACTGCTCGGCTCAGTCACAGGAGTTTATCACAATAAAAAATGTTTTGTTTTAGGTAAGTATGAACATCAGCTGTGAAATGATTAAATGAAAACAGGAGTGAAAAATAGCTCCTTGAACATCAGCAACTAGAGTGAGGGTGGGATTTTTTTGGTGTGTGGGTTTTAAATTGCCCATTGAGTTTGTATTAAAATATCCCAATGAGCTGTTAGGAGCAAGTCCTGCAGCACCTCTCTGTGCTTGCAACTCGGAGGTTACTCAGAGTAACTCATGCGCACGTTAGATATGGGAAGCATCAAGGCTGGTTTTGGGATTTTGGAGTCTCTGGACGCAGGCTGAGCCCTCGGTGCTCTGGAGCAGTAAGCCGTGCCTCTGCAGCTCTGCAAGTCATTTGGATCTATCCGTATTGAGCCCACAGTGGTATGTTTTCCTGTATCCAGCACCGAGATGATGTATATGGCCTCTAGCATGCAATGAGTTGTTCAGTTTTTCCAGCGAAGCCCATTCAGTGCTGTGAGGCTCCAGGTAAGGATGTATTTGGGGCTGCTGATGTGTTACAGCAATAGACGTGGTGCTGCTTTTTGCCAGCCTGGGTGAGTTTCAGGGACATTTTGTCTTTTGCGCCCTCTCCGATGGGCCTGCTGGAGAGTGAATTCGATAAGCGTGCTTTTCAGATGATGATGATAGAAGAAAAAGACTGCCATGAAATCACAACAAGGGTCCTCCCCCCTCTCCCTTCCTTGTGCTCTACCTTCATTTATCTCGCAAGCTTGAATTGCAGTCCCGTTGCTATTAACCTTTCGACTGCTGGCATTTTACCCAGAGCGCTCGGCTGGCACTGGAAAGGAGAGGATCTGAGCAACTCCGCAGTGATGAATTGGCAATGGTGCTTCACTCAATGGCCACTCTCTGGAAAGTGGAAAATCTGTTGTGCAGCTCTGCGGGCTTAATGCCCTGTCTGTCCAGGTAGCCACCTGCAAAAGCCTGAAATCCCAGAGCAAACAAGAGAAGGGACAACTGCAGCACTGGAAGGCTTATTTTTCTCTCTTCCTTCCACACCCGAGTGCTTTGCCTCTGTACAAGGAGAACAAACTTTCTCAGCTCTCGTGGCAGCAGTTGCCTTCCAGCTGGTGCTGCCGAGTCAGGCTGCGTGGCTTTGCTTTCTGCTGAGCGGCCGGTGCTGGAGGGGAGCACAGAGTCACGTGTTTCTTCCAAGTTCTGGTCCCTTCTTCCTTGCATCCAGCACCCCGCTCCAGGCATGAATTATTTTTTAGCCTGTGCCGCCAGGCTTACAGGTGCGTGGTGGCCCGTGGTGTCGGGATCGCCGCCGTGCTGCCATCAGCTCGAGCACCCCAGCAGCGTGGATGCCCCACGTGATGCTTGGTGCCGCGTTGGCTGGCTCTTGGCTGTGGAACTGCCAGTGCTGCCATCTGCTCGGCACAGGGCAGGGAACGTTTTGTACCCGCTTCCTCTGGCCTGTCAGCATGGCGTGCGGCAGGAGGTATCATAAAGCATAAAGTGGTGTGAGGAAGCCTGGTCGTGTTGCTTGGCAGGGAAGGGAGGCTGCCTTCCACCGCTCCGGCCCCGGGGAGCTATCGGCAGATCTGTCCACGATATCGAGCGGTGCTGCGAGCCTGCTGGGCCCTCGCAGGTACGGGGCTGGGCACCGTCAGCCTGTGTTCTGGTATGTTCATTATTCTGCTCTGGAGAATCATGCTAGATAAATGTCAACAAATGACTCTGTCTCCAGTTAATGAAGAGAGGCTTTTGTTTTAAAGAGCTAATTGTCCGTCTCCTCTCTAGAAGAAATGCAGGGTGTTTATTTTTTTTTTCTTTTTCTTTCTTTTTCTTCCCTAGCAGTGTGGCAGAACTTACAGATGAGCAGATACTGTGGGCAGCATCTATTATTTAACTTTCATTACCATTAATATGAATTAAATTGATGATGTTTGTCAGGGTGTTTTATGTGTTGTAGCAGATGCCTTTGGGAACTGCTTTTGAAAGAGGAGAATTTCAGAAAAAGTAGAGTTGATTTAGTGGCTAGGAGGAAAGGACTCTGGAAAGTTTAGCTCTCAGAAGCAAGTGCTGGATTTGGTTCTCTGTATGACCTCATGTAAATATTGCAAGACCAAAGTTTCTGTGAAACTCACCTATTTATAAAGTGGCTGGATTTTCAAAACAGGACTGGTAACGCAAATGAAATGTGAGTTTAATGATCTAGTGTCCTGTTCAGAAAAAAATGTGAAAATACAAGAACAGGTGGCAGGTAAAATACACGTGCAATTGCTCAGGCGTGACCAAGAAGTGTTGGCTGCGATTTTCAAGTTCTGTAGACTTGATCAGGCAGTGGTGTAACTGGACTTTCTCAGTCTTATCAAAGCTAATAGATGGCTATATAGGAAAGGACATGCCTGGTGAAAGCCAGGTATATGATTTTTGGAGTGCGAGGGTTGCAGTCATATATTCAAGCATCAAATGGCATTGCTGCCTGAGCAGGCTGGTAGTTTTGAGGCTGGGTAATCTGCATCCAGGAACTGGATATTCCTCTGTTGCTCTCAACAGATGAGAGGGGGAGAGGAGGAAAAGGAACAAAAGAGCTTGAACAGAAGACTTTCAGTCTAAAGGCAGTGGAGGTACTGCAGCAGGAACTGTTTCCTACCTCTGCTGGCTTCTGCAGATGCGGGGCCAGGCTCTCGCTGGGGGCTCTGCCCAGCCAGCACGTCTGGTAGCACTGGATTTATTCATTATTTGTGTTTGTGCGGGCTCGGTGAGTCGCAGTGCAGGCAAGAGACCTGCCTCTCTTAATCCCTTTTACATTTCAATTCTTAAAAGCAGTTTCAGAAGGCAACCTTCTTTTAAAAGTGGATTTAAAGAAATAGAAGAAAATTGAAAGAAAACCCGAATTCAACGACCTGAAAACCCAGTCACTAGCATTACGCTTAACAGGGGTTAACGTGAGTGACTCGGTATGCGATAAATTAACCCAAATGCCTGGTTACAATAGTGTAGATCTCACTGCAAGTGAGACATTTGAGCTGTCGTCCTCTCCCCTTCTTTTTCTTCTGGTGTTCATTTTATTTGTTGGACAATAAGTACTCCTTTAATAGAAGCATGGACTTGCACAGCAGGCTATGTGAAAGAGCCTCAAAAAATACTCGGGTAGTTGGTACTAGGCTAAAAATGAAAGATGACCCCAAAATGCAGCAGTTATTGCAAGTTCCACCTAAACCACTTGGGAAGTAGGTGATTGCAGAATAGCACAAAAGTAGCCAGCTGCCTTGCAGAACCTTGGGAGCAGGTATCAGCCTTGGCCAGGCACAGACGTCACGTTGTCCCTCTGCGGGTAAGGAGTCACCGTGTGCCTGCCAAGAAAGTGCATCAATCAGTGTTTCTTCTGCAGGGGAACAGGTAGGCACGAGAGAGCTGTCAGTCCCTGTGGCTCTCCTGCTTGGATGTGAGTGTCCCTGATGTTGCTATTGGATGCAGACTTGCTGGTTTTATTTCCAAAGTTATGTGGAGGCTGTCTGCTGGGAAACTTGGGAAGGCTTCACCCTCTTTTGCATTGAGCATGAAATGGTGGCAACTTTCCGAGCTCTCTTGGTCCGTGCCAGGGCTGAACTGATAAGGAAGAAACTCCCTCTCTCATTGTGAACCCTCAAAATCCCACTGCTGCATCTTTAATATCTACTACAAAAAAAAAAAAAATCTATGGCGATGGACCACCTCTTTCAGATTCCTACATGCCTCCAAGGGATTGTTCCTATTAAATATTCAGAGGTTCTGGCTGCCACTTTGGTTTATATATTCTGTCCATGTCCAGCAGTAGTTTCTGTAGGTGCTGGGCCAGCAGAGCAGTTAAAGCTGCAGTTTATCTCAGCACAGGGTATGGACAGGAGCTCTTGTGAGGAGCAACCTCCCCAGACTGAAACCACTTACAGTATAAGCTGAAAAGCCACCAACTTGTCAAAATCTTCACAGCACTGATTTTTTGAGTCATTGTTCACCCCAGTATGAAGTCTAGACCGATGCGATCTTCTCATAGTTCTGAAATAGCATTACTGGTCTTTCTTCCTGTGCCATGGATCCAGGGACAATAACATCTGGTGCAGGAGGTGAGAGAAGGAGCCTTTCCTTTTGGCTCACCTGCCAAAGTGGGCAGGGTGTCGTCTCCTCCAGGAAGGCCTGGGACAAGTGCAACACACCAGATCAAATGGTGTGGGAAGCCTTGAAGAAATATCCGTGGTGTCTTTGAGTGTTTATACATATGTAGTGGATCTTCTGGACATAACTGTGGGCTCTAGGATTCTCCATCTGGGTCTGCACCTCTTCTCCAACTTCACTGTGTATAGGGTGCCGAAGTGGTGTGGACAGTGCTTGCTTCAGATGTAGGTGAGGGTCAAACATTTTGGGATTTAAGAGTGACGGTCCCTTTCAAGTATTGAGGGTCCATTTGCAAATTCTTGAGGAACCATTTCATTTTGCATTATCAGCATCTTTTGAGAGAAGAAAAAATAAAAAGAAAAACCTTTTCAGAGAAACTACTTCAGCATTCATAAAACTTCCACAGTTTTCCTGGGAAAAACTTTTCTCAGTTCTAATCTCTTTGTGACCAAGGTTTTGACCAGCCCTAGTCAAAGACAAGAACGTGCTTCTGATCACGGCTCTTGCCTGGTAAAGGTGCAGTTCGAACTCCTGCTGTGTATTAATATCATTTATTCAGCGAGAAGCTGCTGGCCCTGGGACAGGCAGAGTCCTCCCCAAAACAGGCAGCAGCCAGCAGGCACTCATGGGCATGAAGAGGCTCAGAGCAGTTTAACTCACACTGTTTGCATCCCATGCAGGTGTTCTCCTTTTATGTTGGAGGTTTTAGGATGACCTTGATGCAGAATGACAAAACTTTTGACACCCATTTCCCAAGGTCCAGAATTTGCTGTCCCCAAATTAGTATTGATGTCCATGGCGTGAGATGAAGTCTCTCAATATTGGAGCGCGGTAGATGTGTATTCATGTGAGAGACTAAATGCTGGTTTCTATTTTCTAAGTTGATGCCTGTTCGAGGAAACTTTTCAGTGAACTTCCACTCTGCAAAGCAACAAGCATGGAGATGTTGGGTATGTAGCAACCCGGTATCACATCCAATGTGTAATTTGTTCTGACAATTTTTATAAGCAGGAAAAAAAAGCCCTCATCAAATGTGTGTCACACTTTCTGACCCTTCTCTGTGGTTCATTTACCTCCTGGAAGAACCACCTGCTTTCTGCTTTGATGCTCCATTTGCAGTACTTGAGGGAGGAATGATTACAGTGGCATGCAGCCACTGGTTAACTTCTCTCCAGATGTGTGCTCCAGATGGCTATCCTGAGAATCCACCCCAGACCCAGATTTCCTATTTAACACTGACAGGCTTGATTCAAACTGAAACACAGTTGTCTGCTGTACCTTCCTCCTTTCTAACTGGTAGCATCCGCAGAACGATGCCACAGTCCGTAGAAAGCTACACTATATCTGTTGACTCACTGGTAGCGTTAGAGATGTGGATATTAACCTCTTCTTGTAAAGCTTGTCTCCATCTATACAAACAGCTACAGTTTGCTGCATTTCATGAAGATCAGAACTGACCCTCTGAAACCCGGTGCGTTGGCACTGGACAAGCTGTTTGAGCAAACGCAAATGCTATTTTTTTCTAAGCATTCACTGTGTTTGTACAGAATAATAGCTTCTCTCCTTGTTGCCTCTCTCACGTTTTCTGTTCTGTCTCTCCGAACAATAGCACCAGCCTCTTTATTTCTGAGCTCTCTCAGGATGTTATTTGTTTATCATCTTTCTTTAGTAACAACCAGTGTAGCGGAGTGATATAATTTAGCTTTGTGAAGTGCTGACCATAGTAGAATGCAAAGTGGCTCCTCTCTTTTCTCTGGAGTTCAGGAAAGTTGCAACAAAAGGAAGAAAACAAGTTGTGCTCTCTCTGTATCCTCACCTCTCTCTCTCTTTGTGCTTCCTAACAGAAGTCCTGTATTTCTTTTTTTTTTTTTTTTTAAGATGGAATTGATAATTTTTTCCTCAAGTTCTTTCGGTCATCTCAGGGTACGTAGCAATGGTGCCTTTTGCTAGGTACCTAGCTAGGCTGAGCATCCTCCTCTCAAATCATGTCCCCCGCAGATGCGATACTAGGCATAACAAAGACCATCAGGTCACTGTTTCAGCACTGATGCTCTTGACTTGGGATCAAGTATTCCCAGGGCATAGTGTGACTCCTCTGCAAGAGAGCATCCCTGCTGTGGCACTGGAATATGGTGCAGATCACAAGAAGATGCAGCGTGGAGAGCCCCAGCAAGGTTTGTTATAGGGGATTTGTTGCTGACCTGCTGGGTGGTGACATATAGGGCTGGGCGCATGATTACAGCTGTCAGAGGTAGTGCTGCTAGATTTGGGGAGACTCCATCACTACCTTCTGGATGAAGTCAAACCTTTGAAGCTAACAAAGCCTCTCAAGCAACAGGTTGCTCTGACATTGCTTACAACTCCAGGAATTAAAAAAACATAAGAAATTAAAGCCAACAGAGGCAGAAGAGCCCGACGCTCTGTATTTCAACTTTTAAAAGGTTTCACCCATGATGTTTTGTTTTCTAACTCCCACCTGGGACCCAGAAAGAGGGTGCAGCTGTTGCTTGGAGGATGTAAAACCTGATGAAAGCTGTAAAAGGACAGTGTGTTGGGGTGCACCAAGGATCCTGATGAACTGGAGGTCCAGCTGGAGCCACAGGACCCGGACAGCCCAGCTACACCATCACAGCATGAAAACAGAGACTTTGGGAGCCTGTGAGAGCTGAAGGGTCCTTCTGTGTGCGATGCCGCAGGAACGGAGTGGCACTGCTTGCTGCTCTGATGCACTCCTTTCCATCAAGTCTTCGGGAGTGCTTTCAACACCTTATTCCAGGAAATACGCCAAGAAAGGGCAAATATACTGGTTATTTATAGGCCTTCTTATGGCCTTCCTTATTACTGCCTGGAGTCCATCAGGGTAGGCATTTATGTACTATTCTGACCTTTCCTGCCAGCAGAAAGAACACAGATCCTCTGGTTCTCCACTGACCTTCTAGTGTATGCTTTCTTGGGATGATAGAAATAAGAAAAGAATCCCTAAGGATCCTCAAAGGGAGAAACATTTTTCTCTCATTAAAAAGATCCACTGTATGCATAATTGACAAAGAAAGAGGTTTTGTTGGCTTCTTGCTTCCTTTGTCATGGGTGTAAATCAACAAGGAATTTATTTATTTTTTTTTACCTCAGCTCAGGATGATAGGAATAATTTTTATTTATATGAAGTCACTGTTGAGAATGTTTTCAATATCTCCTATGAACAGAAGCAAAACTCCCACAGCAAAGACTCCATTAATCTTTGCTGCCCTGATCTAGATTGACTTATTCAGTGCATGCACTAGATCATTAGGAACACTGGGGATTTCCCCTCATCCTGTGGTGGAGAGATCAGTGGAAATAATAAACAAGTGTGAATGAATGTGCGGGCTGCTTAGTGCATACACCTGTATTTGCATGCTTGGAGACCTTTGCAATATCTACCTTGGCATTAGGTGCCACTTACTGACTCTTGTGTTGCAAATGGTCATTGGTATCCCCACTCCATGGGGTGACTGCTTATCCTATGTGGTATTTATGTTTGACTAAATTTAAAACAGCTTCTACCTTTTAATTATTACTTTTATCCGTGCAATTTAATGTTTTTTGGAGGGTGGGTGGAAGAAGAACTCTTCTGCCAGCTTTTCCAAGAATCACCCACGGGAGCTGGGTTTTTTGCAAAGGCCAAGCTATCTCCTTCAAGATATATTTTCTCTGAAAATAGAATAATTTAAAACCTAATTTTCTTACTAAAAACTTGGAGCCTCTTGTGTGTGGGTGAGGGAGATGCAGATGTTTTCAGACGCTTGGGAACTGCTCAGTGGTTAGTTTAAAATATTTAGCTATTTGCATGCTTCATTTTGAGGTATGTAAAATAAATGGAATCATAAATCACTCCTTAAATATTCTATTTGGTGCTGGATGACTGGAAGTAACAGATGGATGCTTACAGGCGGGATTTAATTTTGCTCTAAGTTAGCAATGGGTTAGAAACCAGTACACCAGATCTTAGCCCCCTAAAGCTTTGGATCTGTTTGCATCTGTCTTGGAAACCCGGCGAGGCATAAGACTTGCATTAAGTAGGTAACAGCTGTAACCCCAGATCGGAGTAATCTTCAACTTTGGGACAGTTTAGGTCCAGGCTTGGAGGATTGTTCCCAACTTTCTGCTGAAAACTGCCGTGAAAGTACGGAGGTATTTAAATGGTGTGGGTGAGACTAGAATTTCTGCCTTTTCCAAAAGCTCATTGAAAATAATAAATCTGGAGAATGGGGGGGGGGGGGGGGGGGGGGGCGGGGCATGAAAACCCCTAGTACAGATCAGATAGGTCAGAGATTTAAAGCTCACTTGAACACTATCAAGCTCCTCCTGGCAGTGAGTGCAAGTCAGCCTTACTACAGAGTGGGAGATAAGGCTGTGGCGAGCGCCTGTAGGAGCCAGCCGTTCACACGATATCCTTGTCTGTCAGCTCTGCCAATGCCTTTGCTTTTCATGCAAGAAGAGGGAAGAGCGGGAGAAAAGAGATTGCGATCCTCTGCCAGGAGGCTTGTGCTCTCTGTACAGCTCCCCTTTGCATGGATGGCTGCTGCAGGGCGAGATTAAGTCACAAGGAGGGATTGCATGGGACAAGAAGAGAAGCAGTGTTATCCTGTGTTTCTTGTATTAATAAAACATAATAGAGATGTAGAATTGTACCCAGCAGTCAAATAGAGATGTAGAATTGTACCCAGCAGTCAGCCCACTAGTGTTAGATAAAGTTTAAACTGCAGATCCCCACTAATGGGATCAGGTCTCCCTTGAGCGTCTCTCTAAGCAGGAAGAACACAACTGCAGCAGTGTCCAGAATTTGGGCTCCTGTGTAGGCAACAGCCCTTCAAATGATGCGGGCACGCTCGTGTGCCCATCGGCCGCAGTGCTCACCAGTTCTGCTTGCAATGCTAAAACTGCTGAGCCTGACAAATGCCTGTTGCTGGGCCAAATAACGCTTTCATTGTGCTGTGTGTGGTGTCAGAACATGCCCCGTTTTCCCGGAGGCTGGCTGCATCACAGGTAGTTCCATAAAGATTCCGGGGTGCATCTTTGAAGGCAGAGATTTGCTGTTACTGGGGGTCTGGGACTGGGCAATCGTGGTGGTGTCTGGGACTGCACTAGGATACAAAGCTCTGATCATTGATGAAAAAGATTGTTTGTCTTGTACACTCTCTTAATTTTTCTTGCATCCACTGTGCACAGAATTTGTGACCAGTTTGTCAGGCTCTTTTAAGCAGGCTCTTGCTAACTCACCTAGAAATTTGATTTACCTTGATCATTTTCCTGTGGGCTTCTCTGCTTTTCCTAATAATGGGACCCTGGTAACACAGAAGTTGAGAAAATGACGAGTGATTTAATAGCAGATCTGGTTCCTGTTTCCGTTTGCCAAGTCACTGCCTAGTTCAGTGCAAACATTTGGTTTTTCTTGTAGCTGAAGGTGAAAGAGTCTCTCTAGCAGTAATCCTGCAGAGCCCAGTGTACACACTTCATCTTCCGTGCTGGGCCCACAAGGCCAGCTCGGTGACATTTGGCAAGGAGAACTCTTTCCAAGTACATTTAAAGTTCAACCTTGGCTGCAAGGATTCTCCATCACAACAGCATCTTCATTACTACCAACTTGCCAAGGGGTTGGGGCGGGGAAGAGGGGGCGGGGGGAGAAGGAACAACGGCGCTGTTGAGGCCAATTTGCAGGCACAGCGCTCTTGCTGAATAAACTGGGTTTCGAGATGGTGCTGATGATTTTGCTTGCATCCACCAGAGAAAGGTTATTGAGCATTCAGTAAATCTCCTGGGGATCAGTTATAAAGAATGGTATTTACAGGAGGGTAAACCATAAATCTTTATGACCTTCTTGCAGTTAGCAGCATTTAAAGTTGCATTATTCTTTTCTTTTCCTGTAGACAAGACTTTGATAAAACTATCTGTCACTTAACTTAAATAATCCATGGACAAACGGGGTCTTTGCTGGAGAAGAGGAGAAATGACTTAGTTGAATTTTAACTTGTTTGTTTTTCTTCTTGCCTTTTTTTTTTCCCCAGGACATTAAAGATGAATTTAATGTTTTGATGGATTCTCTGAGGAATATTTACCTTGACAGAAGGCAAAAAAAAAAAAAAAAAAAAAAAGAAAAGAAAAAAAGAAATGGAGGGCCCCTTAGGTCACCGTTGTCTTCCTTTCTGGTCGTCTTGTTAGATAGGCAATGACAAGGGGACTGTGGAGACTTGCACAAGGGAAGTCACTCCCGTTGTTGCAGGTTTGATCCCTGCTGTCACATTTTCATGAATTTCACATGCACAATGTGTGTCTCCACTTGTTACGAATTAGCACCTGGTATTTTTCAGGCTGCCTGGGATAACCTCCTTCTTAAATAATTGAATTTTATGTTGTTTTGTTTTTACTTGCTTAGTTGTGAGGTTGTTATTCTCAGCATTTTATTTTCTGACTGGGAAACTTATGAACTGCTCTTTTTTTCCTGTTCTTTCATTAGTCTCAGTCAATGCCATAATTTTTTTGTCAATTGAGTTTTGCTGGCTTTTTAACACTTACCGTGAACAGATTGCATATCGTATTTAAATATATTTCCAGGTTTTTTTCTTCTGTTGGAGCCATACAGCCATGCAAAACTGTCAGGCAGTGATACTGACACTTTGTGTCTTTACTTAGGCCTAATGTTTATAAACAAGCTTTCTAAACCCAAACAAGCCACACTCATACTGTCTGTATTGAGGAAGCAATTAGGTGGGTAAGAAGGAACTTTCACTAGTCTTGTTCATTTCTATTCCTGTACAGGAATATTGATGCCACTACAAAACACCTTTACGCTGGTAAAATTGCATTCACATTTGTGTTAAGCTGGTGTATCTATAAGCGTAACATTCTCTGGGCAAGTTACAGGCCATTAAAACCTCCCTAAAAGGCGGTGTTCTGATGTTAGGAAAAAGAGTACTATTTTTCATATAGGTTCTGTACAGGTTTACCCCTTTAGTGTAGGCAAGGTCAAAAATCTGAGTGCCAAGAGATATTCAGCAGAATTGGTCAGCCCGAGTGCAAAGGAAACATGAACGTCGGGTGGGAGATGGGTGTTGCTCTGTGTTTCATATGTTTCTTTTCAAGAAACAAACTCCAATACAGGAAACTTTCCAGATCATTCTTTGCTTTCTAAAGCAGTAGTTTTAAGCTGTGGGTGCTTGAGGACAGAGCCCCATATACGAGGTCATGTGTGATTCCCTACCAAAGGAGTCATTAATATTTGAAAAGGAAGAGCAACTGTCTGTGGCTTGGAAGTAGACAGTTTTGTTTTGTCCTTTGTAAATTATGCAGAGCAAAAACTTTCATAAATAACTGGTAATGTATAAACATTTACTGTCTGGAGCAAGGTTAATACATATGTTTGTTTGAAAGAAGTGTACACGTTGCTCCAAGGGTCTGGTTTGTGAAGCATTTAAGTACTTGCTTGTGTCCTGCTGAAGGCAGAGAGATACAGTAACTACAGATGGAGCCAGCTTTTCCTATCAACTTCTGCTCAGGTGTGATTTGCAAATGAAGTATTTTGGCTTGGGGGAACACTTTCTCTGGAGAAGCTAGCGGTGACACATGGCACCATCATTTATGGCTCTCGGGCTTTGCATGGGAAAGCATCACATCGCGACAATAGGGCAATTAGCTGCTGCTGACAATTGAGTAATTGGGAGGGTATGGCACAGCGTGGATGTAGTTGGTAGTGCCTCAAAGTTCTTTGTGCCCTTTGCTTTAAAATTAAGAAACAGATGGACGGTTGGAGTTACTTGCTTCCCCTTCTCTCCTCAGGTGCTCATTTTATGCTAAAGGCAGCCATCTGCTTAAGACTGTTGACTTGGACCTGTGGAAAATAAATAGTGAATAGGTTTCATTCTACTGTAAGTGACTTTTAAGCTTGGAACTTCATACTGAAGTGTTACCAGACTCCTGTTTGTGTCTGTTTCTGCTGTGACACAAAAATGTGTATTTAATACTCTGTGTGCTTAGTAAGAAGTAGTTCTGAAATATTAGTGCATGACATATGTTTTGCTTCTGTCTAGGGGGATGAGCCATACCCTCTAATGGGTATCTCACTGTGCTCCTTTGTACAGTGCAGCTGGACTCCTCTGTATTTACCCTTTTGATTCTAAAATTATCTGCCAGTGCTCCTTTTACTTTGACCATCTGAAGGCAGAGAGTTTTCTGCAAGCCCCTGCTATGTGTGAATGCAGGTACCATGTTGTACTTTACTTGCAATCTGCTCCTTTAGGCAAATACTGTATAATACAGTTTTCGGGATCCAAAGCGCATGCCTCATTATTTCCTTTAGTCTTCCAGGTCCCTGAGGATCGTTCTCTATTTCTCTCTTTACCTTTGCTGCTGTCCTCTGTGGCGGATGCCAGGCTCCTGGTAAAACAGGTCTGACTGGTCTTTTCACTGGTGATTTGCTTCCACCTCTAAAATGTACCAGATTTGGTACTGAAATCCTACGGCATGGTGGGAACACTGTTATTCCATGCCGCTGTGGTCCCGTCAGCTGTGACTTGTGCCCAGTTCCTGTCCTGCCAGGCTCTGTGTCAGTGGCCATGCTCCCAGTTTTGTGCACGTGGGTGCAGCTCGTGCTCTGCCACCCAGGTTTTTGCAGGAATGGAAGCACGAAATATGGTGGCATGAGCAAATATGTACAGATGTAAAGAATAAAGCTCAGAGCTTTAGAAACTGGCTCAAAACCTCTTTGGAAATGCAGCCAATTGGGCTAGATGCATCCCAGGTGTAAAACTGTAGACTTAAATTCACTGCTGCTGTAACCTGATTGCAATGGCTGTCTGATCCGCGCTGAGATGATTCTGGAGCAGAAATTGTGGACATGAGGGACCTGTGTCTGCCTGCCCGAATAGACACCATGATCTAGTGTTTTTGTGTGGACCTAGGCACGGATATAAGGACATCACTCCTGATCTTCTTGCACAGAATGCATGGATTAAATATTGAAAATTTTAGTAACAGGTTCTGGCTCAAGCTAAACAATTCCTCTTCCCCCCACCATGCTCTCCCTTGTATTGTAAATGGTGCAGCTTCTCCAAATGGGGAGGGCACCTGTAAAATAATGAGCACTGCTGTCCATCAATTCCTAGCAGCCGGTCAAGAGAGATTGCCACAATCAGCTAAAAACTTTGCCCAGAAAAATCATAATGGGAGTGAAGTATAATAAATAAAAAATGAAGGCAGCCAACACAGTATAAAAGGAACATGACTGAAGAGAGAAGAAAAGCAGAATTTGAGTGGAAAACAGTTTAGTGAAATCATGTTGGAATGGGCCAAGTTTGCAGGTAGGAAGTGCTCTTTACTTATCCATTAGAATTACATTTTTGTTCTTTTGTCTGCTTCTTTGTGCAGCTCTGCTACCTCTTCTCAGGATTAAGAAAGTCTCCCCAAATGAGCATAACTAATCCTTGCTTAATGTCTTGCATCTTTTGAGAGAACTGTGGCTGCTGTTGCAGTTCTTAATTTGGTCCTTCCAGGCTGGAGATGAAAAAAAAAAAAAAAAAAAAAGTCTGAACAGCTGTCAGTGATGCAGGAATTACCTGAGCTTTACTCCTGGGTCTGCATAGCACTTGATAATTCATTTTTTCAACTTTGCGTCAGAGGTCCTGTGGTTACCCGTCTCTGAGAAGGTGAAGCAATGTTTGCAAGAGGCTTGTAAGGCACTGAGTGATGCTAACGGTGTTAGTTTGGGATTAGCCACTGCAGCACGACCACAGTGGTGGCAGCGCTGGAGCTCAGAGGATGATCTCCAAACCTGGAGTGCTGTAAGTGAAAGCAGCGGAGGAAATGGGCCATTTTCTTGTGTTTACAGTACTCAAAACTTTGCCTGTGTCTGTTACAGCTGTAAAAAGCAGGGCAGTACTGTACTTCAAGGCATAGGAAACCTTGTGTGGGGACGTGGAGATGTTTGGTCTTAGACAGCATATTTTTCTTTTCTGTTATTACAAGTACACTAGTGCTGGCAGTCCATGATGAAAACTTCTACCGTGTTTCTGTCCATCCCAGTAGACAAGCGGGTGGTTTTAAAGGCTGGAGGACCTTGCAGCAGTTGTGGAGTTTTTCAGCATAGTTTTAAGGTCTGATGACAATTTCAAGTATCCAGCTTGGATGTGGTGAAATCAGCTGTGTCATATATCTGTCCTTTAAGACCAATTCAGCTTCTTGCCATGATCCTTTTTTATGGTTAGAAATTACTTGCAGTGGTAGCAGATTTCATCAGTCAATGTTATTAACTTGGGGACCAACAATCTGTTTTTCAAAAAATGACCAAAATGATGTTCCCAGCCTGTACGCTCTGCTGCTGTATTCCCCTTGTCCCCCAAAGGAAGGTTAAAAATACACATATTTACTATAAGCACATTCCCCATTAATATGGAATTCAGAAAATCATATGCAAAAAACATACCCCCAAAGATGCAAATGAATTTAAACAAATTAATCATGTCAGAAGAATTAATTAGTGACTGATAAACAGATAAACCTCTTGGGCGCTACTAGAGGGAGGAATGAAACTAGTCTGGGATTTGCCCGAGACTGTCCTAGGTGAAAAGGACCTACTGGAGAGCAGTACCAAATGGATTTAACCGTGCAGGGGCCGGACCTGTTCCTCTCCCTGTTTGTTGCTAGTTTGGGCTTTGCTAGTTGGAGTGAAATCAGTTTTCTTTACCCTCCCCCCCCCCCCTACACTGTTGGTGCCCTGTTGATAATTTGATTCTCCTGACACAGCTGCCAGCTTGCCTTATGGAGGTGACTCCTGTGTCTGGGTGCTCCAGCAGATGATCTCTTGTATGTGTATATGTAGATACTATTTTTTTCCCCCACGACATTGAACCCACCAGTTTTTTGAGAACCCAGGAGCCCAGCCCAAGTGTCTCACTGGGACACATCCTTGTCTGTTTTACCAGTCACGTTGTGTCCATCAGCCTCACATTGTGGTGCCCTGTTCTGAAGGGCCGTTTGGTTTCGGGTCTTGTCTTGCTTGCCAAATGGCTCTCAGTGCCCTTTTGAGAAGGGTGTTTTTTATTGCAGATTGTCCGTGTGCAGTTCAATGTGCTCTGTACCAACACACGAGCCGAGAGTGCTCATATATTATTGATAAGATCGGTATTTTAAATGCAAAAACAAATATTCCGTGTAAACTCATTTGCTTTGTGTATCAGATTTCTGCAGATCTCTGAAATCCAGCAGGCTTAAAAACCTCTTTTGGAGGGACTTGGGCTGGCAATTGTTTTGGTGTTGGAGGAGGTGAATTGTGAATTCTGTCTGACATGTCGCTGCAGCCTGACGCTGCACCCAGCACGGGTTGATCTGAGTGGGGGGACACTTGGGGCAAGGTCTGAGCAGCATCCTTAGCTATGAACCAGCTGCCCTGCAGGCAGGGGGAAGAGTTGTGCAGTCCAACAGCCCCTCTGAGTGTCCCAGCCCAGGGCATGTACCTAGCAGGTCATGTTGCAGTATTTGGGCAGTGTTCTTCAGTGAAGAGACAACTATCGTGCTTCTGTTGGCTCAGGGGGGAAAAGTTTTTCTCTACTGCAGAACCAATTGTTTTGGGAGATGCTCTTGGGTGCAAAGGCATCCACATCCAAACTACCTTGTGACTGAATGGGGAATTTTGGGGTTGGCCGGTCACTCCACCAGCTGGGGAAGTTGGAAAATGAGCGGTATTGGATCAAGGCTTGAGTGAGCCACGAGAGAAGTCTCTTGATCCTCTTCCCCTGTTAGGTTACTTGGTTTGGCACTTTTCCAGAGGTAAGCTCTAAATATGAGCTGCTTTTTGCTTGAAGTAGCTTAGGAATTCTGTGCAGCAGTGGCAGAGGGAGAGATGTAGCATATTAGCTTCAATTTTGCGGTATCAGTAAATGCTCATGCATTGTGTGTGGTACATTAATCTTGACCCATGAAGACTTGTACAAAGAGAAAGTAAGTTGAATTGAATAAAAAGTAAATTGGCAGGTTAGTTCCTGTTCTCTTTCCTGAAAGAACGGGGTTTTTTTTGTTTGATTACATCTGGAAAGGAAAAGTCTTGTGGTGGGAGCATGCTAAGCACAGCGAGCTGTGTTGTGCTCCAACTCCTGTCCCATTAATGCAGCAGCACAAAACATTATCCAAGGACAGATGTGACCCCACTGCAGTTGATACCTACAATTGAATTTGTGTATCTTCTGCTGTAGATTACCTCACTGGATGGGTTTTCTCTGGAAATTTGATTCTTTGGGATCAGTCTCAGTAACGTTTTTCCAGGCAGATATCACCGTCACCTTGGGAAGTTGCAGTGGGCATGTCTGGAAGTGCTTGGCAGCGGGTGGGATTGTAGAATGGGTTATGGAGGTCTTTGAACCTGGGCTGTTTGCTTGATTTCTGCTTCAAAGGAAGGTTTGTTCTGCACGGTGTACCCTTCATGGTGTTTAGATTGTGTGATCTGTCAGTCGATCAAGTTTAGAAAAAAATCCACAAAACAAACCCCCAGCGAACAGCTGCAGAACAAAGCAGGCTTTTATTGTATCTCTTATTAACAATGAAAAGTGAACTAACTGCTGGTTCCTGTGGGACTGCTCCTGCCTTGATGATTTCTTAATATCTTTTGTTTTCTTCAAAGGTTAATCTCCTTTAGCTACCCTGTGATACCTGGCCTCTTTCCACAGGCACCTGCTTTTCTCAGCTGGGTCTTCAGTAGTGACCTTATAACTCTGCAGACAAACATGATCGTTGTTGATCTGTCAAATCCAATATCCCTTTGCTTAAATGTTAGGTGGATTTATGTTATTGCTTTGGGAAGCAGTAATCCAGAAGGGAATTCATTTTGCAGAGAGGTTTTCTGCCTTGCTAAAGGGCTGTTGGTTGGACGAGTCACCTGCCTAACATCATCGCAGTTGGTTTGCTTCATCCTTTGTTCATACCTCTATTTGTGTCTCACATGTAGACAAAGAAGCAAAGTCTGATCCTTGCCTCTGAGATGTGGCAATCCTCGCTTACAGTCAATGAAGGAGTGTCTCTGCCTTGGCAGTGCTGTATTTACATGCCCGTGGCTTACTGTGTAATGCTGTTGCAGAGAGAAGATAGCAGATGAAGGCCAGTTATCATTTGGACCCTGCTGATTCTTTGGTTGCTTACAACAGCAGTTTTAGAAGCCAGGAAAGTGAACAGTAGGGACAGCAAATAAGAGTTAATTCAGCCAAAATCCTCAAAACCAACAGCAACTGGCTGTGCTGGGCGCTTTGGGAAACCACTGTATATGTATGGCTGTGATCTCTCTCTCTGCTGTTCAGACCTGCAGAGCACTGCCAGAAATACAGATTAACGGCTGCTCTACTAAACGTTATCACATGCTCTTCTTTCTAGGGGTAGGTAGAGTAGACTGAGCTTATTGGAATAAAACTCCACTGCAACAGAGAAGTGACTGAAACAAAGTTTGTTAATGGAATGATATTTAATAGTATCTTCTGTGATGTTTTAGTCTGAAGAAAAAAAAAAAAAAAAAAAAGCATTTTCCAGCTGGCTGTGGGTCTGGCTTGACTAGAAGAGGAATACACATGTCCAGGGTTTGTGAGGTGAGTAACTGGGCTGTGCAGGAACATCTCTCTGGAAGTAGGATGTGTTTGCTCGAGCTGCAGAGCTGATGGACCCCTTATTCCTGACAGCTTGATGTCACCCCTGCACCTTGTTTAACATCTCCTGCTCTATGATTTCAGCAGCAACTTTCACAGTCTCCTTTTAAACATGTCCTTTCAACATTTGGCTGGGGAGTAGAAACATCTTAATGCAACTAAGAGTTGCTGCTTGCTGACCATGCATTCAGCTCAGACAATTGCTTCCCTTTCTGGCCATAGAAAACACTGTACATAAATCAAGATCCACCAGCACTTTAAGCACAGGCTGATTCTTGTGTGGGTCTCTATGTGGAAGCCAGCCAACCCAAAGGAGCCCAGCTCCGTAATGGAGCTGCTACTCAATGCAGGAATAGAAATATTAAGAAACGCAAAAACCAAAAGCAGCTTGAGGTGAGGTTACTTCATTTTATTGCAGACTTGTGAAAAGATGCAGGGACCCAAGCAAACTGATGAATAATTATTTTTCAAAAGTGTTTACAGCTTTGGGTCATTTGTCTTGTAAAACCTCAGAATGCTGTTGCCTTTGTATATAGCTATTTATTTGTCACATTGTTTGCACAAACCCTATCTGTTCACAGATTATATGTCCAGACTTACCCCAGACAGGATGTGAAGCAATTTTTTGGAACGGGTATAAAACAAAAAGTTGCATTAAGGTCATGCGTGCGCTTATTTTCTTAGAAGCTGTTCTATCATTTCAAGATGTGTATTTGTTTTAATAGGACAGAAGCAGGCGCGTGCTGAGTGCTTTGTACTCTGATGACTGAAGGTAGCTGGGCTTGTACATTTGAGTTTCCACAGATCTATTTGCAGCTGCTAGAGCAGCAAAAGAGGATGTGGGTGCCTCTGTATTACAGCTATTCAGGATAAATGTCAGGTGAACCAACACATCTGCTCTTTTGTATTTCCTTGCTTCTCCTCTTCCTCATTTCCCCGAAGAAAGGGAAATTGCTGGAAGCTACTGTCTACCTAAATGCAAATTATTGGAGACACCCAGTGGTCGTTTAGCTGTCCTTTCTTTTGTATGCTTTGGGTCTAAAACAGGTCCCAGTGCAAACTGATGCTATGGCAAGCCCTTGCCCGTGAGAAGGAAAGTGTGCTTTTGCTCTGTAGCACTTCGAAGTTTCTCGGATTAATACTTTTATTCTGATGCTCTCTGGGCACTTTGTTCCTCGAGGCTGTTTAGAAGCTCCAGGAAGATTTGTGCGGTGGGTTTTGGTGGTGGTCATTTTTAAAGGATTTTTTTGCCTCCTTTGACCTGATCAGCAGATAACTTTAATGTAATCATTTGTTAGAGATGGAACTCTTTATGAATTAGATGGGGGGACTGAACTGACCTGGAAAACAATTTGTTGTGAATTCCCCAAAGGAATGTTAGAATTTCAGTAGTAAAACATTTCTCTCTGCTCATCTCTGCAAGTTGTGAGTCATTAGGGATAGAGTCATTTTGTAAGGAGTGTTTTCTGTTGTTAAAAATTCATTCTGCTAAATATTGCAAGAGAAAATGCATTGATAAACTTGGAACTTCTTAGCCACAGGTACTCAACTTTTTCCAACTTTGACAAACGCATACCACAGGGGCTAAGATACATTTTCCATCTACACACCACCAACAACACCCCATGCCCCCCCCTTCTCGCCCTCCCAACCTGTCATGGCTAGCTGGAACACCTGAAGATTCCATGTTCACAGCAGTAGAACTTGGAGAAGACCTGGGGTTCTGTAAAAGTGTTTTGAAAGAAGCTATAGGCTGGGCAACAGCAGTTGGTCTTTGCCCTGGAAAAATCTTAGCCCAGGTTTTGCAAGCTCAGTAAGAAGATTGCTTTGTTGTTTGGTGGGGTTTTTTTTGGTGGGGTTCTTTTTTCCAGCTGGAAAGGCAAAGCAGCTGTGTCAGCACACTGGGAGCATCCTACTCTAAGCCTCCGTTACCTTCCAGCATATCTTTCTGCCTGTCTGGATGGCTTATACCAGGTGCAGCACCAAAGGTAGACAGCCTTTCTGTCTTGTTTACAAAAACACATGTATTGATTGGCATATAAAAATGCAGCAAGTGGCATTTATTCCATTATATTCTATACTTGCTAGCAGTACAGCTATATACACAAAGTCAATGGCACTATCAATGTTTGCTGTGGTTTGAGTACAGATGTTTGCTGGTGTATCCTCCTCTGCCAGATGCTTGTAAAAACCTGTTACCATTAAAAAACCCCACCAAGACATCAAATGGTGCTTTCAATATTAGGGAAACCTTTAGAATCATTCCTTTAACTGACATTTTTAAAGAATCTGTTTGGGTGGTGCAATGAGTTTGGAGAGAGATTAATATGGTACTGTGGGAAGAGCTGAAGTAAAGTTTGTATTTCTGCATGCTACAGTACTGGATATTAGAGAAATAAATAAAACCAGTGGTGGTCAGTGTAATTCGGAGGAGTTTAAAAAATAGAGCAGTTTGAAAAAGTTTGAAAATTATGTTATTTCTGTTAAAAGAGAGGCAGCTGCTTAATGGAATAAGGGGCTACAAAGGGACTTAAGTGACTTAAGAAAAATAAACTCTCTAAGAAAAATGACTCTTTAAGAACTGCATGGAGCAAGCTTTCAGATGTGGTATCTAAAGTTGCTGACACCTGCCTGTCAGCTACCTGTCACTTGTGCCACGGTTAGGAAACATGAACGTCCTGGCCTGAGATTCTCTGAGAACCAGCAGTTATGTGATGGTCATTCAGCTCTCCCACCGTCACGAGGGGCATAGCTGTATGCAAGGCAAGAACTTTCTTCCTGGGGTGCCCCGTGTGCCATGTGCAGGCAGACATGTGTCCGGTCCCTTTCTGGTGCACACCCTCAGCCTGGTGTCCTGATGTACAGGTGTCCTGATGGTGAGGGAGAGCTTTGAATGAGAAAGGACCATACATTCTGGAGAGAAGAAGGAGCAAAGAAAGGCAGTTAAAGACAGCCAAAGCAGGACCAGGCGTGCAGCTGTGCCCACATCTGCACTCCCTTCCTCCCAAATCTGGTGTGCTCTCCTCCCACCTCTGTTGGGAGCTGCACATGTTTGGCTTTGTGCGGATTTTGCTCAAGGAGGAGGGTTTTAAGGCTGAAGACTTGGGGACCTTCTGAGCTGGGATCTGTCTGGAGGGTCCTGCTGAGCATGGATTAGACTTGAGGCAGGACAAAGCTTAGCTCAAAGCATGTGTGTAGTGGGGCATCAAGCCACCAAGTCTTCTCGGATGGCAAGGGACTTGAGGAAAAGCAGAACAGCTGGTTTTGTTTTCTTCATTGCTGACCCTCAAACCATCCTTGCTGTGAGTTACATGGCTATTTCCCAGTTCTGCTCCTGAAATTGAACGTTACCTATTTGGAAGAGCACTTTTTGTGGGTATTAAGCCAGGTTTTTGCTTTCGCAAGGGCGGAATTACTTCAAAGGTCAAAGGCATGCTCATCTCATCTGCAGCCTCACTTACGGTCCCACTCAGCCCCACGACAGCAGCAGGCACAGACTGCCTACATCATCTCCTTTTTGGGCCATGGGCTGTCCTGGGAATCACAGCTTTTATTGAAAATTCCCTGTGTTTTGATTTGAGTTAGTTGAAATATAAATACAATTAGAGTTAGCAGAATACCTCCGACTTAGATTTTTGCCCTCTCGTTTATGCTCCAGGCATTATGCTTTAGGCAGCAGCTAAAATGGGAACTAAGCTATTAAAAGGCCCACAGGTCCTGACTCAAAACTCTGTTTCATGTTTAAAGGGAAGGGATGAGATATCAATGCTTTGTAGCAACGCCTGCTCAGCAGGGATGGTACATTGAAACTTGCAGTGGGTTTGGATCCTGTTCTGTATCCGCAAAGAAAGCAAAAGGATTGAGGTCCAATTTGAACTGTACAATTGAATTTGTGGAATGCATAATAAATTGTACCTGAAGACTTGAAAATACCTGATTATTATATTTTTTTTACATGAGTTCAAAACCCCAGAAGACTCATCTACCAAAAAAATTAAGTTCTGGATTTTTACATGCAGTTACAGAGCTTTGCATACATAAGCGTTTTTGCACAGTTTGGGGCTTATGTTGTCTCTGGATACAAATTAAGTCATAAAAGCATGTAACAAGTTCCTAGAAGGAAGGCTGCTGCTTCTCCAGTGCGGCACTGTCACTCTACCTGGTTCCATGATATTTACAAACCATGGTTTGAGCAGGGATGTCTCCGTTTTACTCGCTCTGCCTTTGCTGTTTTTACAGTTGTATGATTCAGAGTATAATTTTCTTATTCAGTCTAATTTGCATTGCTGCTATCTCTTTTTACAGCTATCTATTTCAAGCTATGCCCACTCACTGCATTAGCCTGTAAATGCAGACATCGGCTACTGGAGCTTCCCAGAGATTGATTTTATGGAACTTAACTGGAAATAAAATGATACCAATAAAATCTTCGTCTTACTTTGCCTTGACAAACTGCAGGCAAAGTCGGCCATGCATCTTATGATGGGTTCTCCTTTAGCCTGTGAGCAGTCCCATTTTCCTGGGAAAAAGGTAAGCGTGGAGCACTGCTCACGGTGTGTAGAGATAGAGCAAAATCTGTAGCCCTGTAAATAAGGGGCTATTGCTCTCAACTGGAGTCATAAACTCTTCCACTTTTTTTTCAATTACCAGCAGTTGCCATAATTTGAAAGGTGGTACCAGAGCTCTAGCTGATGAAACTGTTTAAAAAATGAGAGAGAGAATATTTTTTTCCTGTTTCTTATTTCTAGTGGGAGGGGAGCGGGTGAAAAAGAATCAGCATCCCGCACTGCTGAGCATAGGAGGTCTCTGACCTTGGCAGAGTCGGTGTTTGAACCGAACAGTCCCCATTAGCTTTGTAGGAATTACATGAAAAATGGGTGGAGAGAGGATATGAAAGATACTACCTAATGAAAATGAGTCTTATGAATATAAGCAATTGGAAACCTTGCCTTTTAACAGGGAATGCTGCAGTCTGAAAACAACACATTATAGGGAGGTAAATGTTAGCAGCCCTGCGAATGTGGTAGAGGCTAGGAGAGGTTATAGAGGAAGGGATGGGTTCGAGTAGACTGTGTGGCACTAGAAAAACAGGCTGATTTGGGCACACAAACTCTTTCAAGAAAGGAAATCCATTTCTGTAATAAAACCTTTTTCATTTGCTTGCGTAATAGCTGATTATGCACTTCTATTTTGTGCTATTTTTTTTGCTTTACCTTAGACCAAAGATTATTCCCACCCACCCCCTTCCCTTTCAGGTATCAACAAAATACATTTGTTTTGTCCTTGAGAAACAGTATTGTTTATGTAGCAGTAGCTGTGTTCACAGGGGTAAGGGAATATTAGCAAAACTCCAGTTTACTGAGATGGAGAACTGTGAACTAGGAAAATAGTAAAAGTATGATGAAAAACTTTTAGAAAAAAGCATGACAAGAGTTTGGAGTTTAGTTACTGATTTCCAGTGATTTTTCTTGTAATATTTCCTATATTGTCTTGTATTAGAATTTTTTTTTTTTGTTGCTGCCATTTGCCTTTAAGAAATACAAATATCAAATGTTCTTAAGATGCTGTTTCCTGAAAACATGAAAGTAGTTGGACCATCAGTGGTAGTTAAGAAAAACATTCCTGATGTAGTGGAGCCCTTTTGAAGTCCAGCACTTGCTGGATAAGCTCCATTGCTGTTAGGTATGTTTTTCTCCCTGTGCCCAGTAAACTGGACTCATAGGACCCTTTCTACCACGGAGGCGGATGTAAAAAAAAAAACCAACCCAAAATTGATACGACGGCTTTGGGAATCATTCAAGCATCCTTAACATTAGTGGAAATTCCTCACTGAGTTCAAAGGGGAAAATTCTGCAGGGGTGGCAAGTGCTACCTTACTGGGTCAAACACTGGGATGCAGCATCGGGTTCCCAGTGTGGATTTTAGATGTGATGGAGGTGCTGGCCCACACCTGAGACCTGTACCCTGCATTTTCTGAGCCCACCTGATGAGTGTCCTACAAGAGCTGGCAGAGCACACCACCAGCTCTACAGCCACATTAGCATCCATTGCTACATGATTGCTGTCTCATGTCTGTTTCCTGTTGTCTAAGCCTGTTTCCCTTTAAAGTTTGGTCTTAAATACTGCTAGCTTGAAATGTAAGATGTAGACCCGAAATCAATTTTTCTGCAGTACCTTTCTAATCAACTGGCCTCTGGCTTGCATTTCTCAATAACTGCAGGGATTTTGTGGTGGCAGGTCTCTGAGTGGGCTTCTGCCTTTCAGCAGAGAACATGTGCATGGAGGGAGAACACCTGCTGATCAATCTCCAATGTCCTTCCCAAAATTGGCTTATTCCATCACAGCTCACTTGTGCCTGCCACTGAGTACGCGAAAATAGTCTTGTTAGACACATGCGAGGGCCTCTGCAAGTAACATGCTGAATTTATCTTTTCAGCAGCACAATGAAATATGTGATATTATCAAGATCAGTCCCATTTACATCCTACTGCTCCATCATTTCTAGTGTACTGGGTTTGGCTAAATAATCCAATGCAGAGCACACAGGCATATTGCCAGTGGAGAGAGGAAAGCTGAAGTGTTAACAATGCTCTTGTCTGGAAGTTTTATGAAAACTGACAGTTTTAAACTTTGCTGTCTAAAATCTGGACCCTGTGGTGGTGGTGCACCTTGATCAAACTGATCCTCATATCAGAGGTTAGCCCTTAGTTATCCATTTAGGGTCCCCTGCTCCTCCTAAAGAGGAGGGTTCTTAATCAGGAACATCATCCTGTTCCTTTCATAGACCTGCCTCATCAGCTTCCCCCTGGACTAAATTGCCTCCTCTGCTTGTATTAGGTAAAAGTTGAGAGCATGTTCGCAAGGCGCACACAAATGCCAAGGCTTTAAACTCTACAGCTTATTAAAATCAACTGTAAAGCTGGTGTCTTAAGAGTGACTTGTTCAATGGTTATAACAACTCATCAGCAGCTATTGCAGGTGCATCCACTTGCAACACAGGCTGCTTCAAGTCCGAATGACTTGGTCTATTTGCGTGACTTACAGTGAAACATGTGATCCTGAAAATCAAATCAATGCTGGGCTGTTGGCAGGTTGTGACTCGGTGGCAGTGTAAATGCACACTGAGCAACCACAGGGTCAGCACGGCTGTGACAAACACCCCACCACGGCTTCAAAAAGCTAGAAAGGATTCTTGAAAGTTTGTCTCTGACATAAAATAGAGTGGTCTGAGGGCACTGTGCATGAACTGGATTCAGATGGCTTCAAAATGCCCTTATCAGCATGATGGCATTTTACCAAACAATCATATTGAGTAAGTTTTGCCACAGCTTATTTGTGCTTACATGGTCCCTTTGTTGGCTCTTCCTTGGAACAATGATGTTCAAAAAGAGCTGAATTCACAATTATTTTTTTTTCCTTCAGTAGCAGCCATTGTACTTCTGCAGAAAAATTCTGTTCTGTGAATTATTTAATTTGAAACCAAAGCTCAGGGAAAGTCCTTGTAATCACAGTACGGGTCATGTAGGGGCCCTCAGCTGCTCATTTAGGGAGAAAGAACAAGTAGGGTCCAAAAAGGCTCAGCAGGGAGAAAATTGTTTGTGGAAGGAAGTTAGTCTAGAAAAGCAACAGCACACCCGTGCTTACTGCTCACCTGCTTTTACATAAAAACAAGTCCAAATTGGAACTGATGGCCGCAAAGTCTGTTCAGAACTCTAGATGCTCAAGTTCTCTGTGTTCTTCCTTTTGAAAATTCATTTAAAGAAGCTGTTGAACTGATGCTCAGCCTGTTGCTGCTGAAGCAATGGGATTTTTGTAGCACATAGCAATGAAAGAAGGTATTCACAGCAAGGAGAAGACCACGTGCTCAGGGTTCATCTCGCTGTGCTTTGGTTCCTCTTCTTTCTCTGCAGTCGTTTTCAAATAGGTTTTCAGTGAGGTTGTTGCAGGGAACCCTCTGCATCACATATATCAACTTTTTGTGTACAAATAATAGGGCAAAGTTGCTTTCAGTCCCTTGGCTGAAGGGAAAGAGAAGCCCCAGCCCAACCAGATGGATTTTATTCTTGTTTATTTGAGATTTATCTCTCTATTGTCTTATTATCTTCCTTTTTTTCTCCCCTCTCGTGGTACTCCCTGCTTGCCAAATGATTTAGGTTGGGACCAGGAGCACATCTTTGTGGGTCAGACAAACTTTCTGATATTGTCATCTTTTGTATTGCATCTTTTACCAATATGAAGTCTGTCTCTCTATCTGCTAGGCTGTAAGATAGAAATCATATTAAAAATTAAGCTGGTCTTCCGTTTGAATATGCACTTTTAATAATGTATTTAGCTGATGACTGTTCATGTTAGCTTGCCTCTATTTTTCTGCTCCACCCTAGCAGAGCTGCTGCTGGCAGGCTTATACCCAACACAAGTCCAGTCTTGCACTGGAATAATTTCAGAGTAGTTCCAATTAACAAAAAGCACCTGTACTTGAGGAAAAACAAGGTACAGCAGAATAGAGGGCCTGGATATTTCCTCTTTTTCCTTTCCTCTGAGTGCAAAACTATTCTGAGTTATTCCCTGTGTTTCATTTTAGTGTTTGTATTTATCTTTTCTGTCCCATCAGTTAGTGGTACAGTGCCTCCAAGATCCAGCCTGAAGCACCTGCAAAGAAAAGGCAGCAACGACAGGTCAAAGGAAAGGCCAAGAACACACAGATATTTTTGTCTTCATTTGATCTGTTTCAGTGTCTTGTCACAGCCCTGCCCTATGGTCAACATTTCCAGCCCATTTTTCTGTACAGATTCTTCATCCTTCGGCTTTGGTGCCAGTACCTGAGGCAACCATCTGGGATTAGGGGGACTTTAATTGGCTGGTTTTATATCAGCTGTAAGAAAGAGATGATATTTTTATCGTCAGGCCAGCAACAATGCTTCAGCGGTTATCTAGTGCTGTAGACTGACAAGCTGGTCCTCCGTAGTCCCTCAGCCCCCACCCTCCCTCCTGTGAAGGAGAAAGCCAGGGAAGCTGCAGCATCCTAATTTTCCAGATGACAGTGCTCCTGAGCCTCCCGGGGAGCTGGAGACAGAGCTGGTCCCAGCTGCGTTTGGCTCCCTTCAGCTTGCGGAGGCTGAGCCAGGAGATGGCTGCTTCCTCTGGAGGAACGTGTGCCTTCCAGACCGGCCTGTAAACACGGGAGCTGCCTCACCCCCCGCAGCAAACAAGGAATGAAAATTGTAATAAAACATATTAGTATGCCAAGAGCTGGCCAAGTTACTAGGGCACATATTGGCAGAGCTGTAAAGCAGAGAATGAAGTTCAAAATGCTTGCAGTTATTTACAAGCTTCACATTGTTTTAGAGAATAAATTACTTTATGGTGGTTTTATACAGTAAAGGAGACGGGAACAGGTCCTCAGCTGCCTTCCCCAAGATGTCCTGACCATAGTCCAGCTCTTCTGCAGGGTCCTGAATAGCAAACCAGATGTGGGTGAGGGAGGAGAGGGAAGGATCCCCATTCAGGAAACATTTAAAGATGCTTTCTTCTTCTTCAATTTTAAAATCATGCTCTTTACCCAAAACTGTAGTGTCTTCCCCACGTTTTCTTGTTCTTTGATTCTAGAATGAGATTTCAAAGGTAAATGGAATGTCCTTGGTGGCTGAGATGTCACCCTTCCCTTTGATTGAGCTGACCCATCTAATGCTGACGTTTGCCAATTCTTTCAGTTGCCAGACTTTCAGTGCAGCTTGAAATCATACCCTTTCCAAGTAACTCAAAGCCATCTTTAGAAAGTAAGGGTAAAAATGGCTTTACAGCTGTTTTTAATGCTTTTCTGAGCCACAGATCTGATACATGTTTTCTTATTAATATAAAATCCCAGCAATGCTCCCCCACCATAACTCAAATCTTTTTTTCTCCCATGAGACATACATTTGGTACTAACCCACAGCATTAAATTCTCCTGTCCTGTGGCATTTTTACCCATTGCTTTTTTGTTACCAGATGCATGTCTGTGATTGACAGAATTGCTAATCCATTATAATCATATTTTCATAATTAGTCCCACTGAGCCTCCGATGCCTGCACGCAAGCATAGGTAAACTACAGTCTGCCACAATATGTTTTTACTTACTGACAGCTCAGTGTGAAGGAAATGTCTGTCTAATTCCTGCAACGGTTATTAGAGTTGCCTTTTGTTTTTCCTTTCACCCTTTCTTTTTCTTGTTCGTTTCCCCCTGCCTCACGAAGTCTCTGCTAATGTGGACTCTTTGTTGATTACAAGTCATTATTATCAACTTCTAATCCTTAAGAATACCAGAAAATGTTGGAGACTGGAACTTCAAAGTCACTTTTTGAATGAAAACACATGGAAATGCATCAATTATTCACTAGGTAAAGCCTGAGCAGACATAGATGCCAATACCTGTTTATTTTCCCGATGGAGGAAAGATTGCCAAAGCTTTCAGATTTGTCTTTTTGCATCTTTTCACATCACGTCATCATGGCTATGTCTTACGTGCCATGCGACCTTGTGTCCCATCCAGCCTTTTCTCAGTCTTGGATGACTTTGAGGCATTAGCTCATTGCTTGGCACCTCATTCCAGGTTTGGTTCTGCCATTGATCATGGACGAGTACCTGGGAAGAGTGTGGAGACAGTCCAGCAGAATCCATCTGAAGGGCTGTTGGGCAGTAAGCACTATCCCACTTACTCTTCATGGATGTCCTGCCAGTTCCTGCTGCTTGCCCTATTCCTCTGGACTTTGCAGCCACCCAGACTACTATGTGACTTCATTGTTGGTTGCAACAACTTCCTGAAATTTGCTTTATTTCTAACAAGATTAGTGTAAATCTTGGATATTTCTTGAGGTTATCATCTTTTAATTTAAAAGATTGAACAAAAAGTGTTTAATAACCCCCAAATAAGATAACTTAAAAAAAAAAATGTTTAAAGATGGTGTGGTTTGGGTGGGCCAACACCTCAATTATTTAGAATGTTCTATCCATCTCTTAAATAAAGATTTGCAAAAGTTTATTTCACATCGACCTGCCCTGATGTTTCTACCCCCTGTACCAAACCTTTCCCCAACAACTTAACAGCTTCGGTCATAAAATCTGAGCACCTTATCTGCCTTGCGAGTTCTTGATGAGGATGGAGGGCTGCAAACCCCAGGCAGCAAGAAGTGAGGCATCTGAAGCATTCACTGATAGAAAGATAAATTGCTGCTGCAGGGATCGTAAGGCGTTACCCGACCACAGGAGAAGCTGAGGTCCAAAGGGGAGCAGCAAGGACTTTATATGTGAAAATCAGCCACCTTCTTAATTACTGCCATCATTAATCACCTGCATGTGTCGTACGATCTATTCTGATCACAGAGTGGGTAAGTAGGATGGCAGGAAAGGTAACCTGGAAGGGCTGCGTCTGGCTCTGTGCTTTGATCGGCAGACAGCTCTGCTGGTCAGAATTGCAGGCATAACCTCCCCTTACCTCTGTAACCTTTAGGCTGCTGCAAGGGGAAGATGAGTTTCCACTTTATTTTTGGTCTCTGGCTTCGCCTGTGCTCGCAGCTGTCAGGGCACCCTGCGTCTGGATCTCCTCCAGGTGACAGGATGTGAAATCTCCAAATCTCAGAAGCCAGCATTCGATGGTGGAGAGCTCACGTGGGACTCTCCAAAGTGCTCCTGTCTGCTGCAGCTGAGCATCACCCCTGTACAGGCAGGTTATGCGGATCAAGCACACCGGTGGTACCAGTACTCTTCAGGGGTTTGCTGGGGGGCGTTGGGAGGAGTGCACTTGTTTTCCTGCCTCCTTTAAACAAGACAAGGGAGATGGCTTCTCTCCGATTCCCACATCCTCTTGTTACTATGCTATCAGAGATCGTATCTTCTACTAGCCAACTCCCAAGAGCAACTTTATGTGCTTTAAAATGAGCATACGCTTGTGCGAAGCCTAAGTAATGAATGAATACTGTGCTGAGCAGGGCAGTGCCGAGCACTGGGGGACTTTTGCTGACACACTCGTTTCCAATAAGGCACGGGGAGCTCTGGGTGAGGCAAATCCCTCCTTAGGAGACTCTTTTGCAGAGATGCTCAGTGCGAATCCCTCAGCCACAGAAGTCTGATTTAGTTTTCTTTGCCTTTTTTTTTTTTTGTATTGAGTTTGCATGGCAAGGATTTGGTAGTGGGGGGGGGCTGCAGGAGTGGCTTCTGCAAGAAGGTGCCAGAAGGTTTCCCCATGCCCGATGGAGCCAGTGCCAGCTGGCTCCCAGCCGAGTCCAACGCTGGCCATGTGATGGGGCAACATGTTTAAGAAGGGGAAAAAAAGCTGCGCAATGGCAGCCAGAGAGAGGAGGGAGAGAAATCGGGAGTGAAATTGAGCCTGGGAAGAAGCGAGGGGTGACGGGAATGTATTGGGGTTATTTCTCATTACCCTACTCTGAGCTGATTGGTAATAAACTAAACAGATTTCCCCAATCTGAGTCTATTTTGCTCACAACGGTGACTGGTGAGTGATGTCCCCGTCCTTATCTCCACCTTTCCTGTTATTTTCTCTCCTCTGCCCAGCTGGGGAGGGCAGCGATGGAGTGGCTTTGGGGGGCACCTGGCCTCCAACCAGGGTCAACCCACCATAGTTTTACAGTGTTATTGCTTAAATAGCATGCTTTATGCTCTCTTACTGGTGGCCTTAGGGTCTGAGCTGGGCTGCCTAGCTGGGAACACAAGCATCTCTGGGCTGTGCCTGGCCAGCACCCTTTCTTTGTAATGGGACAGATGCAACACACAACCAACTAGGAAAAAAATTGCTTTTCCCTGCACTTAGTGGCCAGGGCAGACCCAGCAGCATTGGGGGTGACGATCTGATAGCAGAGCTTTTTGTGTGGTTAGAGCTCCAGCTGTAACACTACGAGGGATGTTTATGTTTAAGTAAAAGGGATGCGGGCTGTGAGCTCTGGAGAACCACGCCTGGCTTTCTATGCCTTTATGACCTGATTCTTGCCTTTTGGCCTCACCATACCACCGAGGTTGAGTTTGCAGCCCCCAAAGGCTTCTGTAACAGACCACGTGGTGTGCCATTCCCAAACTTATAATACTTTGTTTTAGAAGATGCTAGAAATAATTTTGTTATGCCTAACAGAGATTGGTTGGAGCATGGTTTTTAATTTAACTTTCAAAATGAACAAACAGCAGTGGATATTTCTGTATCTCTAGACAAAAAACATGGGTGCAATGGAGAACCTTGGCTTTTGGCTCGTTGGGTCTTGCAGCAGTTGCAAAGCAGATGTCTTGGAGTGTGAGAAGTTTAGGATTTAGGTGAGCTGTGCCAGAGTCTTCACTGTTGCCGACCTAATTAATAGGGGAGATGGTCTGACACTCTCTAGTGGCAGCACATGGTTAAGATGTGCAAAAAGGTACTGAAGCAATAGGAAAGTAGCATCCTGGCTTTTCTAGTAGAAGTCATAGGTGAGTATTGGTTAATGAAGCACATGCTGGTGTTTGATGGAAAACTCAGGCCTTGAAGTCTTTCATGAATAAATTCATTAGCAAACCTTTTAAAAAAGTATAACTCAATTTCCCTTCCCATTACCCCCAAAATGGATTCTAGCACAAAGCCAGTTAAGAGGAATGAGGGCAAAACCTCACCAGACCTGCCAGTATCTTTTCACCTGGTTGGATGGGAGGTGAGGCTATGCTTGTGATGGGAGATGATTACATCCCTCTGTACCTGTACTTGCAGATTCAAAGCACAGGGAAGGGCTGCTTGGGGAACAGCTGTTGCCCTGGTGCTCTCTCCAACTCCGTGTGATGACGTGAAGTAAGATCAGGATTGAAGGTGTGAGTTGGTAGTGTTGCTTCTGCTCTTTCCTTGTTAGCATCAAGTATTTTACCAATAACAATGCATTTGTGGGAAAAAGAAATGTATGGTCTAGTGTTTTCCATTGGCATATAGCATAGACTTTCAAGCAGAGGGGGCCAACTTTGTTTCAGTGCCTGGAGTCAAGGTTTCCTTATCTGTACAGCTAGGGTACTACAGAAAATAGCTATGGAGAATTCTCCATGAAGTGCAAAGGATGTGTTACTTGTAATAGAATGCATTTCCACGGGCGGTGCGGGCGTGCAGGGGCAGGTATTCCTGTCTCCTACCCCAGGGTTGAGGCTGTCCATCTCCTCACCTGCTGTGGGAAAGCCGCGGATGGCTGATCTTTTGAGGAGAGTTCAGCTCAGGGTTATATCAGTAGGTCTGTTAGATACTGAATAATATATCCTGGCAGCAATGTTTCAGTCAGTGACACAAATGTGACATTTGCCTGCATCATGTCTTTTTTCATCCGCCTCCCTTAGATCAAGGAGGCTTAAAATCTCTCTGGTGTTTTGGATGACTGGTCATCTGTGGAAAGGGGGCCAGTTGAAGGTGAAATGGCTGAGACAGTTGCATCAAAACATCCTCAGAGAAACAAACAGATCCCAAATGTGAACATGGCCCTTTCCCAGCAGCTTGTATGTGACATGCAGCCATGAAATGAAGTGTACCGGGAAATAAAAGCAGTGTGCCATGATGCACAGTGATGCTTGTTTGAGGGCTTTGAGGACCACCTGCCTGTCAGGGCCATATGGTTTTCTGTGCAACTGCTTGAGGTAACTACAGACTTTAATAGAGTTAGATGTGCAACTCTAAATGCTGCAAAGGAAATAATTCTTATGATCAATGAGCTTGCAGCGTAACTTCTTGGGGTGGATGGTAACTAAGAGGCTTGTTCTAAGTTTGAGAATCATAGAGTTATTTAGGTTGGAAAAGTCCTGTGAGAATGGTCCAGCCTGTCCAGATTCCTCTGCAGAACCTTCCTACCCTCAAGCAGATCAGCACTGTCGATTACAACAGGACCAAGAAGAGGAATAGGTACAGCCAATATACCCTGCACATCTGTAATTTATGCTTAATTAAATAAAACGTCTGGCAGTCCCTCAGAGCATTTTTGGTACTCTATGTATCTTAAGTAATGTAGGCAATAATATTTCTGTACCAGCGGCAATGAACTGTGTTCTTGGTAAAACTGGGTCGGTATCGGGGTTTTGTATGGTTCTGCCCATCATCTTTTGGTTAAACTTTAGAGAAACTAGATTTCACGAACTTGTCTTCAGGGCAGTTGGCCTGTGCTGGCCTTGCCATCTGCCAGGGAGGTCCTGCTGAAGTTCACCTCAGAAGTCATGTAGATTTTTGACCTCTGCAGAGGAAGAAAAAGGGGTTGCTAACAGGAGCTTGGTCCTCACAAACCCTTAACTTGCAGCCTGAGGCAGCCAGCCTCAGCTGTCAGCCTCAATAGGAGCCTCCTGAAAACCTTTCCCTTCCTTCTTTAAACTCTGTAAATTCATCCTTTCTACATATCTCCTGGCAGTACTGATGCCCTAACACTGTTCCCATCACTTTTGATAGAAAGTAGATTTAGATGCTAAGAGATCTGAATGGAAGACTTGAGTGAATTTTCTTCCTCCGATGGTGACTTCTGGCCATCCTCCAGATGGGTCCCACATCTCGGAGAGGATTACCCATACACGGGGGCACTCGGACAGCAACCTGGCAAGCTCTGTGGGGAAAAACCTCGTATGGTTGTTTTCCTAGTTGCTCTGCAGAACAGAATAGCACTGGGCTGCTCGGTTACTTGCGATGACAAACAGAAAATGGACAGACAAACCAAGTAAAGGTGACTCGATCAAATGAAAACTATTGCAAATAAACTTCCCAAAGTGAAGAAACTAATTTAGCTGCACGTTTGTCAGACTGTCAGTTTATCTTCCACCTTCTGTGCCAGACTATCCAAGCACTAAGCACTGCCATGTTTGCTTCAATTTACTCAATTTATGTGTACAGGAGGGAATGGGGGTGGAAAAATTGATATTTGCCTCTGCATATCGACGTAAGGGAACTGGAGAAGCGGAGGAATGTGCAAAGCAGTTCCCAGAACCAGGGACTCTGAGGGATAATTATAAAGGCCACCAAATGCATAGCAGAAAGGCTAATTGTAATAAATTGGCCAGGAAACTTAAAACTTTGGTTGTGCATTGCAGCAAAGCAAGAATTAATTCCTGGGAGCAGACAAGGCCCCAGGATGGCAGAAGGCTGATACAGTTGGCTCTGGGCGCATTCAGACTTCCCTGGCATCTCGGTGCCTTGGCATGTGAGAGGGTAACAGGAATGAGAGCCTGCCCTGCCAGCTCCAGCACCACAACTGATTGGATTTGGTGCCCATTAAAGCAACAACGATTCTACTGTGTGGCCTCTGGATGATCACAGAACAAGTGAGCAAATGCAGATAATCGCGCAGCAAGGGCCGTGGCAAAGGAGAGGCCAACGAGGCCTCAAGCTGGGAGAATCAGAGCAGGCTCTAGGTCCAGGGAGCGTGGGGATGCTGGCTGAGGATGGGACTCCACCTGGACTAGGAGAACTACAGGCATCAGGCTTTGTCTTGTCCAGCTCTTACTAAAAGAGATAAGCACGGAGAAGCTACAGCATGTGCTGGAAATGCCTTTATGGTATGTTGGTTTTTTGCATTTTTTATTTATTCTGTTTGGTTGGGGTTTTTTTTGGCCGGGTACATCGTTTGTTAACGTGTAGCTACTCTTTCCCTCCATGACAAGAATGGGTTGAAATGCTGGAGTGAGGAAAGTGAAGGTATTGGTCACATTTTGCTGAAAGGGCTGTGCTTAAGGCAGTCCGAATTAACTTACTGCTGGGGAAGGTGATCTAGGGTAATCCACATCAATTAATTTAAAACATTTTCCTCTTGTGTCTCAGCCTAGCTTGTGGTGAAGACATGATACAATGTAGGGTTTTCCATGCTTTACAAGCCCTGAAAGAATTAGATGTCACAACCATCTACACGGAAATAATAATGGGTGGACTGAATATGACACTTCAGATTTGCCAACGGAGTAGAGGTTTCTCCTGTGCTGGTACAGTCCTGCCCTGTGGGCTGCAGTGTCCTACACCATTCTTTCCTTTTCTGAACCCCTCATGGTGGGGTAGACCCTCTACAGTAAACTGAGGCTTTGGGATCCTCCTTTTTTGTCTTTGTCAATACATGGAAGAGCTGATGTGCTGGCTGGCAATGGGATATACCCATTTTTGCAGCCTTTCATATCTAGTTAGCTAAAAAAAAATAAATAATGAAAGGAATATGTTCCCTCCATTCTTTCTCTTGGTCTACCTTCTGTAATCTTCCCAGGGCTATCTGAAGCTTGCTTTGTTTCTTTCTGAATCATTTGTTGCCCAGGGTCCAAAAAACCACATCTGTAGTTCTGCCTTAACTGTGTTTGCTGTCTGTGAAACTCGAAGCACTTTGTTCCTGGGATGCTGAGTGCACCCAGAGTAATGCAGCACCCAAAGGATTGCTGCACGGGGAGGAGATGCAGAACTCCTGCCACAGGCACAGTCATGCAGGAGCCAGATGCTTCAAGAAGAGAAAGTCAGCACTTTCCCTTACACCCTGTGTAGGTAAAGGGCAGACTATCTGAGTATTAGGGAGATTGTTTTGTTACTACATGCAGGAGTGTCAAAATTTTCTATGACTCCCATGTTGCATTATGCACATTAAATTGGCTGTGCTGACCTAAGCTCCTGTGTCCCAAGACCCTGATAGCATTCACATATGTCGAGTGGGCTCTTCTCTGCTGGCTGGCATCTACTTCAGGGATTTTGAACCTTTGTAGCTGGAGTTGGTTGGTCTATTTATGTATAACTGATTGGTTATCACCAATCACTGGGAATAATTTGCCCCTGGATAACTGCTGATGACTGCATGTGGAACCTGATGGTGGGGATGCCTATTTGTGTACTGCCTGTGTTATACTTGCTGACTTCTTACTTTTCCTGTACATATATTCTATCTATATATAAACACATGCGTTTACTTCAGAAGGGGCCTTAGGAAAATGTATTTGAAGAGCATTTATTATTCTAAGCTTGTCTTGATTAACCCTGGGGAGAACGTGGCACACGGGCCAGGAACAATAGCGACAATTATATTGACTCCATTTGCTTCACAAGAGACACAGTGGACCTCAGAGTCTGTGTTTCCAGGGGGTCATGCAGATTCTTATTTCATTTTTATCTGTAAAGCAAAGGCCAGTTATTCCACTTGAGCAATTGTGTCAGGAGCACAACTTCGAGAAATCCTTCAGGATTGCTGCATGCTACAGAAGACCCGACAGTTCCCCAGGATGACTGCTTTCTGTCTCAATTTCCCTGCCTGGGTGGTTTCAGTGCAGGACGGGACTCTGTCCTTTCCTCAGATGACATTACACTGGAGAGCAGCTCTGTGCTGGGAGGGATGTGGCTGCTCTCCTGGCTCTCTTGGTGTTGGATGCTGTTTCTGGACACCTATACTTGTCCAGCTAATACAGAAGGTCCACAGAGTTCAAACATAGCTTTTTTCCTTTCATCCTACTACTGCAGAGGTAACAGACTAGTGCGCTAATCTGATGTGCAGATGTCTCTGTTGCCTGAGAAGAGCTTTTCAACCACAGTAATTCAGAGATGCATTTGTAATAAGGTATGTGACAAACTGTTATAACCTGACCATTTTTCACAGTCATAGGAAAATACCTATATGAGGTGTTTACAAAAAAAAAAAAAAAAGTATGTCTTCTGTGGTCCAGTAACTTTCCAGACTACTTCAGTGGTATAAAATTACCACCACAAAATGCTTCTGTACATAAAACAGTAGGAACTTCTCTGTTATAAGTATATTTACAATGCATATCTCCTGGGTAGTTGTTAAATGCATGAACATTACACTGGCATTTCCTCTTTAAACATTGTCATTTTATTGCTTTATCTATCTAGAGGAGAGCAGAAATTATCCTTTAATTACAAAGAATTTAATGGTATTAGTTATGCAGCATTTTAGTTCACACACAGCATGACAAAGCTTAGAATTTAGCATAGTCCTATCACGCATCATTGATTCATCTTTTCATCCTGGTGTGCTAAGTCTTTCCTAAGTCTTTGCTAAAAGCAGGTAAAAGATTGTAAACCAGGGATGTTTAGACTGCCTTAGTCAAAAAGAAGCAAAATGGGACTATGGGGAGGGCTGGGCAAGGTAGTCGTGCTGGTACTTTTCTATGCTGCTCCTGAGAAGGAAGAGAAAAGCATGCGAATAAAAAGCCTGTCATTATCAAAACACAACACTGTAACGTGAAGAGGTGGAGTAATTTATCTTTAAGTAACAGGCTGACCTATTCAGAACTGTAATTTTAATGTAAGGCTAACCTTTGAAAATAGATCAAGTGATATAAATTATTAAGGAACAGACATTCGTCAGATAGATGGTCTCTATTAGTAATTTTATGCATGAATGGTTATCTTCAAAGGTAGAGTTGCTGTCTGCCGAGAAAGAAAGTGCAAAAGCAGGTTACCTTAAGCTGATGTGTAAGGCCGACTGTTAATCAGTGTTTTTCCAATCCAACAAAAAAAAAAAAAAGGCTGAGGCGGGGTCATCTCTCTTGCTACCCAGCCTGTGCAGCTCTTGGGTTTTTTTGCTGGCAGAGGAAATTCCTAGTAAAGTTACTGATGTTCCTACAACATTTTCCAGTAGTTTTAGGGCTTAGGCGGGTTGGCATGTGTCCCTGTTTGAGAAGGGCAGCACTCATGTTGGGTGCCACTGGGATGTCCCAGTCTCTGGGCAAAGGACAGCTGGTACCCAGAGACCCCCCCCACGGGGGACTCCAAAGGGCTGGCTCCTTTGGGGTGCTGGCTTTGAATCAGTTTTGGAGGGGAAAGGTGCAGGTCATCTTTTTTTTTCTTCTTTTTTTTTTTTTTCCTCCTGCAAGTATTCAAGAGGAATGTCTTAAAAAGTGTTAGGGTCTGTTACTCTGACGGTGTTTGGCCCACGTATTGAACTTGGAATGGGGGAAGAAAAAAGCAGATGTCAAGCTATTTGTGAAAAATACTTTTCCACAGTCTAATCATTCTGCCTTTTTTTGCCCCCTCAATTCCTTTTTTCATGAGTTTCCTTCTGCTTTGTTTGTTTATTTGTTTTATATGCAAACTACCTCCATGCCGTTGTGAACTTGTGATCCAAGTACTGCAGTGCACTTAACGTAAAACTAAATTTGACTTCTTTTGAGAAGCTGTTGGTAGGAGACTGTGGTCATAAACTTGATTTTCCCCATCCTCCATTCTTCGCATATATTTGGCATAGAAAAGTAGGAAAGCAAAGGTAAACTTAAGCTATGTATTCCTAGCTTGTTTGCTCCTATAAACAAAAGTAACTTCAGGTTTTTCTTAATTTTTTCTGTCTGCAGTTTTGGTATGTCTTGTCTTCCAGTCACAGATGCTGCTATTGATCAGCTTTTAATGGGATGTGCACAGAGGGTATTATAGCCCTTCCTCCATCCTTTAGCCACACTGAAGCCTGTAATACTTCAGGAGGAGCTGTGTGTACACTGAAGCAACATACCTGTTGAATGGGACTTACATGCAGGCACATGACGCTCCACACAGTCCCTGCACTGCTTATTTTGCAGTGACTCTTAGCCATTGCATTACCTCTACAGCATAATATGATGTATTTGATCTCTTCTGGCTTCTTTATTCACTCAAAAGGTGAAAGGGGAATGATCTACAATGTTTAGTGTCTGCAAATTCTCCTGGACTCTGGCAGACAACATAAGCAATGACAACAGGGAGGGCAAGATGTTTTATCTGACCTCCTTTAACTTCCAAAAGAATCTGAAAACTGCCCGCCTGTACATCTCTTCTCAGCAGGAATTCTTTTTTTCTTTTTTCCAAGTGTCAGTCTCATCTATATTTCCATCTGAATTAGGGCCCCAAGACTAAGGTTTCTCAGGGAATTGGAATGCATGACCCTTTCTGACAATACCTATGAAGAGATTTATTTTCTGAATCCTATTTCTTCAACTCCACTTGAGCAATTGGCATAGAAAAAAAGGAAATATAAACAATTATTCTAGTGTATGGAATCTTATTGACTTCTCTGTTTTCCTCTTTTTTTTCTTCATCTAGTTCATTGCTGTGCCAGGATGAATGGTTTGTGGTTAAAGCACTGGATTGGGATGCAAATAATTCAAGCTTACATTTCCAGATATGTTAAAGGCTTCCTCTATGACAACGTTTAATAGTCCTGTGATCTCTACATGTACTTTTAGATACAAAAGGTATCTAAAAATATGACCTTCTCTCACATTCTTTTTGTCTGTTTAGACAATCATAAATCAGTCTCTGGGTATCTGAAACCCCTTCACTTTCTTTCTTTGAACAAAATGCCTCCTGTTTGTGTTGAAGTGATACAGGTTAGCACTTTGAACAAGAAAAAAGATAAGCATTTGGTGTACTAATTTCAGGAGCAACTGTTTTCAGTAGCCTGGAACCCTTCTGCGGTATATTGATGTTTCAATTTGTACAGAGCAGCAGCTGCCCTTAATGATAAAGAAAAGCGACGGCTCTGTTCTGCTCCGTGATGATTTGACATGGCAGCAGTAGTCTTGTGGAATGTGACATGACAACTTGAAATAATGATATGTAGCTATGGTGCCACAGGCATGTCATGAAATAACATAAATTACTAAAAATTATAGAAGAGAAAACATCTTCAGAGCAAAAATATTGAGACAAAAAGTTGTCACTTATCACATCTGAGGTGGAGGGGAATATGCCAGTTTATGTGATTCCTACTAGAAACAGTTTGGTTTAAATAGTCTTTTGTAATTGAACTTTTAAAAATCATCATCAGTAGACTCTAACTTGTCGTATACAAAAGTAAGATGATTTTCCAGCCTCTGCAATGCTTTTTAGTGTAAATTCTCACTATAGGCATGTGTGTGAGCATGCTCAAGAGGCCATGAAGGCTATGCCCACAGTAACAAGGAATACATCTCCACAGGAACGCATCTGTAGGGCGAAATGGTGCTGAAGGTCCAGACCCCGCCCCACTCTACACATATTTCAGAGGATTTACTTCAGGTAGCCGTAGTCTGACTGCTTTGCTGCCCATCATTTGCTGCACGGCCATGGGTGAGCTCCTGGAGTGCATCTTCCAGGCTAATTTTATCCCAGATTAAAATGGGGTGCTCCAAGCACAGGCTGTGATGGGAACCAAAGCCTAGCAAGTGGAGATAACGAGGAGAGCATCTTCAAATGCACACCCTTGCTCCACAGTGAAGCACTAATACACTCACGTCCAAAGACATCTGGGCTCTCTGAGTGCTTCCAAAAAATGGACCAAATTGTTTATTCAAACGATCAGATTAATCCTGCTGGAGGTGAGACAATTATCATTATGCTGCTTAGAACTGAATCAGTGGATGATCCTTTCATCCAGGAGCTTCCTTCACCCGGCTGGGCTTTGCTGGATCAAAGAAAATAGAAATTGTTTCTGAACCATCTCTGATGTTGGGTAATGGAAAAGCCAAAGCCTGACCTTTTTGAATCATTTCCATTACAAATAATGTCAGCGTGGCCCCTGTTGACATTGTGCTGGACAAATCTTTATGCCAATATCTGCTCTGAACTTCCTTTTCCCCTTCCTGCTCTCTTCAACCTTCTCTTTCTGTAAGAGGAAAGACTGTGCTTCATTCTTCTGTGAAGGCTTCTGCCGAACAAAAGCAATTGACTCTGAAAGTCATACTCTGACATCAAACCCCCAGACTTTTCAAAGCGTTGCTCAGGGTTTTAGATGTGAGGCTCCTATTGAATTTAATTGGAGCTGTGCAGCTGCACCAAAGCTTTCAAGATGCACACCCTGAAATATTCATGTTGCCTTTCTCTCAGCCACATTTGTTAAAGTTTAAAGGAAGTGGCTTCCAGTTCTTGTAGGTGCAAATTTATGCTTGCATAGTCTATGAAGACATTAGCATTTAGACATTGAACACCCTTGATTTGTATGCACCAGTCACCTGGTAAACAGCTGAAGTGGTTGCATATATGCTGTCAGTTAATTCTGGCTGCAAAAATGGATTCAATTTTTTAAAAGTCAAGCCCTATCAGATATCTCCTCTTCTGTTACTTGCACATAAAATGATTTTGATTCTAGCATTTTAAAATTTCTCCCTGTCCAGGCAGAAGATTTCCTTTGCTGCTTGGTTTGTTCTCAGTTTGCAGGATCCCAAGGTTGCTTTCCTTTCAGGAGGAAAGCATGACACAAGACAGAGGTAGGGTATTAAAATATGGATGTATTCCCTCAGTTGTGTAGCACCCATAAACAGAAGGTCTGGGAACAGGGCTTGGCTTTCTGAGATGGGTTTGCTCAGTGTCTGAGAGAAAGTATATGAGTGCTGGGCACAAAGGTATAATGTAGCAAGGATTATATATCATAATAAGGATGATATCGCTCATCTTAGAGCCATACATGTAGTAGGTAGCTATTCCAGAGGAATCTCATCTTCAGAAATTATTTCAGAAATAATTATATTCTGTTCTTCTGACTTCAATATAGATCCTTCAGAATTACCTGTCTCCTTATTTTCAAGTTTATCCATCTCTGAAGACTGCTTAACATGGAAGGTTTCCTAGTTGACTGCAAAGCAACTCTGCTAAACACGCTGTCTGCTGATAGAAGTGGGAGTGCTTCTGTTTACAGGGAAAACTCCCAGAGAAAATAGTGGGAGTGCAGCTTTCTCGCCTCTGCCTTGCCTGCTGATGTACTGTGTAGCCTCGACTCAGTAACCTGTTGTCACTTCAGTCTGCCCATCAGTAAAATGGGTGTAAGGGTATAAGTAAGAATAACGAAAGGCAACCTGTGGCAAAAGATGACCTTTTTGTGGCACTCACCATTTTACAGAGTTGCTGGTGCTGCAATCATATGAGTTCCTGTTCTTCCTAATTTCCTCCTTGTGAGCTGTACTGAATTAACTGACCACGTGCATGGCCCTAACCAATTGCAAATGCAGAGTAAAAGGCGAGCTGGCTGATAAAAAGAAAATCATAGAGTCATTTAGGTTAGAAAAGACCTATGAAATCATCAAGTCTACCCATTGACCCAACACTGCCATCGGAAAGACCTGTAAATCGGAAAGACCTGATTACTCATTTGTTCGTAATTGTGGGTCCACAGCCATCATTAACGTTTCTGGGCTGATCCGAGACCAGCTGAAGCAAAGGATAGTAGGAGAACTTGTACTTGGGTTTGCCATTGTCAGGCTTTGTTAAATCTCTTGCATAAACAGACTTCAGAAATACTGTTTCATCCTTCAGCCTGGGAAAGATTTGCCTCATCAGCAAGGTGCTGCTATTTTAGCTGCCTACCTTTCTAATTGAATTTAGAATATAACAGAATCATCGCTAGCAGCACTGCAAACCTTCCCAGTTTATTTTGGATAATTTTGTCTCGCTGCTGCAGGGTTTTCTGCATACTGTTGGGAATACCCAGGGAAAAATGCAAATTGTGACACAGAATTACTTAGCCCTCCACAACAGCCGACAAGATCTAAGTATATTCTTGGTGTCTCTGACTGCTTCTGATTTCACTTGCTGTCATGTGTTTAGATTGGCAATTGTTTTGTATAGATAGACTTGTAGTGTTAATATCCTGCTTTGATGATACTACTCTTCAGGAATATTAATGAGTGGCTTCTGTATGTGGCATCTTTAAAACATTCCACTGTTGGTATTTTTTTCTTTTTTTTTAAATGGTGAAAGAGCACTGCTGAAGGCCCCTTGGGTAAACGGTGTTTAAAGTAGTCCATGCATTTTAATTAGCAAAGAAATACATAGATAAGGATGAAAGATTTGTTTTCCTCAGGCAAGCCATGAGAACATCAGGCCCACAGGTAGCTTAGTTTAACTCCAGAGAGATTACATTTATATCTCCTCGTCTAAATCTTAGAAATGCCATTCTGATACAAGCAGTACAAATTAATGCAAGATAAAGGTGTCTTCTCTGCTGGAGGTTTAAGGTCCTTTTTTCTGCACGTTATTAAGGTGTCCTATAGAGAAGGGTGGGGTGGAACGCTTGAAACTAGAAAAAGAAAACTGCAGCATAATCCGTATATGAGACCGCGCATTTTTGTGTACACAGGAAAAAGATGGGTTATTTTAACTAAAGGTTGGTTGTAGGAGTGGGTTGATTCTGTTTTCTGGCCATGAACTGATGGATCTGTGAAGCATATTTTAATTCTTAAAAATAAGTTTTCTGTGTTAGCAAGCTTCTGGTAGGAGATGCATCTCTGGTACTCACCTTTGCTGAGTAGCTGCAGGCTAGTCAGTTAACTTCTAGAGTTGTGGGGGTTTTGGTGTTTTGGTTTGTTGTTTGTTTTTTTTTAAAACTTGAGTTTTTTAACCTATTTTGAGAGGTTAAATGACTAGCCTGTGGCTACACAGTATATATATGAGCACTCCTATGGTATACAAGGGATATGTTTTGAGGTGGGAGGTTAGCAAAGGCTCTTAAAGGCAGGAATTTTTCAGAGCCTCCATCAGTCGGGTCAGTTGAGCTCTAAGCAAGGGTTCCTGTTTGCTTCTTGGGAGGAGTAACTGAAAGACTGAAAGAAGATAAGGCCATGCATGGAAAAATCTGAGGAAAGATATTTTGCTGTGAATTACTTTCCTAGCTTCTGTAGTGCGCTCTCTCTCTTTCTCTGAAAGAGCGTGGTGGTTGCTGTGGTTAGAGATCAGCAAGGTTTGTTGTTGCTGGAGAACGTCAGGAGGACAAGGAAGGTGCTGCATGTGCAGAGTTCCTCGTTGGGCTACAGCTCAGGTCCACACCTTTTTCCAGTGTTCTAATGAGGTCATCAGCTCAGGAACAGGGAAATCTGCATGACTGGGCTGTGATCAAGTGGAAGGGACACAAACCGATCAGAGGTACCAGAGGGCTTCCTGGTCCCTAGTGAGAAGGCTGAGATGTGGATGCTTCTGCTTCCTTCTGTCTTTCAGAAGCAGCTGGACTTGCTCGTGCCAAAACAGGGTGAATGACAGAGAGAAAGGTGCGATTTTTCTAAATGCCTGCCTTGGGACCATTGTCAGCACAGCTCAGGTTAAGATGCCTGTTAGGTTGGAGCTAAAGGAACCCATCATACCTTGCAGTGTTCATTGTGCAGAAGCTGGTCATGAAAGGTGTCTGGTCCTGTGCTGTGACAGATGGCACACAGACCCAGTGCAAAACCCGTTACATTTTTCTTCAAGAGGAGGCTGAATATGCCTCAGACCTCGATAGAGATCCTGTGACACCAGAATAAACTTGTGTAGAGTTATTGTGTGTTACTCAACGAAGCAAAACATTTCTGAAAGGCATCGTCTCCAAGTGCATGCAAGATTGATTTAATTTCCAGACCTAAGACAGATTCTTTAGTGTTACTAAGCCAAAGACCCAAATGGCAAAGGGACGGTGTCTGCTCTCTAGGTTGTGCACTGATCTAGGTAGCCTCTGGGCTGCTTTAATTAATCTCTCCCTGGCTTTGGGATATTCAGAGCAAGAAGGGCAGGCTGGCAGCCAAACCCATTAGGTCTGTGCCAGACGAGGGTCCCGCATGCTGGTGGGGTCTGTAGCCCTGCCTCCCAGGCCCCTTGCTGTGCTGATGCCACCCCAATGGGGCGGCCCAGAGCCCAGAAGTGTGAGCCTTTGCGTGAAAGGTCTGAAAAATGTGTGCCAGGGCTGCAACCATCATCGTGTGCAATTACGGCACACACAGGGGTAGATTGGTTAAAGACAGCGCGAGGCAGAAGAGCCTTCCACTGCCTCAGCAGAAGCCTTTTTTATAGAAGCCTCTGCCATTTACTGGTCATTTGTTGTGGTCTTTTGAGAAATAAGTCAGTGCTGTCTCCAACCTAATTACTAGTGTAAAAGACAATTTATCACTTACCAAAGCTTTGATTGCTTTTTCAGCCTTGCATGGCCTCTTGATTGGTAAGTGGAATTGTGTACAAGATTGGCATTTTTTTAAGGGAAAGTTTTTAAAAGAAAGAAAGAAAGAAAGAAAGGAACTAAAAAGTCAACTTCCAATTCTGTGCTTTAATGTCTGTCTATTGATTTTAATTTTTCTTGAATGTAAGCTTATAGTATTCTTCATTTAGAAATCAGGAAAAATAAAATCTCATTTAAGAAGTCTATCTTCTGGTTCATATTTTTTTCAAAAAATTTCCCCTGAGAATGGAGAGGCAGTTTCCCGTAGCCTGAAATGCAAGAGTCAGCAGGAGAAATAGCTCACTTGAAAAAATATCTGAGGCATAATTATTAATTAATGTACAAAAAAAAAAGATTTGGTGTGCAAAAATATCTAGCTTTTTCTCATTTTTATCAGTGATTCCTTCTTCTTCTGGACTTCTATTTCTTCTAGATGTAACTTAACAAACCATCTTATGTTATATTTTTGGACATCAAATAATCAGAAGAAAACAGGTCATATGTTTTCATACATCCCACATAAAAGGAAACGTTTAGACTGGTATAATCATACTCAGATTTGATTATAAAGAATTAAGTTTCTTCAAAGCAAATGGCTTTTACTTCTCAGCATTTCTCATGCAATTAGCAAGTTAGTTATATTAACTCACTTGACAGACGATATTACTGATCTTATCAACTTTCACTTGTGTATACAGGGCTTTATTAATTTCTTGTTTGCTTATGAACTTCTTTGTCAACAATAAAATTGGTGGGTAAATGTGGAACATACGTGTCATGGTAATACGTTATTTGCTTTGCTTATCAGTAAATAACAAACTTTTGGCAAACAGAGAAGTGCAAGAAGGGAGCAGGTGGGTCTTAGGGGTTTCTTTTCCCACTGTTGGCACTTTGTCACGTTGCTAAGTTACAGTAGCTTCTGGCTTCTACTTTGGAGAGTAGGCTTTATTTTTAAATGTATAATGAACACCGTACCAGGGACTCCCAAAGCTTTCTGGAGGTGGCTGTGGTACAGGAAGGCTTGTGAATGTGGTCTGAAGGCTGACACTGCGAAACACTGGTCTGATACAAACCCGGTTCCCGTCATCGCATTACAATGGCAAAGATGTGCACATTATTTATTTTTTATAAAATGCCTTGAAAATAGCAAACAGCAACAATTAACTGCTGAATTGCCTGGTACCTGCCTGTGACTCACAGAGTATCGGCTGAACGTGGTTATTTTTCTGAGAATGTAGGAATGATCATGACGAGAAGTAAGAACTTCCAAATTAACCTCCCTGAAGAGAATATTCTCAGAATATATTTCCTTACTGAAAGCTTAGTTCTTTGTATCACTAGTCAAAAATTTTTATTCCTCGTATGCAACAGTGATTTCATTATTACCGCTATAAGGATAACAAGCAGTAACACCCACTTCCCTAAGTAGGAATTTGGAATTCGCTGCAAAGTGACCCAGCATGGTCCTTGCTATTCCTTCTGAGGCACCAAAAGGGAATCTGAGTGGTATTACTTAGGGTTCGGTTGCTCTGATGGCATTAGAAAATCTGAAGCTCTGAACTGAAAAATGGAATCAGCTTCCACACTGAAATTGGAAAATACATACAGATTTTTATTGCTATTCCAGCTGGTGAGAGGAAAACATCATTTTCCTGCTGGTTAGAAGTTGCACTCTGCCATCTGTTGCTGGACAATATAAGCCTTTTGAAAGGGCTGGAGTTCAACTCCACTTGGCTTCAGGCTTAACCTGCCTCTAGTGGAGGAGAGGAGTCCGGGGGTCAGGTGGTGGGAGCATATGACTCAGAGATGCTGAGAGACGTTGGAGGATGGCCTCAGTCCAGGGGGATGAGCACAGGGTAGCTTAATGCAGAACATTGCTAAGTAATGTGCCTTGGCAGGGAGTTCTGTGTTTGAGTGCCGTAAAATCGTGCGGGGCAGTGAGAGGGGAAGGGATGCCCTGTAGCGGAGGCTTGAAACCAGCGAGTCTACGGGGGGGGTGGGGAAGTATTTTCGGTCTTTTAGTCATGCTTCTGGTTTATATCAGTTAACAGTTTCCAGGTGTGGAGATTATCTCAATGTACTACTAGCCAGAGTTAGGCAGTGCTAGTAAATCCCGATACAGCAGGAGGTGAAACCTTGGTAGTATGTTCTCTAGACTGAGTTCTTCTACCTGAGGTTATTCTTTCATCCAGTCTTTCCTTTTCCTGCTGAAATGGGTCCTGGAGGAAGAGTTTGGGTTTCTTTTAAGAGTTCATAGAGTTTGTCTTAACTCTGCTTCTGATGAAGTCCATAGGTGTCCTTTTCCTGCTAAAGACATTTCCATGAGGTTGTAGGGAATATCCTTGCCCGTGTAAGGGAAATGCTCTTCTCTACTCATTGGGAGGCTGATAAAAGACTGCCGGTATTTCCTTCTGGATAGCTTCATTTTCTCTCAGGCTGAATTTTTTAAATTCTTTACATTTTTATATATAAGAGAAGAAAGTTTGTGAAACTTCAGAGACCCAGATAGGGAGAAGCAGCAAGTCCCAGGACACTTGTCTGAGGGAAAAACCGGAATAGCTGTAGAGATGGCACTCGTACTAAGCACTTCGTTTGCAGATGTTTACAGGTATAGACTTGACTCGCATATGGACCATCTGAGGCATTTCTCCCTTCACACCCCCAGGAGCTCGCTGGGAATGTCTGCTTCATCCCTGCAGGCTGAGACAGAACCATCAGGCTCTGAAAAATGGGTTTCAAGGGGATTTCACTTGTTGTCTTAACACGGCACTCTTCAGGACAGCTGGCCCTCTGCAGAAATCATCGTAATTGCACCTGGGCTTCTCAAAGGAGGCCCTGCTGGGTTTCCAGCCTCCCCTGGGATCTGGGCTCCTTATGCAGTGGCATGGCTTTAGAGATGTCCTTTCTTCTTGGAACACATGAAGCCAACGGGGAGTCTACAGGAGTGGGCTTTTGAGAGTCAGGTAATGTAATTGGGGAGCAGGAGACATTCCATGGGGTTTTAAACCTGTCCCTCTGGAGTCCAAGACAACTAGGCCTATGCTCAAACTTTATAGGTAAGCCTCTAAAATACAGAGAGAGGGTCTGGTCAAGACTCTGTCCTGTACTCAGCACCATCAGGGATATTGCAAACAATAACGAAAGCAGAAGATCACGGCAGAGCTGCCGTGGGGGAATCACAGGGAAACCCAGTGGCCAGAGCCGGGTCTGGCTTTTTTTTTTTCTTTTCCTATAGAGCAAAGAGAAATTCTTGTACCTCCTGCAGGACTGATCATGGAAGTTTGTTAAATGTGAACCACAGCTCCATATTCTCAGCAATTGAAGAGCAGACCCGGCTTAAAGCTCCTACCATCTGTCACTTGTCGCCAGCGCTGTCCCTCCAGGCAAAGCTGCAGTGGGGCAGCGCTGCAGCAGCCAGCTGCAAAGCTGTGCGTGGAGAAGCGATGCGAAAGGGAGGTTGTTCACATGTTTTCACAATAAGGGAATTAGGGAGTATTTGAATCTCACAGCAGCTAAAAACTCAGAAGAAGTATTATTTCCACACAGTGCATAACTGAACCGTGGAGTTTGTTATCATGTGATCTGGTGGGGATAAAAAGTTTGGATGACTTCCAAAAGCCATTGGGAGACATCATAGGAGGAAAATGCACTGACTGGTAAGCACAGTGATGCAGAAAAAGCTAAGACTGGTAAGTGCTCCCTGGTCCTCACCACAGAAGGATCACTTTAGACCTTTTCTCTAAACACCTGCAGGTGATGGCTGACAGGTACTGCGTTAGACCTCAAGCACACAAAAACCGCTGTGACAATTCCCATGTTTCTTATGTTGGCTTTAAAGCAAGAAGCTATGTGAATTGAGATGGTTTTGGACTCATTTTGATATTCAGTCTCAAGTCAAATAATGGCCAAGAAGGATGAAGAAAGAAGAGCAAGCTTATGCATGTAGGATTTATTACTGTCATTTGCTATTGAGCAGTCTGGCAAACCATTTGTTTCAGCACTCAGTAAAATAACATCTGTATGACCATGCAGTCTCTATATTGAAAGATTTTATAGCTGAAGCAGTCCCGTACGATGGTGAGGACAGCCACAAACACATTGCAATAGGCTGATGACTGGTAGTGTAAGAAGATGGGAAAGCTGACCTTGCTTATGCTGTCAGACCTGAATCACTACTGGCATGGTTCACAGGCTTCTTCAAGCAGTAGCAGTATGTATAGATGCTTGTCTTGTCGCATATCCAAAGTAAAACATATTAGCTGCAGGCTAATGAAAGAGGTTAAGATAAGCACATCTTCATCTTTGTTGTGAGCTAAGAATGTGCATACGAGCAGTTACTGCAGATCAGTTGATGTGTGCTAACTCATTACGCTGCAATAGCTTGATCATACTTCCGAGCCCTTGAGCTTCTCAGTTTACTGCAAGGATCTTCGTTTACTGTTGAGCTCGTTCCCCCTGTTTTCAGTGAGCAATTCCACTGGTGGTTTATGGTCTTCTCTACCTGCAATTCCTTTGCTATTTGTCGAAACACACCTCAAATCCCAGTGTCAGGATATAGAAACTAGTAGATTTTGTAGTTCTTGACCTTTTTTGGAGCCCTACAAGGAACAGCCCTGGAGCTGTTTCCTCTGAAGTACACTGACCAATTTATATCCATGATAGATGCCTGGGAGGTGCCAAGACGCAGGTTTCCCACCTTGGGAAGGAGCAAAGGTCTGTGCTCATTCAGCCCTATGGAGGGTTAATTATTGTTTTGCTTAAAAAAGCATTCAGTTGCCCTTAGGTATAGAAATTTATTTAAGCCTTATCTGCATAATTATCATGTTTATTGCTCAACACAGCTGGATGGATATGAAGAGTATGCAGTTTTTGATACATACTTTATGTCAGAACCATTACAAGGGAAAATGATCATCTCTTACAGCCCCTGCAAAGAGGCTGGCAGTAATAGTTAGTTTTCTGACTTTAAAAAACAAATCCTAGGACCAAATTTATTGGGTCTATTTACATATTTTTGATGCTAAAGCTTTTCCTCCTTTAGAAATGTGTGCTGTGGTGGTGAACAGCCAGGATTTTGAAGGGTGATTGGTGACCCGAGGTGCTTTGCTTAATAGACTCAAATTGTAGAAAGGAGGGAACTGCATCACATGTAAGTCATTCACCTCTTTCAGGGACTCCTGTCGGGCACACAAAATCACCATTTGTCTTCAGAAACATTAGCCACTTCTAACGTTATCGTTGTTGAAATATTTGATTCTGGAGTAGCCAGAAAAATATAGACAGCATTTTAATCTATGACTTGGGTTTTTTTGTTTTTTTAACCTTGTAAGATGTCTGTTGCTCTGTTTGAAAGTGTAGTATGCTGTGCCCTTTATAGGTAAACTTTTATGAGGCATTAGTGGGTATTTCTGTATTTGTAATAAGGTGCAAGCATTTAAATGGTTCAACTTTGACTCCTTATCAGAGAGTGCTTACTATTTCAAATTCATATTATTGCACGAGGCAGCATACTGCAGTCTGAGGGCTTCCTGGTCCAGCCTGCAGTCTGCAGAAGTCTTGCAAATACCTGCATCGCACAACCCTGGGGCAGCAGCTGGCTCACATGCTGGTGTGATTGCCAGCAAGCTGGAATAACACTTGAAAATGAATATGAAATGCAAGCAAGGGCAGGCTAGGGATCTCCGCTGTATATTTTAGCCACCACCAACTCTTTTTCTGTTCAAAGTGGGGCGGTGGGGTGCTGTTCTGGCAAAATGAACGTTTAGCATCATTCTGACAAAACTGATATTATCACCAGATAACATTTGATCTCAGCAAATGGATTATGAAATAAGAATACAAAAGACCTAAAAAAAGTACCATTGCAGTTACTATCACCTTAATCAGTGATGTGAGAGCTATTTGATTTAAAACCCTGATTGTGTGTGGTAGGAGCAGGCACCAGTCAGTCTGTTGTCATTAGCTGGAGTGCTAGCTACTTGTATTTTCTGTTCATTTGCTTGTTACGTGAATGAACCTTTTGGTTGTGGTTGGCAAGAAGATGAGCACGGTGAAGTGGCAGGATGGAACTTTTGCATAAAAGTCAACATAATTAAAAGGGAGGGAGGTGAATACCCATCAGTTATGACTTCTTCCCTTCACTCCACTAATCTCTCCATGTTCCATGGATGATAAATTACTTATCACTCCCTTTCATTGGAAGACATCTTTCTGCATGCTAACATCTTACCCCTACTTCTCAGTTACCCAACTACCTTCTCTCTTTTGGTCCGATCAATATCTCTAGTCTGACAAATTGCTTTTGACTTGATTACTCTGAAGAGTGTATGTCTAGCTTCCATCTGTATGAGCTGGTCTGAAAAGTTATGTTATCTCTACCCACAAACATTACCTGGCTGTCAGTTATGGTTTTGTCCTCACAAAATAGGTGGTGTCATTATGGCCCGATGGTTGTGGTACAAAATACCTATCAGACTCAAAGGCTGTTTAGCAGGAGGTGGCTCCTGAAGCTCTTCCATGTATATAATTCCCTTTGGCAATGAAAAGACCTCCTAGACCACAGCACAGAAACTTATTTTCCCTTTATCCTACAGGCTGTGAAATGTGAGAGAAGAGTATAGAAAGTATTTGATTATCGTTATCTCTCCAGAATGTTTTTCCAACACAAAGCCATTTCAGAACTGAGCAGTTGTTTAATCTCCTTTCCCATTTCTGCTTTACAGTTCTGCAGATCAGCACAAAGTGTGAACAATTTGCTGGATGAGACAGGGGATCAGTGTCAAAATCGGGAGTCTGAGCCTGGGTTGTGAACTTGGGACTGCCTCGAGCTGAAGGATACAGTCATTTCAAGTGAACTTAAAAGGTATGTGCTTTAATCGCTCCTGGCCTCTGCCAGGTGACTTCTCTGGGTTTGCACATGGGGAGCAGAGCATGTCAGCCCTGCTGAGGGGTGTCCCACGTTCTCTGCAAAAGTGACAGATGACAGTTCTTAGTAGTAGCTTATATATTTGGCATCAGATTTTGACAAGGTCTGAAAATACACAACTAAGCTTATCATTCAAATATTTTTCTGAAACCTTTTTCATTAACGTTTTTCAACCTTTTTTTCCCTATTTTTACCCTAGATTTGCTTGTTGTTATTCTGATTTCAAAGTCTTGGGATGAGAATTAGGTGGAATGTTTTCATTACTCCTAGCAGACTGACCATGGTATGAAGAGTACTCTTACATTCCCCATTAAGACACTTAGCATTTACCAGAACTATCATCCCAGCTCATCTTGTTAACTTACCATCACAGACCATACTTCCAAGGTGCTGATTAGCTTAAAGGGTCTCCAGTTTATTAAAACATCTTCCTCTTCCTTCTATGGCTACGCTCTGTCATGTTTCCTCACCACAGGATAAACAAACCTTTCTACAAATGATGAGCACAACATATGGCCCCTAATTAGAAAGCAGTGAGAGCTGGCCATTTCCCTTGTTGAGTGGTACCTTACTCCAAGTGAGGTCTTACTGGAGTGAAAGTATCCCAGTGGAGAAAGGCAGAGGAGCTGCTCCTTAGCCTGCCTGCTTTTCATTTCCTGACATGTAGCTTGCCGCAGGGTGAAATAGGTGGTGTCTTGTGAAGAGCAGCCTGTGGCTGAGGCTCTGTCATGCAAGCCTGCCTTGGGGGAGGTGGTTGTTGAGTGCTCTAGGTGGGTGACTTTATGGAAGTGCCTCATTTGAGTCTCTCATCCTCCGGGTCTTGATGCCAGGGACTGGAATTCCTTATGAGAAAATGATGGATATGAGTGAAAGTAGGATAAAAAAAAATGTTTGGTTCGGTCAAAGAGAAATATGGAAGATAGGAAGGAATGAAGACCATAACATTTTCACATAGACAATGAAGAATCTGGTTTCTTGGGGACTATTGAAGGATAAACTTCAGAGTTGTTTAAGTCACACTCCTCATAACTACATGAACAAATAGATCTTCCGTCTTCCCTTTAAAGCTTAGCACTACAATCCTCTGACAACTTGCATTACATTCAACAGGACCATATAGTATGTTACATCATGTCATATTTGGTTTTTTTTTAGCTGCCTGGTGCTAACAGGAGGTGACATTACACAAGTGAGCTAATGTAGCTAAAGTAGCTGTGGTGGTGTGGGCTATCACCTGAAATGAAATCAAGAGGGTGAAAAAAATATAAGGCAAAGAAAAAAAATCCTCTTCTTCGGAAAGTGCACTAATTTTGCATGCAATCGGATTCAAAGTAGATATTGCTGAATTATTAGCAGAGATCTCAGCAATTTTTCCTGGGGAGGGAGGAATTCATCATGATCTATTTTTGACTTTTCAGGGTTTATTACCTTAAACTATTTGCCAGTGGCCTATAGAGTGTTCTTAAATATTCAGTTTACTTGCTATTTTTGGCAATTAGTCTCTGAAGGCATATGTTATCATTTCTGCACCTTGGTCAGCTAAAAATGAACAATAAATAAACAAGGCATTTGGGGTTATTTTTTCTAATTGCAGGCTTCCTCTTAAGGAAATACTCATGACCTGTGGTGGTTGAATCTAACAGGAAAAGGTCCTCGGGAAGGATTTGCCGATGTTGTTATCAAAAATCTCTCGAAATCTTATGTTTATTCCAACAGCTTTTGGGAAGGCAACAGCACTGTGGGCTCTTTAGAGTAGCAGTCTATTAACTTCTGCTGCAGGAGCGATGTGTCCCCGTGTTGTTGCACACACCGCTCCAGGCTCTGCTAGCCCCATGCAGCGGGGGCTCTCTCCAATCCTAGAGTTTTGTGCTCGCTCTCGCTGATGTTAGCTTGCACCTTTTTGATGTGCACCAAGTGCCACCCCCCATTAGCCAAGAGCCTGGTTAGTGGAGATGCTCATTTGAAGTTTGAGCCCAGGCTGAGGGTCTGCTGGATTCAGAACAGAGAAACAGATTCAGTTGTCCGCTTGGCTGGGTTACATCCCTCTGCTGGATCAAGGAATATTTATTTATATCAAGTTAAATAAAGAAATCCCATTAGAAGGCAGGAAGGTATTTTTGGTGAAGTAGTGTAAATGTCGTATCTCATTGCAGTGGAGTTCTGATCTGAAGAAGGTTTTAAATTGTGGAAAACCAGCTTTTGGCCACTTTGGGGTGGTTAAATGTGTCTGATTTGACCACAGACTCTGTACTGGACATAAGAAATATTTCTTACTTAAGGGCTTGTCTAAGCTGATACAAGTCCAAGAAATTTTAAATCGAAGTCTTCTAATAAAAAGCCCACTGTCCTTGTATATTAAAAATAAATTCCTTGGAACTCCATTTATTCTGAATTCTTACTGCTTTTTAAATTTTACTGCACTCTACCAACAAGGCACTGTTATATGAAGATCACCTCTAGTTTCAGATATCTCCCTCCATGTTCATTAGCATATTCCCAATAAAGAGCTTGGAGAACCGCAACAAAATATTTATGAGCACAAATAAATGTAATTACACAGGAAAATTAAGATCATATGGTGTGGTATCTGAGTAAAGAGTGATTAAGTGGTGGGAAAGAGTGAAGAAGGTCTTAGATGTACCTACAAACTATGACCTTTGGGAGGAAAGAATTATTTACAGGTAGAAACTATAAGAGAAAGTAATATAATGAAACAAAGGAAAACTTGTTTCAAGTACCAGCCAAACCTGACAGTGAGATGTATTGTGTTATGGTGTGGTCTCCCTGGGCAAGTGGCGGTAGTTCAGCATCTGGTATGTTTGTTAGACCAGACAAGACTGAAAAATGAATAATAAGGAACAATCCCACAGTGACACAAAGATGAACTGGAAGACCCAAGTGGTTGCTTCTGATCTCAAGATCCCATGTTATCACTCCACATATGGAGAGCCCAGGAAAAGAAATGATTTTCTGTATTTGTGCAAAGTTAAGGTGTTCGACTATGCCATCTGTAGTAATCGTGTCTTGGCTGAGATGAAAGGAGCAGTGAGGATTCCAGCAAGCTTAATTTTGTTATTATAGTATTAAACCCCCAGTTATTTTCCTTAAAAATATGTCTAAAATTCTATCTCAAAAAAAAAAAAAAAAAAAAAAGTTAAAATGAAGGAGTCCTGCATATCTGCTTCCCTCTTAGGACTGAAAAAACTGGATAAGCTGTAAGAAAAAATTAAAAAACAAACTGCATTGTGTTTGATGGATAATGCAGCCAGAGCCTGGGGATGTGTCATCTGTCTGAAGCTCAACAGAATTTACATTTATAAAGTAGCAGCAACAACAGAAAAAAGCTAAGCAATAATTGGATTCCCCACCAAATATCAGAAACTTTAAAAAATGGGAAACTTCTTTTAGGAAAGAAATTAGAGCTAAGCCGGAAAACTCCAGAAGCGTATGTTACATTCCTTGAACTTCAGGGTGAACACTCAGGTGCCTTTGTAAAGTAAATGCTTGACTTACCAGTAGGCAAAAGAAATATGAAGTACTTCTGTGGGTTTTCAAGTAATTTATCTCTGTGGAAATGGTGCTAAGCATCATCTCACCAGAGCAGGCACCTCACTCCCCCAGCTCTGAGGTGCCCCTCAGCCAACCTGAGCTATGGGCTTAGAGGTCCAGGGTTGGGAGTAGCTGTGTGTTTTGGCAGTGGTATCTGAAATACTTCAGTGGGAAAATGGAGAACAACAGAGTGTCGTAGCCTGTCAGTCTTCCAGATATCCGAATAAGTGATTTCTCAGGGAACTGCTGAGCAAAACCTTCAGCTTTTCTTTTTTTCAACCAACCCTTGCTGAAGCAGGACTTGTTTTGTGGTGTGGCTTGTGACATACAAGAAACTCAGGGATTTCTCTATGATTACATTGAGTTTAGAGTGCGGACAGGGTATAAACCCTGCACCTGAATCCTTTCTGTGGTTGGACTCTGATCTAGTGGCTGGGACTTTGCTGAACCTGGAGGTCAGTGGTAAATAGGTCTTATCACCTGGAGAGTGGTGCGATGTGGCTCACCCTGTGGCTGGATCAGGAGCACTGATCCTTCCCCCCAGAGCGGTTGCAGAGCTGCTGTTACCGTGGCATTGTCCTGGTGTGGAGAGCGACAGTATCTATTGCTCGGAGCACTCAGAGCACCGAGGGATGTCCATGTCCCTGCTGTGACCCACAGTTGCCTTCTCTCCACTGCCCTGCTGCAAGTCCCCTGTGCCTCCTGGCACGCTGCCCTGCCCTCTGTTCACCCTCCCTGTCTTCTAATAAAATCTATAGAAGACATTAAAACTCCTGCTGAAGAGCTTTATGATTTCTCTCCCCACCAGCTGCCAGCAGGTCTCAGCAGCTGTGGTCCCCCATGGGTTGGTCCTGCCATCAGGATTGTTAAAATGGGCCAGAAGATGCTTTTCCCACGCAGGACAGAGAGAAATTCACGTTGTCTCCCTTGAAGGGAGCATCTCCAACTCCTTTCAAGGTAGGCAAGGACTGAGGGAGGTTTGATGGAGCTCAGATTTAAAGTCAGGAGCTTGCTGGTCCCAGCCTGCTTCTACGTCAATTAGACAGGGCTGCTGCTCTCATGGCTGACACATAATTTCAGACAAGGGCATTTATCAGCACAGTATTTCATTCAATGTAAATGCTCAGATTTAACCTTATTTTAACCTTTGCATGACTGTAGACGGCTCTTGGTTTGAAGACATCCCAGGGGGGTGTTAAAACTGTCCATGTGGGAGAGTTCATTTTATAAATATAAACTGTGCAGACAGTTTGCTTGGAAACTATGTGAATTACTTAGCAATAAATGGTGCTGGTGATTTTAGGAGAGCGCTGCAGATTGATCAGCTGACTTTGGAAAGGTCAGCCACTGTGACTTAATTGCTCAAGGGCCCCCAGTAATGGTCTCCCCTGTGCTGCAGTACACATGCTGGCACGGAGCACCCCTGCATGCTGGTGAGCAGCAGGAGCAGCATCTTTTGGGGGCAGGCAGGCCGATGCTGTTAGAACAAGTGATGCCAGTTTCAGTTTTCAAGCCTGGTCACCCAAACAGCCCTCAAGTTATCATCTGAATCCAAAAGACCGTCAAACAGCTCTTGCATAGGTCCTGTGGACCATAAGTCTTAGCGGTAAAGAAAACTGTTTTGGAAACTCTCTTTGCCTTTTCTTTTTTCCCTTCCTGTTCTACCTTTTCCCCTGAAGCACCCTGAGTTGTTGCTATCATCCTGATTTAGTCACAGACTAGTAATTTCATACCTGCTTTTGTCTCACTGGCCTTTTGTGTGGTTTGCCTAAAAATATCCATTATGGACACAATTATTTGCATTGCTGAAGAGACTTGCGTGGCTTTCTAAATCTCCCATGTGTACAATTTTTTAAATTAAATTTGCATTTTAGTTGCGTGTTTCCCAGGGCTCTGGCTGGTGGCTGGCTAGTTTGAGAGTGATGGAGCTCCGTTTTTTTCAGAGTTGTGAAGGGTTTTCTGCAAACAGGTACATCTCTCTCCATGTTCAGCTATCAATTTTGCGAGGTGATCATTAGGAAGTGATAGGCTCTTTTGGAGGCTGTACGACTCAGTAATTTCAGAAGTCGTGACTTGGCTGTTTCCATATTGCTGACTCGCAAATTTGGGTTTTGCTGAGTGTAAGTTTTGATTTTGCCAAGTTGCGACCTACAAAATTAGAGAGTTGTGCAGTCACAGCTTGCTGAGAGCTGGAGATATCGGAGGCACTTGAGTTTCTGAGAGACAGCAAAAAAGTTTTCTTAACTCACTTTCTTAAACTTGCTTCCCAAATAGGCCTCAGCTTAATTGTTAAAAAAACACCAACCCAAACACATGGAGTTCCATAGTCTTTCTTTGAAATAGGTAAGGAGACAAGCTCTCCCTGGAGGTACCTCTGTACTCATCTGCTGATGGGAAAGGAAATAATCGCATTGATTTCAAGGGATGCTGAATTTGGCTTCATAGGAATTCACTGTATTTCATATACTTTTAGTCTGACCTGCTCTTTTGTAGGTAGCAACCTAAATCTCAGACCACATACCATTCACTCTGAATGGTAGTGCTCAGGCCTTCTAACAAGCCATAGACCCTTGAAAATATCCTTTTTAAGAGCAGAGGTGAGTGGGGAGCATCCAGGGCTAAAGAGTGATGAAGTGTGCAAATGGTCCTGATGTCAGCCAAATGAACTGGATCATCTGATTATTTTCAATTACAATTCCGATCCTTTCCTTAATGTTTTCCTATGCTGATATCTGTGTTGGTAATGCAGCCAAATGGCTTTATGATCCCCCTTGTTGCAACGTGCTGTGCTTAATTACTTTGCCTCCGAAACAAATAGACATTCTGAACAATTAGACAATAATATGGAAGCAAGAAAGGAAAATAGCTCAAGATCCTTTCGTTTTAATTATGCTGATAGTGCACCCCATGGTTTTGAATCAATGCTGGAATAATGTGCTTTTGATAGTCTTCAATAACTTTAAACGAGATCTAATAAATTTGTATTTTTATGCGAAGTTTAGAAGGAAAAAAATCCCTGGTTGTTGATTTTATTTTCAATTGAAAGTCACAACTCCTATGATTTGTACACTGTGTTCTAATTGTATGTCCACCCCCACTGAACAAATCATTTAAACACCTTAATTACTGTACTGGAAGGGATTACACTTCGAGCCTGTTTAGTACTTTCCTAAGTTGCTGCCCTGTTGCAAAACCAGCTCTCTTGCATTTTAGAAATTGGTGAAATATGAAGAATTACATTTAGAGCTTTTTTTCCTATACACAATCACAAATTTCTATCCATATTTTTTTTTTTTAAAGCTAATAAGCTGACAGCAAGCAGAGTAGGCTCTTTGCAAGTGGGTTGGAAGACTGGTGTCATAAAACGAATGCCCAGCTTCTTTGTTCTTTAAAATTAAATTAAGCTGATTTTGGAAGGGATGCTACTGAGCCACACTGACATTAGCACACAACTTTGCTGCATTGTGCTACACAGCCACAGGTGCATATATTTAGCTCCTTAAATCTTCTTCACCAATGTCACAATAACAAAACAAGCAGCACTGAAACAGCCGGTTTTCCAAGATGATATGGGAAGCAAGCAAACAGCTTAATTCCTTTATTAATGCAATTTACATGGAATTACCATAATTTTTAAACTGACTTTTGACAGCTGTCCTAATATAAAGAAGCATCTAAGACACATGGAAAGCCTCTGTGAGCTGCTCCTGTAGTCTTAAAATAAATAAACAAAGAAAGCAAGCAAAATTTAAATAGGGCATTTTAAAGCTCAGAGGATGTGATAAGAAATCCTTTTCCATTGTCGGGAAAAGTTTAGAGTATTTAAGGAGATACCTGAGTGCATGCACCGTCCTTAGTTTCTAACGAACTCAGTAAGGGTCATGCTGGGATACTGCTAAACAAAGGTTCATTTAACACATCTAAAACTCCCAGTCTTTGCAGGGAAACGTCTGGAAGTTTCTGGTGTTTGACCGAAAAAAATCAGCTTTGCAAGACTCAGCACCTCGTGTCTCTCTGTATATAACTGAGGGGGGAAATTGCCTTCAAAAGCCTTAGTTTGTGATGGGCACTCTCAGGAATATTTGGCTTGGTAAAGGTTTTGTACTGGTAAATATGGTTCTGAAAGCTCCGCTTTAAATTTGCACAGCAGCATGGAAGAGAAAAGTGTGAATAAGCTCCTGGTGCCTATGGGATGGCAGCGTGGTTGGGCAGGTTTGTGCTCACGTGCAGCACCCTCGCCGAGCCCGCGGGGTCTGTCTGTGGCTGGTTGTGCAGGCACGATCATGGCCCGTAAAAGCAATTTATCAGTTTGCCTAAGGAGCCAGAGGAATGACATTCGGTGGGTTCAAATTGTTACAAAATGGGTACGACTTCAAAAGAAAAAGAAAAAAATTCTTTGCTCATTGGGTGATTGGTACTTTGCCACTCCTGTCTTTAGCTGCGTTTCTTAACAAAGTCTGGCCTGTGATGCCTGTTAAAATAAGACGGTTGTGTGGTTACTGCTTTAGACTGCACAAGTTTTTACGTCTTATTTGGAAAAAGAGTTTCAGCAGAGGATTTATAAATGGGCAACCAATTTTGGAGCATGTGTATAAGCGTGTGCAGGATGCACGCTCGGTCTGAGATTTTTAAAAAGCAAGTGAATGATACACACCAGCCCTTGAAAAGGAGTCTCATGCAAGCATGTGACATTAGCTATCAAATAAGGAAGGCTGCAAATATTACTCGCTACTGAAAACCTTGGCTACGTACGTTGAGGCGCTCACTGCTCTAGACCAGGCTAAACCACTGTGGTTATTTTTATTGCTGTTCAACATTGTTGTTTGACCTGACTCCTCCAAAATTGAGTGTAACAACACTACTGCTTAGATGGATATAGCCTGTCAAATGGTTTTACAGCTGTTTATCTATTATGCTAACCCTTTTATCACTTGGTATACAGCTGAACGTAGATCCCAGATATTCAGGCAATAGCGTTCTTGCTGTAATCTCTAGACTGGCTTCTTGTCGATAATTCACTTTGCCAATAGGATCCCCCGAGCAAAAGTTTTGGAAGAAAAACCAGAGATCTGCTTGATTTACCGTGATCGGGTAGACAAGTGCCTCTACTTTGCGGACTGAAAGCTGTTTTCTGCTAAGCAGCAGATACAGCTGTCAGCGGGGAACGTTATTTGATATTGCCTGAGTTTCTCAACTACAGTGTAAGTGAAGTGCTTCCTGTAATGTGGAGCATTTATGGATAATATTTGTAGAGTAATTGCCATGCAATCACTGCTCCACTGCCAAAGATTTCAGTCAGTTGTTATGTATTTTGCAGTAAAAGTCCTATTGGGGACGGTGCAATGAAAACATCACAAGCATTTGGGAAAATGATGTGAGGTCAGTTGGTTTGATTTGACTTGATGTGGGTTTTCAGTATGCTGCACTGCCTGGTGCTGAGAGTGGGTTTATTTCAAATCTGAAAAGTGGGAAGCCTCTCAAATGAAAAGTTAGTGGGAAGCTGGAAAGCAATTACCAGTATCCAAGTTATCTAGAAAGAAACAAGAACCTGTCCTCCTTTGGATGACTCCATGTGTTTTGGAAAAGGAACAAGAAATCCAGGTCCAAAATACTGATCATTTTTTCTTGCTACGTAGCGTGTTTTTGATAAGCATTCTTATCTTTCTCTTGAAAGATGCAGCTTTTTCTTTTCACTTGTGGAAACTGGATACCTGATGGCAAATCCAACGGAACTTTTCTTTGAATTTTTTCATGTAACAGCAGAAAAATCTTATATCTAATCTAAATCCATTGTCTAATATCTTTGACTTTTCTTGTCTAATACTGAACAGTGGCTGACTGTATTTAATCTTAGTTCTGAGAATTCATTACTTTCTTCTGCCTAATGATGAATTGTTACGCTTTGCTGCAGAAGATCAGTGATCGTTCTCTGTGGGATACCCCTTCATAATTTTTAGCATGTGTAATCTAATGTTTTGATGACTTCCACTCGAAAGAAGAGAGAAGAGGGATCTATTGTCAGCTTCTTTTATGACTTTTAGAAAGTTGAGCCGGGGTGCGGTTTCCCTGCTGTTCTGCAAGCTGTGCACTTTCCTGAGTCTCTTGTGCTGAGTCACCAAAAGCAGGATCTCATCGTGTAGCTTTTGCTGTCTGTGTTACCAACCTACACGATAGCCAGTGTTTTACTCCCTAAACTGAGCTGTCAGAGTAGCAATCTGATTGTTTCTCATTAAGGTTCTGCAAAGTGCTCAGCTGTGTTCGGAGGAATTTGCTGTAAGGTGCCTGCAACTTTCCCTGACCTTTAATTTAATTTATTTGTTTTTCTCCCACCAAGGTTCTCAAAGTCAGCAAAAGAAATATTCTTACTGGGCTGATTAACCCAAGGAAGTGGCTCACTTAAACAAGGGTGTAAGTTAGGTGAGGGACTTCTTCAGCAGAAGGAATTCGGTGGTGGTAAAGCAGCCGTGCGGTGAAGGCTGGCTGTTGAGAAATGAATTCTAACAGATATGAGCATTTTGGTCCTGTTTCTATGGCAAGACACCTCCTTTGCCACGTTACCACATTCAGAGCCTCCCCCTGAGCTCTGCACAGAGCAGCCAAGTCTGAAGTAGTCAAGAAGGACTGGTCTTCTGTCCAGAGGAGGGGACCTTCTGGAGGAGGAGGGCTGGGGCTGGCTGCCTTGCCCTCCAAAAGCGCTCCTGAATGGCGATGGGAGTTACTGCTCTGAGAGGAACAAAAGCTAAATACTGTCATCACTGTCATTTCCATTCAAATCTCTTCTTCTTGAACTGGATTTTCTATTTGCTTCTTTAACCTCTTTAGTCCTTTTGCAAAGACGTTAGTACATCCAGAGAAGGCATTGCTTTGGGGGTGCTGTGGCTCTGGTCTGACCGGGTGATGTGGAGGTGTCCTGTGTAAAGCATTTTGGGCTTACTGTTTTCAGACCTGCTAGTGTCTGCGGATCTTGAGGCTGGACTTTGAATACTCATCATCCAGTCTCCTAGACTGGCTATGCATATGCCCAATGTGTCCTCTGAAAGTCAGTATTATGTTCCACTGAGTGGTGGTGTTTGGTTTTTTTTCCTTCCCTGTTACTTCTTTCTCTTGATATGCTTAACAAATTTCTAGGGGCTCCCTTCTCAGAGAGCGCAGTTGGAGGGTCCTCTTCCCCAATTACCTAGAAATGTTCTTTTTGCTAATATTTTCTTCAATAAATGTTGTTTCTGAAGCCTTATAATCTAGTGTCCAATGTAACCCAGATATTAGAAAGATCAATTGTTGTGTTTGTGGCAATAGCTCTGTTTTAAGCTGATGTTGTTCCCGTAACCTTGGTAGAATTCTGTTGGGGATTTGCACATTGTATTTGCAGGGACTGCTTGATTCTTCCCTTCACTGATCTACTTTTCTTACCAATATTTGCCACGCTCCAGCAATGTTATATTTGCTCTTTTTGCAGAACACTAATTTCTGGTCTGAAATGTCTGTATTTTATGCTCCACTGAGGCAAGGAAAGGATTTCCTCTCATTGTATAGCAGGGATCTATACAAGCATCCTCTCCCTGCCACTCGGAGGAATCTAATAGCTTAAGCACTTCATTAGCAGGGTACCACAGTTGCTGCTGTTTCCTGTTGGCACGGGGTGAGCTAGAAGAAAGAGTAAGAATTTTTTTTCACCCTTTGATTTTGGTGCATCCACAGAAACAAACCTATATCCAGCTTTTTCCAGTGGTGTGCTGGAAAGGTTGGCATTTTTATTTAGAACAGGAATGTGCTTTTGCATTCAGTGGTTGTAGAATTCAGTGAGATAAAGTGTGTAACACGAACTTGTAGAAATCAATTCAGTTGTTGAAGAAGAATCAATGACCCTAAACAGAAATAAAATAAGAGTAGCACTCTTTGGAGTGTTTGCACTGTCACTCTAGAGTAGCTATGAATACAGGGCAAGCTGGATACTGTTTACTCGTACCACTGCATGATCTTGAGAGGAGCTGTCTTTCGTATACATGCAAGGATTCCTGTAGGTTTAGGTAAAATTAAAGGCTTTGTAGCTAAGCTGGCAAAGATGATCTGGAAAAATATAATATCCCATAGCTGATTAGCTCTGGAGCACATGATGCCAGAGTCAAGATGTGGGATCCTTTGGAAACAAATTAGCTTAAATTTTATTGAAAATTATTGATTTTCATGGTCAGAGGTTAACGAGGTTTGTGTTTCATTTAGCTTCCCAGCTCTTGGGAGAATAATGAAATTGCCTAAAGATACAGACCATTCAATTAAAATCAACAGATGACTCAAACGTATTAGAGTTGATTTTTGGTACTCAATTTTTTGTGCATTTTAGTATCTTGGGCTTTTGAAGAAGTGTGTGAGGGGATCCTTTTTCAAACACATGGCATCTATCAGTTTGTTTTCTCTATATATGAGCCTCTGATGCATTACTGATAGGAATGCAACCTGAAGACAAAATTATCTGCACTAGACTGACAAATCAGGATTGATTAGTAAGTGTGCTGGGTAGAAGGGATGCATATAGAAGAGAATAGGGCAGAGGGAAAGTATCAGAAGATGGCAGGGTTTTTCTTTCATACTTAAAAATGTCATTAACAGTTTCTCTAGTACAGTAGACACAGCAAAACCATGCCTTCTACCCCTTCATGTTTAATTTCTCATGTTGTGTGAATACGTATGAAAAATCAAGGGCGCCCTGAGCAACAGAGTGCCTGAGTGCTGCAACACTGATGCCTGCCTCCTCTCTGCTGAGCCTCTGCAACTCATTCCAGGAGCAAGGTGCCTTTCTTTCCTCCATACTTGAAGGAACTTCATACCTATGAGAGCCCTGCAACTCTGCCAAATCTGGGGAGAGCAGGGCAAAAGGCTTCTTGTGAGAGAAGATGATACAGTTTTCCACCGCTTCCCTTTGATCCATGTTCCAACAGAAATGGCTCATGTAAGAACAGCACCAGGGGCTGGATGTCACCACGGCACTGCGTGCCTGCAGCATGCACATTCTCAGAGCTGAGTAATGTCATTTATGTACGGCGAGGGAACTACCTAACCTTTCAGCTGGTACTGCGCTCCCCTCAGGGTCCCAAACACTGAGGGGATCCCTGGCTGCCTCTCTGAGGCAGCTGCATTTCACTGCTGTCTCTCTCAGCTACGCCAAGTGTCAGATGCTGGTGGGACTCCAGGGGAAACCTGAGGGCTAAGTATGGCGCATCATGTTTTACAGCGGCTTCTGCTCAGGGGAGCTGCTTTACACCGATACCAAAGTAACTTCTACCCAAAGACCTTCCCATGCTGCTTTTTTGCCCTGACATAAATACAGCCTGCTGAGAACTGTGGAGCTGCCGCCTCCGTAAAGGAGAAGTAGCTGAAAGTAAAGCCTGACTTTCTCCTCCCTTTATTTCTCTTCCTGTGTAGCCTCTACACCATTTCTGGACAAAATGAAGAGAAAATGAAGATGAAAGCAAATGCCTTTTGGCACGTTTTTCCCCTGTCGATATCGTTCATTTCTAAAGAAGGGAAGAATGCAGTTCAGATGCCTTTCTTGTATATTCCAGTTGGATTAGACAAGGGACTCCAGCCAACCCAAGCAGTTAGCATGTCCTTGTCAAGTCTCAAAGCCACAGGCTTTCCTAGATGTTCTCTTCAGTCCAAGAAGAAATGCGCTGGGGCTCTGAGTTCGCAGTGGTCTGTGTACAAGGATGCCCTGTCCACATGAAGTTTATAGCAACACCGAGGCTGAAGTTATCATGATGGTTGCAGGCAGACAAATACATTGCCGAACCAGTACAGCAATGTTTTGCTGCTTGTTCTTAGTCAACGAGAAGTAAATTAATCTGGGGCTTGGTGACATGGGGAAGGCTGATATTCTCTCTGCTGTCTTCACCTTGGTCCTTGCACGCGAGGTTTACCCTCAGGAATCCCAGGCCCCTGGAAGACTGGAGCAGAGAAGGTTTAGCTTTGCTGGAGGAGGCTGAGGTTAGGGTGCATTTAAGTGAAAGGTGACTGGGAGTAGTCAGTGTGGATTTACAAAGGGGAAGTCAAGTCTGGTCGCCATGATAGCCTTCTGCAATGAAACGACAAGCTCAGTGGATGCTGTTTATCTAGACATTAATAGGGCTCCCAACACTGTCTCCCCTGACATCCTAATTGACAAACTGACAAAGTGTGGACAATGAGGTGGATGGAAAACTGACTGAACTGCCCAGCTTGAACAGTTGCAAGCAGCAGCACAAAGTCCAGCTGGAGGCCAGTCGCCAGCTATGCACCCCAGTGGCAGGCACTGGGGCCAGTTCTCTGTTATACCCCCTTTAGCTGGATGGTGGGGCAGGGTGCACCCTCAGCAAGTTCATAGATGATACAAACCAGGAGTGGTTGATAGGTGTGCATATCTGTAGAAAAGAATACTTTCTGCTGGCTTTCTCCTGCTTATTTCTTTCTGATGTTTTTAAAGTGCAGAAAGTAATTTTCTACCCCGACTGTGCCTGACTCCATTCTGCCAAACCACGGTGGTACATAATTGCTATCGTCTGTGTAAGAGCTGAGGTCTCTCAATAAGAATTGATTTGCGAAGTAGCTGAGAAAAAAGGAACTGGGGAAATTTAACCTTAGTAGGTTAAATTAGTTACTATATAGCGGTTATTCACAGGAGCGGAGCAGGGCTACTGACCGAAAGGTGCTCTAAAAGTGGGTGCCAATAAAATCTCAGCAGTTGCTCAATGCCCTGCTGGCATTCGGGCTGGCTGAAATGCAGAACGATAGACTCCTGGGTGAATTTATAAAGTCAAATATTTTGACAAAGAAATTCAATGAGAGCCTATGGGGCTTAGTAAATGAGGTCTGTGGTGGTTTGCGGGGATCATGGAACGTGTTGAACCCTACGGAACTCTGCCTGTGTCCCTCTTTCTTTTTCTTATGCCCCCTCCTTGCATAATGGAGCCAAACTACTCTGCAAGTTTGGTATAACAAATCCCAGAGTTCTGCTGTTCCAAAAGACAAAGGCAGGTGGGAGGGCTTGATCTCACCATGGCATGTGCCTGAGGTGGGACCTCCACCCTGTTGCATACTGTGAGAGAGCAGCAGCAGCAACAGGCGGAGTAAATGGACAGGCAGTGACTATGTACCGTAACCGTTCCAGCTGATGATCTGAGATTTTGCATGGAGGTCTGGGCACTGTGCTTGATATTGCTCAATCGGGAGCACTATTCAGCCCAGCAAGGTGGTTCTGAGGGCCAGCTCAGACAACAGACGTTTCTGCAGCATTTTTGACCTTTTGCACAAAGGGGTAGCAAAGGTGCCAAATGACTGCAGCCTGGTTTTTGTCCTCTCTGCGGGCAGAGGCAGCAAAGAGGATTGTTTCCTCTGAAATCAAACTGATTTCTTCACAAAAGGCTGCAGGAAAACCTAAAAAATGGCACAAGATCTTAAGGATTTTAAATTCCATCACTGTGGGGTACCAGAAGCTATCTGATAACCAACAAGGAAACTCTTAGCCCAAATCAGACTGGAGTGGCTGGTGTTTTGCCTTTTTCTTTTCAGGCTGATGACCTACACTACGTGGGCCAAATTTGTGTTTGATGTAATGTCTCTAAAGCTTATAGTCATTAAGGTAATCTTTGGATCTTGGGACAAATGAGGGTCATGGCAGGGACATGCAGACCCACACAGCCAGCTGGGATGATGGCTCTTATCAGTGCTGTGTAACAGATTGTCAAGCGATGCTGCTGCCTGCAAAATGGGGGACCTTTATGAGAATCTGCATCTGTTGCAAATTAGTTTCTAAAAGTGATGTCTTTTTTTTAGTACAGAGGACTCCTGTCAAATGCTTTCTATTATGGAGCAGGAGCTTTTTTATGTAAAGCAAAATATTTGCTATTTTTCAGGCTGAAATCTTCCCAGGTTCAAGGTAGAACATGTCCTTGATCCTTCAGAAGTACCCAGAGTGACCTGGAAACAGGCAGTAGGTGAAGACAGACAGGGTGTTTAGCCACATGTGTGAAGTCGATATAAGACCAGACAGAAACGCTGCCATAAGTTGTTGGGCAGTGGGAAGGACCTGACTGCAGTCCCATCGTTACTGGCAGTGAGGGTGTTCTGCCCTTAAGGATGTTCATGAAAATGTCACGTTGTTGGGAGAGTTGATAATCTTCATATAACTTGATAATTTGATAACATTTGCCAAGGAAATGATTATTTTGAGCATTTTCCCTTTTGTGTTCAGTTTCAGCAGCTCTGGAATGGTCCAGAAGATGGATTTCTATAGATGTCCTGTACAGACACCCCCTGACCCCTGACTAATCATGGGCTACAAGGAAACTAAATTTAATCAGTGTTGCAGAAGCACCAAAACCTGAGGTTCTTTTTTCGGTCTGATTTGATTCCTAGGGTGTCCACAGCAGCAAAGCATTGTAGGAAAATCAGCATTCACGCTCTAGCCTCCAACAGTTACCCTGTGTGAGTACCATGAATGCTATTTCATCATCATGAAGATTAACCAAACGAAATAGAAAGGTCAAATACTAAAAAATGATTAAATGAGCATTTCCATCTACTGAAAAAATCAATCAAGAATGAAATTTGGTTTTCCACTTCCAGTAACCTCAAACATATTTGAATGTATATCTCTGAAGAGCTCTGAAAAAACAAATGCTCCTGTCTCCCACTCCTCCGACAAAACATACTTAGGGAGCAATGGAGAAGTGGTGGTTTTACTTCAGAAGGTCCAAGCACCAGCACCTGCTGGTCAATTCAGGACAGGCTTCTTGGATGGCTTTGAACTACTGACAGCTAACAGCTTCCTACTTTCTACATTTTGCTGACACATTTTGAGGTTTCTCTCATGCTGCGACATTGGCCACACTTGGGAGGGAAGGGTCCATGTGGCTCGAGGTTCTTTCCCCAACAGTGAAAAGAACAACAAGAATGGATGTTTGGGAAAAGCATATAGCAGCAGGGCATGTGTAAAGCAACCTTCCTTCCATCTTTTGCTGCCTAGGACCCAAGTTTGGTGCTTTTGGATCATTGTGTTTATTGACCTTGCTAGACCCCCTCCTCCGTCATGGTGCACACGCCCCTTTGGAAACCGTTTGTCCTCTTTTGCCTCACCCAGGTGCATTAATGATGCCTTACATTTTTTTCTTTAAACTTTTCCTAATAATTTCTCATATTTTTCTAGCCATTTTGATTACTGTTGAGGATTGATCTGATTTTTACTGGGAACTAACCAAAGGCTCCAGCATCCATACACTGAATGGTAAAAGCTAACGTAGAGCCTATTGATTTGCATGTATAGTTATTTTTCCCAGCGTGCAATGATTTCTTTAGCAAAACTGGATTTCATCTTGCATTTTATTATCCAGTCGCTGAGTACTGCAAGTTCCTGATGCAATAGTTCATGGTCTGCTTTAGATTTGATTATCCTGAATGATTTTGTATCACCTGCAAACTTTGTCTTTTCACTATTCATCTCTTTTTCCAGATCATTTATGAATAGAAATGTACATTTTCTAGTCCTTAATGATCCACCTTCAGAAACATTGATTTCTGCCACTGAAATCTGCCTTTTGAAAAAAACTTTGCAGAATTCAATAAAAATTGCCAACATTCACAGAACGCTTTTTGGGCTGTTTCATGAAATACAGATTTTCAGTAGCAAAAATCATCAGATACCACCACTTTTGAGCAACTGTACCATATTTTTTTTGATAGAGAAGAGCTGTATGTGTGGAAGAGGTTGCTATTGAGTAAGTTTAGTGGTGAATAAAAGTGACTACATAAAAGTGTAGAGATAACTTTTTTTTAACTCCCTCCTTGGTGGTAGGAAAATTTACCTACCAAAATTTAGCCAAATATAGGTCATTTTTTAGCATTTTATAACAACCAACAACAACAACAAAAAAAGGTAGCCAAAAATTTAGAACCACAAAACTTTCCATCTGTGTGTGTTTATTTTCTTTAGTTTGGAGGGGTTTGTTTACATTCACTTTGACAGACTTATTCTGTCTCTCAAAGCAGTGAAACCTCTGTCCCTAAGCTTGGCAGAAACAAGCAATCTGGTTTTACTGGGCTGTCCAGATTTGCTAGAACATACTGTCTAAGTGCAGAGTTTTAAGTACAGGGTACAGAATTTCTTGCCAAAACAGTTATTTCCTTAGGGATCAAATTGTTTGGAGTTTCTTTTCCTGACCTGAGCCCGTTGCTTCCAGGAAGATGGGGTCATTCACTTTCTTTCTAGGTGTGCACCAAGGCTCAGATCCCTTTTCTGGTGTCCAGGGACGAGGGACTACAGATTTCGGAGTCTTGAAGCCACCAAATCAGGGCTTAAGGCCCCAAATCTTTCATTACTTTCATACATTTCTTATTAGATGTAATCACCCTGAATTGCAATTTACCTTCATCACGGATAACAAAAAAGGAAAACGAGAGCTAGAGAGGCTGTGGAACAGTACTGAAAAACAGCATGGAGTTATCCAGATACCTGCAAAATAACAAGTGTCCTTTTCTCATACACCATTAAATTCTGTTTCTGTACCCTTGTTCCAACCGGGCGTTCTGTTTTGGTTCAGCACATGTTCTTCCTCATGCCTGAGAATCACCAAAAAAATGTTGCTTTTTAACTTTTGCCGCACATCATAGCTGATAAACTACAAGTCAACTTCCCACTTGGACAATTCTGTAAAGAAAATCTGAGTCCTGGTGTCATTCAGGCAGCAATTGGGTGATGATCGCAGCTAATGCCATCTCTCTTTCAAGTTTGTCATGGTCAGTTGTCTGGCACGCACCGTAATAGAGCTTACTTTGACGAGATTAAACCATATTCAGACCCTATTACAAAACAGCACGGTTTGATACAGATGCAGTCCGTTCTGACAAGGCACCTGGGTCTTGAATTTATTTTTGTAATTTACAGAATTAGTTCAAAGGCCTGAAAATATAAAAGTGGTATGTCAGCATTCCCTGGCTACTTAACAGCCCACTATTGTGGTTTAAAATAGTTTATTGAAGTCTTCATTTTGCTATTACTCAAACAGATGAGCAATGTTAGCTATTATGCAAGTGTTCCTGCCTAAATAATCCAAACGAACAGTAACTAGGCACCAATAATAAATTCACCTCTTCTGAAGCTAATTATTCTGGTGCATGTCAGGTATTCAAGAATAGCAGGTTTTTAGAGTAGCGAGCAGTTGCATGGTGACCATGAAACACGAACGCTGCTATAACATGTGTAATGTAAACGTAACATGTAACATGTGTAACAGCTAACGGTCAGGCCACAGCTGCCTCAGTTTTTGCACTGGTAACAGTCAAGCTGGAATTTGACCCTGCGAGTTTCACAATGTAGTTGTGTCGTGTTATTAACACCTTGGGCTCTGTCAGCTGAGGATGAGTCAATTCTGCATTAGCGCTTTCCAAACCTCAGGACAGTTTCAGTGGAGTCGCAGTCCTGGAGAAGCGAGCTTCAGACTGGATGGCGTGACCTTACACGCGTGAGTCCACCCACAGAACTGCAATTACACCGTGGTGATGCTGCCTTGCTTCTAAGCCTGTTTTCCGTGCTGTAACTCAGCCAACTTTTTTGCAGTTATTTCTGATTTTATTTGCTATTCTTATTGCATATTGTTCTTCTGTCCCAAGCATGGGCAGAGGTATCATTTCTTACGGGACACTCAGCAATGGGGGGCAGAGAAGTAGAATTTCTTGATTTCTGTCTAGAAACTCATGAAATATCTCCTGTAGCTCTTTGCTGGTTAGACTGCAGAGCTCTCTGGTAACAGATGTCTGATGCAAGACCAAAGAAGTCCAAGCACTTCCCAAAAGAAGAGTCAGGTATGGTGACACTGCCACTGGACTTCCTTAAAGTCCATGTGAAAAAGGCTTAGCGCTCCTGTGACAACAATGACACCCCTACATGCCTAAGGTGACATGTCTTTGGCTTTAAGACAAGGATATCAGCGCCATCTAGTTAGCTAGGGAGTTTGGTGCAAAACCATTTTAAGCAAGGGTGACACTCCTGGCATTAGTTGTGACAGCTGACCTTTCTTTAGATCATCGCACTCCTAATGGATCTCTTAACATAAGCGGCACTGACACATGACAGAAGTCCTTAGGCGTTCAGACGCTCCGCACAAATCCATTAGATGTTACAGTCTACTGTCAGCTACAATCAAATCCCTCAGCCGCTGCTGGGGAAACAGGGCATTTCTGCAGGTGATGGCAAGAATATGTCACCAAACCAGTAGTCTGCACTGTCAGGGTGGCTGGCAACTGTCAAGTGCTCTCAGCCGAAGCAATCTGCCTTTCCAGGCTGGAAGGGACAACCGCGTGAGAGAGCAGCTGAAGGTGGAGGTGGAGTGTGTCTTAGAGATACAGTTAACTTTTCTGGTTCTGCAGTTTTGCTTTTTAGGTGGCCCCAGTAAGACACTGGTCTGAAAGGTCACGGTATGGGGCGTGAGTTCCTATAGCTCGGTACGCACGTGCGGGCTGCAGCTGATGCCTCGGGAGTGCGCTTGGAGGACTGGCTTGGGTCACAGCGTTGCTTTCTGTTCCCTCCAGAGCCCACCTCGAGCATTATTGGTGTGGATGAAAGTTAAACGTGTCCTGCTGGTGAAGTTTTGCTGAATTTCACCTCTGTTACCCCACTGCACCAGTGTGTATCTCGACTCTGAAATCCCCACTTCTTGCAAAGGGACATCCTGAGTTTAGTGGTGGACTTGATGATCTTAAAGGTCTTTTCCAACCTAAGCAATTCTATGATTCTTTAGCTTGGCTGTGAATTTGATTTAGAAGGCCTCTTTTCTTGCCTTTGGAGATCCTCCTGTAGCATTTTCTGCTGATCTCCTGTCCAGCAGGATGTGCTGATTAGATGGCGGCTCATTAGTCACGGGGAGTATCCCTTTCAGTATTGCTTGAAGTTGTTTCCAAGATATAAAGTTATATTGTCCTATCAATCAGCACAATTAATCCACTTGTTTTGGATTACATTGTAATGGCTTTAGGAGCAGGAGAGCAATGAGGTGTTTTATCTAGCACTTCAAGAAGCTTTCCACTGACTGGCCACCTTTGTAATCATTGCTATTAGGAGGGCTGGAGGCAGTCGTTGAGGCAAATCTTTTTGATATCTAGCTGGAGCATGGTCTCCTTCAGTGAAACTGTGAACATTAAATCCAGAGATCCCCTGGACCACGTGTAACTGATCTAGTTATTTAAGTAGCCATTGTGTAATGAATCTTCCTGGATTAAGTGAGCAGCCCTGTTGTGAGTTGTACAAATTAAGGGGTGGTGTTTATACTATGGTCTTCCTCAGACTATGGTCAAAGCCTAGTGGGTATTTTAAGAACCCTGTTTGTGAGTCTTAAATATGATTTGTAGTAGGAGTAAAAGAATAGTCTTTCAATACCTGTCAGCTTTCTGCTTAACAGCGCCGATGAGAGATGAGTCCAGTTACTGAATGACAGCAATTGGAAAAGGCTATAGTAGCGGTTGACTGAAATTCGAACTACCACTCACAAATGTACTCTAATTAAAGTTGAAGACGATGCACACAGTGTGTATACCTTCCCTTGGTAATACCTGGGGATAAAATACATGTAATTTCGGTCTTGTGCTTATGAATTTCAGTTCCTGCAACGGGTAGCAAGGAAAGAGTAGTCCTCCTTTCTTCCCATGCTACCAGCTATGTATTTCCTCCCCCTTTTCCTACAGCTTTAACGTGTGTGCAGTCTCGCAGTGAGTTGTATCTGTCTGTTGATCTAACTAAACACGAGCCCTGCAAAAAAAGTTTAGTTTTCCATCAGAGCAGCAAACCGAACCGATGCAGTGTGCAGCTAACCCTGGAGAAGCGAAGGGTAGGAGCTGTTACTGGGAGAGAGACCGGGCAGCCCCTCCGGGTCATCCTATAGACTGTGGATAGATCAACCCTAAAGTTTCACCTGGAATTCGAGGATTTATTTGGGGTTTCTTCAAAAAAACTATGACCCCCTTTCCTTGAAGTTTAGGGACTTCTCTTGAAGTTTCTTTTAATGAAAATGTGACAACTTCTGTAGTATAATATACCGCTGTCGTCATAAATATGAGTAACCCCTTCCACTACCTATGCATAAAAGGGCTTGTGCAGGTAAAATAAACCATCTCATGTTCCAGGAAGGGAGACGAGTTTGGAACTTTACAGAGTCTTCAGGAGAGTTCAGTTTTTGATTTTTCTAAACAGAAATTGACTCTACGTTGCAAAGAGTTGGTGCAATACCTGGTATAGTCAAGCACTTTTTGCATTTGGTGGGATGGCTATGAGCGTGCTGCGCCTCTGGAGTGCATAAACTAAATGCAGCGATGCTTTCCAGAGTAGTTTGAAAGCAATGTAGGTAGTTTGCTTTATGTTTCTACCTGTTCTAATAAATCTAGATCAGGTGCTAAGAAATAATGCAACTACCTCAAGAGTCTAAAGGCATTAGTGCATTTCTCTAAATGAAATATGTTCACTTCATATCATGTTACAATACATCATGTTGTAAAACAACATGACAGCATGTCAGGATGTGACAAACAACTGGTGCAGTGCATTAAGAAATTTAAATGAAAATTAGTTTAGACCATTTTTCTTCCCATCAGCTGGAAGAAAAGGGCTTGATCTAACATTTGTAGATCAGTTAAGTAACAGAGAGAAGCCGTGTGTTTTTATTCCTCTCCAGTTCCTAGCAGGTGGTCTGTGTTGGTGGGCATCTTTGGACATGTTCAGTTGGCTGTAATGATGGGACTCTTTAAGAACAGTATACAGTTTGGGGGAAGGCAAAATGGTCAGTAATTACTAACCTCAACTACTTTTTGAGGTGGATTTTGATGCTTTCAAAGAAAATATTTACACATATGCACACTATTCTGCAGTTGCCCTGAGTGCTCTGTCATACTGAAGTGATGTATGGTTTTACAAGAACTTCTAACTTTCAGCTTCTCTTGCTTGATCTTCTGCTGGACTCTGGGTTAAACTTTATTCTTGATTATTTTGCGAGCGAACAGATTTAGTTCTTTAAAAATTATTTCCCTCTATTATGGTAAACCAAGGGCAGAATCTGATCTATAAAATTACATATTCTAGAAATTATATCCAATATCTTATTACAGAAGATTGGGACAACTCCTATTAATATTATGCTGCAATGAAAAATGGCCATTTCTTATATCTTGTGCCTTAGTTAAGAAACTAGAGTCTTAGTTAAGATTCAGAACTCATTCCTGTTTCTGAGTCCATGACTGCTTAGTTTCCTTAATGAAGTCTTATGAAAAGCTTCAGGAAAGGCTTTAGAATTGTCGAAGTTTTTGGTAAAGTTGGTTTTCAAGACTTTGCTGACCCTTTGGAAGAATTTCAGGCTTGATTTTCCTTTATAGACTTTGTGCTGATATCCATTATGTGATTCTCATCTAGATACTTTATAATTCCATTTTTAATTGACTTTGAATTAAGTATCTATTTTTTCATACAAAATCACTTTCTTATCAAAAACTCCTTAGCCAGTCTAGATGGCACTTAATTTACCATTTCAGCAGTTTCTTGCAAGAGAGATATTATGTAAAATGATTTTAGATGTTAATATTTTACAAGCTTGCGGGGAAAGGAACTTTAAAAAGTAACTCTTTAAGAAACAACTTATGAAGCTTGTTAAAATGTTACTGGAAGGAGACAGAAAAACAGCATATTTGCACAAGCCTTGTTTCTTTAGGAAACCATGCTGAATACAAAAGGTCTCAAAACAGCTGGACATCTGGTAAACTTTTAGTTTGGTGTGGGAGCTGAGTAATGTTTTTACATAAAACATTTCAAAAGAACCCAAAGCAACACAATTTCTTTTTGTACATGGAATTGGGATATTTAACATTTAATGTGCCATATTCAAAATTAAAACTGTATTTATTTATTTATAATTTCTTGGTACTTGGGCCTTCAGGATAGATGTAACTTTAGCCAGTGTTTTCTATCTCTCTCAAACAAAGAGAAGAAAGCAGATGAGTATCATATATCACGCCTTCTTCCTTATCATTAATTTAAATGGGATCAAGATCTGAGAGGCAGACCTGAACTTTCTCCCAGTTTAGTGGGTGGCTTGGCCAATAAGCTCAGTTCTGGGGAAATCCTTGAAGGAAAACTAACTCTCAAGGGGAGCTTTGCCTATCTGTTACAGTGGTAATTGGGAACTTCATTAGAGCTGGTGTTGGAGGTAGTAATCACCAGAGTTGCGATGGCATGCCCTCCTCTCTGGAATATGGAAAGCTGTGCTGTAAATGACATTGCTGCTTCAGGAAATCTTGGAAAAAAGTGATTACAGAATTTCAGTGTGTTTTTCAGTAAGCAGCCTCACTTTTTGAAGGTAAATCCTTCACCTGCACCTACAAGTGCAAATCTGGACTTGTTTGTTGAACTACTGATTGCAAATTTTTGGCATGTTGCTCTGCCGGTATAGAATTGTAAGGGTAATTGAAGGGCTGAAGTTAGTGTTCAGTCCTTTGGAAAATGAGGTTTTTTGTGCACTCAGAAATGACCATTTTCTACCTTTAATGTATTAGCCATAAAATAAATGTTCATTCAGATAATACATTGAATCAGATGCTTTCTGTAGATTATAAAAAGAGATTATTCTAGTAATTGTGTGGTTTTTCTCAGTTGATGAATTGGAGGCAACACAGCAGATCTGGAGTGGGAGATGCTAGAGAAGTACCAGGGAGTCCAGGGCATGATTGCTCCTCTTTAGAGGACACCATGGAAATGCCTTTTCCAGGTCTGCAAGAGTACTTTGCAAATTAAGAGAGTAGTGGCAAAGGAGTGCAGCTATCACCTGCTTGCTTTGGATGTCATACTCCTAGACTTAGCAAAAATTAAGCAGTCGTAGTTTCACAGGCTGTATATGAGGAAATTCATTGAACTAATTTCACTTCCCACCTCTCTTAGCAGGACGATCAAGTTTCTGAAGTGTATTTACCTCTTGCTGGGTTCTCTCCTAGGACTGCTACTGAACCAAAGAAGTCATGTCTGCCAGGACAAATTTCCCCATGATCTAGGGGCAGAAAGGCTGCACCCTCTGTTCCCTCTGAGACATTTTTTTTAAAGAAAACTCAGTAAAAAAAACACCCTTCCAAATGTTCGGATGATATTTGGAATAGATGGAGTGATTTGGTTGTGACTTTGTAAAGGTTCTCCCTTTTTCTCTTTGTCATTATGAGTGCTATCATGCAGAGTAGTTCAGTCCCTGTTGAAGACAGTCCCTAAATGTCAAACCTGAAAAGATACAGTCCTTTAATTAGCAGGGCCATTTTCTTCCATGGATGCTCCTTAAAAGCTTCCCTAGACCCTATAATTTCTGCTCTGATAGATTGAGATTTTTTTTATGTTCACTTCTAAATGTCTTTGTTTCTTTTGTAATGGATTAAATGAAGTTTTAACAAGGCTTATGGTGAGATTCCTCATCATTAAAATAACAAATGGTTGAAAAGCTGCCTTCTGTCTTGCAGAAATCTAACAGCATTAGTGGACCATAATCCAGCTGGTAACTGATTGCTGAACAACTTGCAAAACCTTTCATACTTTGAGATGCTATCAGTACATAAAATATGTTTTCATGAAGTTTATTGAGCAGCTTATTAGCGGAGGTTAAGGCAATGGAGCTTCACAAATTCCACTTAGCGTTCAAAAATATTTTATCTGAGAGTTCCAGATTTTTCAAGTTTAATTGGGTTTCTTTTATCTATTCTGGATACACCAAGGTAGTATTTCCTGAAAGATGTGCAACATTTGCTGGTTCTAGCTTGGTGGTTTTCTGGTTCTATCCAGATTTGAGAAACTAAAGATGTTTGTAGCCTCCAAAGAGGGATTATTTTGTTTTGTTCAGATTTTAAAGTTCTTGTTTCATCAGAAGGATTCTTTTGTCTCTACCTGGAGCTTTTGTGAAGTACTAAAATGTTGCCGATATTGCCCTGGTTCTTGGTTTGCCACTTCCCTTAAAATCCTCCCTGGTGGATGTGCTCCATCCTAGCTGACTTGCCCAGGGACAGATCCTCCCCGGCTGGAGGCCTTGTTCTCCATTGCACTGCAGATCTTTGATGCCATTGCTGTAATGCAAAGCTGACACGTTTCTAGGATTGCCTTGGGCCAAGGAGAAGCACTGGGTAATGCAGGGCTGTACCTTCTCCCTTCTTCCCATACAGAAGAGACAAAGGACACAGCTGTAGAAGAAGCACACATGCATCCTCCAGCAGTTTCTGTCTGCCCCTGCAGTTTCTTGAGCTTATGGGCACCCAAGCAGAAGCTAAAGTCATCCTGGGGCAATACTTGTTCAAATCATAGATCAGCAAGGAAAAGTGTGCTCCAGCCCGCTGCATCTCTTTGAGGGACAAGGCTGAAACCGAGTGCTGGGACACATGACCTGCGTTCTCTCTCTTGTTGACAGCCAGAGTCCCTCCATCAGGCACCGGGCTGGAAGCAATCAGTGCAGCTCCTGCTCCATCCATCTGTCTGTCTGGATCCCTTGATTGTGAGAACCGGTCTGGGGACGCCCTTTTTAATCCATCCTATTTTACACAAATCAAAGCCCTGCTTCTTCCTACCATTACAGTCTCATCCAAATTTCTTTCCGGAGAGTGCCAGCCTGTTCTCTAGTTTAATCTAGTGATCAATCCTTTTGTAGAGTGTTAGCAACAGCATAAAACATTTCTTGACACTTCTTATGCCTTCTGGACACTGAGTGCTTGACGGCGAGTTTTATGGATTGTTGGCAATGAAAGTTATGAGTGCTCAGTTCACAGCTGAGGAATGGCACGGCGCAATTTCCTCCTGGAATTGCAATTTTGCTTTGTTTTCTTTAATACTAATAAGTAAGCTGGGTCTTGTTTACATGCTCTGCACACCAAAGGGAAATCGGCGAGGGGGAATTTTGTTGTCAATTTTAATGCTGCAGGGATACCAGACCTGTACAGCCTCCCCTGCACAGAAAGTTCCAAGATCCATATTTATCTTTTGTCTCATTTCTTTGTGTACCCTGGCTACACATGGAGAAACACCCTGTTACCTCGAGACTTTTACATTAAGTGTGAGTGCATGGCTTTCCCATTCCCCACCCCAGGACTGAAAACCCCTGCTCAGGTGGGCTGCCAGGCTATGGGGGCTGTGTGGGAATTTCCCAAATCTCTTCTGAGCTTCATTGTCTTCAGACCATAACTTTTGGGGTCAGTGATTGATCCAAGGAGGTCTGGTGTGAGACCTCAGTCTAAGGAATTTGGAAATCTGGTGGAACTAAACACAGTCTACACTCTTCCTTAAACACGAGGAAACTATTTGTGACAGCTCTGCAAATTTCTGTTACAGATCCCCCTGAATTTTTAAAATTATTCTTTATTTCCTAGATAAGCATCAACCTGTACAGATGATTAAAAATATTTTCACTGTATTCTGGCTAGCAGATCCAGAGACATAAATGTTGAGGAATTTTTGCCATCTAGGATTTACATTTGAAGCCATTTCATTAATTTGATGTTAGAGACTATAAATGTCCTATTAAATTTTAATTGAAAGACTGCTTGAAAACCTGTAACCATTAAGTAATACCCCAGACATGCCTTTCTCATATGGCAATATCACAAAACTACAAAAAAGTTGAGGTTTTTGGTTTTCTCTAGAGGTGCTTTGAGAGTGCTCCATGTAAGTGAGCTCCAAGGTCACCGCAGTGCTGTTTTGGAATGCCTTTAAAAACATGACTGGCAAGAGATCTTCCAAAATTAAAAGTCTCTGCACAGATAAAATATGACAGCTCTGTCTGCTGTGATTACTTCAGTTCTGCAGGGTCGTCAGTCATTCCCAGTCATTCCCTTTGACTTTCGGAGTCGTGCTCTCTGCGATTCCTCCCTGCTGCCTGCCCACCCTCCAGCAGTCTTGGGAGAAGAAGGGTCTCGTTCAACCCCTTCATCTTACCTCTCCTCCCTTTTATTTCTCTGTCTACCTTCCTATCTCCCCCAGATAACAACTTTGACTTTTACCTGTCTTCACCCATTATTCTTGAAATGCAAAGATGCTCAGCCAAAAGGAATAAGGTAGAGGAGAGGAGAAGGATTTTCATCTCTGCTCTTCAGCTCATGAAAGGATACCTAAGCTGTACCAGGCTGGGAGAGGAAATCCCTTGTAGGTATATTTATTTATTTATTTATTTATTTATTTATGCTATGGCAAATCACAAGCACTTTGTAGCTTTCTCCTCTCTGCTGGCATGTCCGCATAATGGTCTTCAAATACCAAGGGGAAGTCACTAGCTTTATCTCCTTAAAGAAACCAGGTGTCTTTTGTTCAGGACAAAAAGTCTGCTGTACTGTGGGTCTCCAAGCATCAAGAGGTGATTGTGTGTGTCCAGAGGAGAAAAAAAAAAAAAAGCATTTTTATGTCCTTTCTAAAATAATTCTAAGCTGCTGATGATCTGTGTTGTTATAAAGTAGGCTGCAGAACTTTAAAAATCAGGGATGCAAGAAAATATCCATTTACTGCCTCATTACAGGAAGAGAAAATGGAAAGAGGTCAGCGGATGAGGGAAAGGCAACTAAGAAGTAAAGGATTTTTGTTTAGCATTACTCAGTGTGGCAAGCAGTGGGGCTACTGGGGGGCCTGAAATGCATCTAGTCCTGAGAAAGTACAATTAAGTCTTTGGCAGAAATGCTGGCTGACCTGCTTTTGGGAGTGAGGGCATGGGGAAGAAAAGGGGACAAACTTAACAGCATCTCCCCCACGCTGTTGTCAGGCTCTTGGAAGCAAAGATAACCGGGGGCCTGGCTGAAAGGGGCCAGCTGCCCTGTCTGCAGCAGCTAGCCTAGGGCTAGGCTTGTGGGAAGAGGAGGGGAACAACACTGCTGGCAAGTGGAAGTGTTTAGAAAACGTACATGGCGTTGTAGAAATTACACCTGAAGGAGAAGGACCTGTTAGGGCACAGGCTCTGTTTCCCCCATCTCTTACCTCCGTGCGCACAGGTAATACCCCTGATCATAGGGTTGTGAGAGTTTCCTCTTAAAACCCCCAAAGTTTCTCAGAAGCCTCTCAGCAACTATATTACATATATAATATATATCTATAGTAATGAAGTAATCGCCAACAATGGAGGAATTTGTATCTTCCAAGGTACAGTGAGCTCTGCTGCAATCCCATTCCCTGTGCCTGTCCCCTGCTCAGCACGGCTCAGTTAACCGTAAAGGTTCTGAGGATGTACGTGCCCCGTTGCAGTTGGATTTGGAGATGGCTGATGCTGCTGCAGCTTGCTGGGAGCACGTCCCGTTCCTCCTGGCAGTGCCAGTTTCCTTTCGGTGAGCGGGATGTCAGCCACAGCAGCGATCAGACAAGCTCAGTAGCATGAGGTCAGCTCCCGAGCGTTTTGCTAGGTACCAGAGCACGGGAAAATGAGCTGGTTGTGCGTTCATCTCTGCTGAGGCGTCATCTCTAATTGTGCAACTTTGCAATGAGGAAAGGTGAATCTGGTAGGAATCAGAAAGAGAACATGTACTGAGAGGCACACGTTGGTCCTGCCTGATGCATCAAGGCTTCTTGGTTTCTGTGTGTGACATTCTGTCATCCCACAGGTCCAGAGAGATTGCACAAAGGATGTGAATCTCATCTTAGCTACGTGCCTGCCTGTCTCAGATAGTTTGCCAGAACCACTTGTCTCTTCCTGAGAAAGGTGTCGGGAAAGGAGTGTGTTTTCAGGTGCCTGTCACTCAGGACAGTGGTAACAAGCTGTGCGTCTCTCACCGTTACTGGTTATGCAAAATGTTTTAAATTAGCCGAATACCCCCAGATCCTTACCCTGTTCCAGCAGTTATAAGAAAATGGATAAAGGCGTCGTTCTTCCTTTGCCACCTCCTATTGCGCTAAGTTCACCGTGTGTTTAACATCATTGTGGAGAACCAATGAAGGATTATTGTAGTAATGAGGATAATTCATAAAGGGGCTTTGTGCTGTGGAGAGCTCTTAGTGCCTGAACTACAGTGGGGGCTGTCCTGGAGTGGGTGGAACACACTTCCCTGTGAACTCCTGAGTGTGTATGTCTGGGGCTTAGCGTATATAAATTCTTAATAGCATTAGTGACTCAGGAGCATCATTTCAAGCCTGCTTCTGGATGCTGCTGCTGTAATTGAGCATGCTCATTATTTATAGGCTTCCAAATTAAGCATTCATTTATGCTGTGTTTGGAATAAATGAAATCAACAACATGCCTTTTGGTGAAAGAGCCGCAGATGCAAACAGAAGCGCTCACAGCTTTCAAGTCTTGTGTTTGTTTACGTCAGTGAATGCGGACTGTTAGGACAACTTCCACCGCTGATTATTTTCAATTAGAGCTTCAGGGATTTTAGGAGGAAACGGTCACAATACTGTGATCAGGGATATTATAGCCTCTGGATGCAAATTAGCTAGCCAAGTTTAAAACAACAGATTTACAGGATCTGTTTCAAATTAATTGCCAACTGGCCGGAAGCACCTCCGGCTCTTGAAGTCTGTCTCCGCGGCTGATGCAAAAGGTGCCGTGAGTTTGCCCAAGCTGTCGGGCTGTAGGCGGGAGTTTGCCTGGGAGGAGAGAGGGATGTGAACAGGTTTCTGAAGTGTCCTTCTTGAGGTGTCCTTCAAGAACCTTTTCCACCAGAGCCTTCTCACTGCAAATACTGGATGCAATCCCCGCTCGGGTCTGGCTCTTAGGGCATCTCTCCCTCCAGCGATCGCCCCTGAGCACCAGGCAGCCCCTGGAAATTGCAGTCAGGCAAGAGGGAAGTGGGAAGCCAGGTTCAGATCACATTAATTTATTCCAGGCAGACCAAAGGTTTGTTCCTAAAAACCCACAGCGGTATGGGATGGAAATAGAGAAGAAAGATGGTATTCAGGACTGAGGCTCTGCAAGACAGTGTGATGCAGAGAAAATTCACGTGTTGCCTTTTTGCACTGGACAATACTTACTGCCTGCTTTTGTAAGCATTTAAGCATTCTGTAAGCATATGAGTAAAAGAAAATACAATCTTTAACTCTCCTTCAAGACATAAGCACCGCTTCTTAGATTTGTATCTAGTGCGTAGCCAGCAGAGAGAAACCATTTTTCATTCTTCTTTACTATTACACCTCATGCCACAGAAACTTCAGATGTTTAACGGTTTGTGCATTTATTTTTAAAGCAATAAGACAGAGCCATTTATTCCCCCAAAAAAAGAAGTCCCAGTAAATTTTGGCAGTTAGTGTTTTTATTTCTAATACACATTATTTATTACAATTTCTTAGGGGAATCAAAGTAATTTGTGTACTTAATGTTATCTTTAGTAAATCTAAATAAAAGAAACTTGAGCAAGATCTCCTGTGGCTCTGGTAGATTTATGCTTCCTTGTGTCACAGTCACGGAATACAGGCATGAAGTTGGTAAAGCATATTTTAATTTGGTTTTGCTCCAAGAGTATTCGATGTGCATAATACTTACTGACACGGATCGCTGCTTAAATTTAGGATGGTTTTAAAGGCCATCAGGAGTAGCCCTTGGTAAATATACAGTGTCTGTATATCATCTCAGGTACAAATATGCAGAAGGCATGGAGAAAGGATGAGTTGCTTATACTTTGGTGCCAGAGTTTAGACCAGAATAGGGTTTGAGTTCAGTAGAGTAGCTGTCACTAATTTGAAGAAATGAATAAGTGCCATTAGTGCAGTGACCATATGAAAAAACACCCAGTAGGTGCAGATCAGTCATAATTGCCAAAACTGAGAAGCAAGTAATATGTGAGCACGTGAATATTTAGTTGTTTTCCTGAAATAAGGGAGATTTTAAGTAGAATAAAGCTTCATATCAGATATGGCCCATCACTTTGCAAATTCTGGCTGGCAGTTGCATCAGACTGAAACATACTGTACAGACTGTCTCTGCATCCAGATTTCATTCCTTAAACGCAAACCTGTAGGAAAAGGCAAATGTTTAACAGGTAACACCTGCGGCAATGACAAATCACAAACCTTAGCATGAGCATCTTCACAAGAAGTTTATTCATCTTTGCATTGGACTCTTTAGCATTGTGACGGTATTTAATAACCTATATGTGATCAAATTTCTATTGTTTTGTGTAGTGCTTTTTGGTGCTTAAATAGTATAATGGTAGGGACAAAACAGGAGCTGCAAGGGAACAGCAAACAACTACAAAAAGCTGTTTGGCATCTTCTAGGTGGTGCCACCTATTAAGACAGCTTGGCATTCCTGTGTGCTTTATATGCCACAAAGGGACCCTTGGGGCAAAAGACAGAGCAGTGTATGGGTTTAGCACCAGCACATTTAGGTAGAAGCAAAAGCAAACCAGAAAAATGCTGGCTTTTTTGCATTGTCCACCACAAAATCTCTTTGTGGTTCTGTTGTAGCTCTTAGTTTCCCTTCATCATAAACTGGAACAGATTAATTTCTCCAGCTGTGTAGATTGTAGAGCAATACCAGTAGTTTTATGTTCAAGTTTAATGCAGTAATCAGTCTTTTAGAGGATGATCAGCAATAAACAGCATGCAATATTTGAAGACAGATGCCCTACTATGACCTACAGTAGGGTGGTTGTGACAGAATAGCCAAAACATTGTTAAAATGCTTAATATTTAATTTGAAAGTTATGAAAGGTATTATGCTACCTAGCGATTAACTTCGTCCCCACTGAGACAAGCTATTTTTACCAGGCACAAGAAATTTCATCAGGCCTTTAAAAAAGTCTTTAAAATGAGTCTTTAAAAAAGATGAGAAAAGTAAACATTTTGCAAAGATTATGCATGAATATAAATTATGCCAGGAATTAGTCTATCAGATTGACCCTATGTTAAGCTGTGTGTGTGACAGCTATGAAGAGCCACAACTCCGTATTAGAGCAGCATAAGCTCCACGAATAGAAAATATCATTTCACATTTGTTTGAAATCGGTGGTCAATTTTGATTCAGCTTTGTCATTCTTTTGTGTTTGTTTTCTGTAAATGTTTCAATGCCTAAGCTTTACTAATGCAATGACATCCAGGAAGTAGATAGATATTTAACAGTCACCAAATTCACATTGTGAAATCCATAATTTTTGTCATGTGCAATGTGACCATTGCAGTCCAAAATCCTTGCTGGAAGTCCCAGAGAGACATACAACATTTACATGAATTCCTAATATTCTCTTGTGTAATACAGATCACACACGGCACTTCAAAGTCAGCTGCCTTTCCTGAACTTCCATTAAGACATACAACTGCCTTCCTGAAGTTCCAAAATGTGGAGGAAAACTGCTGCTTCAATCATTACTGTTGAACTTAATGATCTTGAAGGTCTTTTCCAACCTAAACAATTCTATGATTCTACAGCATAAATGAGGAATTATGAAAAATTGATTGTGATGTACGTTATTCAATTAATCTGCCAGCCCAGATTATTTGCTGCTGACAATGAGCAGGTGTGTCGATGTGACTGGATGGCCACCAAGGGGAAACATTCAAGGAAAGTTGGTTTTTCGATGTCTTTAAAGCCGACCATATAACAGGCTTCAGTGACTGGTGAAACCAAAATGCAGAATGTTACCAAAAAATGCAACTTTTAATCCTTAAATAGTTGTATTTTTTTTTTCATTACAGAAGTGACTATGGTGTTCATCTGTTCTCACCAGATGTAAAATACAGGTCCCATAGCTTATCATCCACAACATTCGTGGTGAGCTTCTGAATAGGACCAAAGCCATCCTCTCCCTAGCCAAATCAGAATAAACTGCTGTTCTCTTTTTAGTAGAGACAGAGGAATTTGGATCTTGTTCCAGAGGTTTAAGAGCAATGCTATTTTTCATGTGTGTGAAGTCTGTGGTGTATGTTATCTACCTGGGAAAGATGGAGATCAATAGGATTCATACTGCAGCGACAAGACATGCTCAGCTTAGAATAATGTCTGCGGTATAATTTAATAATGTGCTTTCCTTTTTGTGGGGAAGCTTTGAAAGGAACCTTACAACATTGTTCCCTACATGATAAAGTACAATCACTGTATAAGAAACACAAGGTGGAGAAACATAAGGAGGAGAAAGCTTGGCAGAAGCAACAATCCGTAATTTAGAAATGATACCGCCTTATCACATTCTGCAAATATCATTCCTACCAGGAAGTTAAATCACTGCACATTGAAAATGTGGGCAAAGAGAGCAAAATTATGCCCCAGAGGAAGCCTTGCTCTCACGGGTCTGTGTGGGTGCCTTCGCTGGGCTGTGTGTACAGCTGGATTAATGCCTGTGAGCACAGTCCCTGCGCTGCTGCAAGGCTTGGGTGTGCACCAGGGTATGCAGGTGTTTTCCATCTCTCACTGTGTGAAAAGCACCCCAGAAAACTCTGGTCTTTTCACAGGCAGAATGATCCTGGCTCATGAGCTTTTCTTGCTTTGCTTTCACAGTGGGAAAAGATGCTGAGGTCAGATAGTTGCTTAAAATTAAGCAAGAGGCAATGCAAAATGTTTTCGAGGAGTGTACTGAGGAAAGCGATATAAACCACGGGTGTGGAGTAACTAGAGGCTTCTTGTTAAAGCATGCCAAGATTTGGTACAATTGCCTTTAGTCTAGTTTGTCAGTGGCTGCAGTTAATTTGTACTGCAAGAGCAATTCACAGCTCTAAGCAAGGAATAGCTGCTGGAGGTCTTAAGCACCAGGTATAACAAGGCATCTCCTCTTCTAAGAAACTTCGGGTACCTTTAACCCAGCAGATTCAGATGTAACTGGATCGCCCTGCCTAAGGTCCAACCTGCTCGGGTATAAGCCAGCTCTAACCTTGAACATGGCAAGATTCACCCGGGCAGGACTGTATCCAGCTTTGCACCCACATTTGGGAGTCTGACCACCCTAGCTCAGCCCCACTGCTACACTCTCGTACATTTTTTATCCCAGAGCAAGCTCACATCTGGCTGGATAAAAACACCAGCTGTAGGGCTTAGGTCCTGCAGCACCCGCCTCGGAATTGTGCCTTTGGGAAGTTCTCAAATATAGCTTCATTTTCAGGGGTAAGGGACAGAAAAATGTTCACATTAAAAGTGTTCCTTAATTAACTGCATCTGAGTAAATAATTCACAGTGAATAATTAACTGATGGATTTAGCCTCTCTTTATCTTTTTTTTTTTTTTTTTTTTTTTTCCTGTGCACAGTCCTTGAACAGATTGCAGGTTGCTTAACTCGCTACAGGAGTGTCTGCTGTTTTATCTGCCGTTTGTTTGGAACGGGGCTGTTCCCTGCTTACCTTAGTGAAGGTTTTAAAGGCAGGAATTGAAGAACAGAAATAGTGCTCTCTGCAGGGCAACTTAAGAACCCATGCTAGGGGGGAAAGCATTAAGGAATTTCTAAGATTTAAACAGTTTTATAGATAAAGCTCTCTTCAAGGTGCTAATTTTATGTCTGTACATAACAGGCAATTGCATTTCCTTCAGTGAAGTCCTTTCGTTGTGACTTCTGATCGCAGCGTTGTACCAGAGAGTTGTGCATTTTGAAATAAGTGAAATGGCTGTATTGCAGCCCTGAAATGTATTCTGCCTGATCGTCACAGGCCTTTTTCTATCCAAAATCTCCTGGCAGAATCAAACCCATTGTAAAACGAAGAGCCTCACCCTGTGCAGAGGCAATGTCATTAGTCAGTCCAGAATTGCCTTGCAGGACAGTGTTATCACAGTTGCGAGGACAGCTAGCCAAGCCTCGGCAGCTTATTCCGTTGAGAGGGTGGGTGCTTGTCTTTTCGTTGGGAAATCATCGCTTTTGGGGATTAGATACTTGCCACCGGCTCAACCCATCTGTCTTTGTGGCATTGCTTGTGCAGCAACATCATCCAAATGTAGCACCTCCTCTTGCTTGCTTGCTGACAGACAGATGCAGCGTATATGCCTCCTGCCTAAATTAGCAGAACACTTTTGCACAAATCTCTTTTGGGCATGTTGCTGTTAACGGGCCCTGGAGCATAACCCAGCTGACTGGCAGTTTCGCTTAGTTGACGCTGTAATTTCACCTGTTGCTGCGGGAGGCAGAGAAAAGGAAGAGGCCAAGGGGCTGCAGGTCTAGTGGTGTCTCTGGGTTGATGTAAAAATGGGGCAAAAAAAGTGGGAGACCCAAGTGTCCGTGTTCAGAGTGTGGGTGGCAGCAGATCTTTCACCCCATCCCTCTGGGCTTGTGAAAGATGCTTCTGAATTCCTGGTGAGAAACAGTGCCATGCCTCGCGACGGCACTGCTGGCACTGCTCCGATGGAGACGTGATCCCAGCTTCAGCCCTCTGAGCTCTGACCTGAAACAACAAGGGGGGGAGAAAATGCCCCAGACCTGAAGTGCTCCTGGTTGAATTAGCATAACACGAGGATAAAATAAAGTAGGGCACTCATGGCTGCTTTGTACGCTGTTAACTGGGGCAGGGTATTTTAACATCCTGCTGGAGATATTAGCCCCGTAGTGTCCTGTAGCTGCTAAGAGGAAAGGCTCAGCGATATCGGTTAATGAACGTTGTTTCTCACACAGGAAAACCAACAGAGAACAGCATATGGGCTCTGTGACAAGAGCAACTGTAGGGTGCTGGACTCCACTGACTTGATAGTTTTCTTTACATCCTACTTAGCCGTAAAATTCTAATAAAGAAGAAAGAGGCCATTATATTAATGGCATTATGGGGATTGCAGCATGATCTCTAGGACCCATGGGGATTTCTCTGATGTCCAGAAAAAATGCGCTTCTATTCTAATGACCATAAACGACCTCTCTCCAAACCTGGTATTGATGAAATAGCTTTAATGTTTCAACATCAATACTCCAAGCTTTGCTGAACAGTGACATTAATCTGATATTGCATAGCACAAGGGGAAGAACAGCCAAAAAATATGCTGGAGCTTATAAAGTTATGCAGCTTTCTCGCCTGACAGCAGCTTTCATGCTATTTTCTCACCAAGTGGAAAAAGTTGTGGGATACAAATAACAGAGACATTTGCCCTTAAGACCTGGTAGAAGGAAATCACAGGTGGTTGGAAACTGCTCAGAATTTCAAAGGGTACAGTGTAAACAGAGGAAGTTTTTTGGAAAGTTGGTGTACCATGCTCCTGTGTTTGCTTCTGTCAGGTTACAATCTATTTTCTTTTTCCTAGCAAACATTTTTGATTACTTAGCATATCTTAATTAATATGCAAACACAGACATGGATTCTCGCAGCATAAAAACAGAGCATTGGCTGATTTATGATTTTAATCAGGTCAGCCTTAGCTGATATGCAGTAAGAAATAATTAGCTAGCTGTTTGTACACAGAATTGCATTGTACCCAGCCCATAGGAGACAGCTTTTCCTGACACTTCAATCCCCCGCTGACTTTGTTTTCTTAGCTTTCCTTCTGGGCTCAAAATAGGAGCATGAGATCGTTTTCCACCTCTGAGATCATGGCCCTGGGTTCTTCACTAGGGGCAGGTGGACCCTTTGCAGGCTGTAGGAAGCAATTTGGTATACAGTTGGCTGGAATACTGAAATAAGTTTAACTAGTAGTCACAGTGGCCAAAAGACATTGCCCAGGAAAATCTCTTTCTGGGTATTTACGAGCAGCTCTCACCCTCTGCCTTGCTGTTTCTGACATTACCAATGCATTTAAAATGCATCTCCAAATTTCTTAAGTTTGCCCAAAGGCTCAGAGAAGTGTCGTGTAGACTGGACAGTTGTGACTTATGGATATTGACTGGTCTGAACTGGACCCCAGCTTTCCAGAAACTGGGGCACAGACCCAAGGTTCCCCCAGAAAGGGAAGTATTGCAGTCCCAGAGAGCCTCCCCCCAGATCCCAGCTGTGCCAGTATCTCCAAGCTGCAGAACCCAGCTAGGTCATAATCAATTATGTTGCTGTATCTGTCCTGTGAAAAGAGTGGTTTAGCCTGCAAGGTTATCAGTTTAATCGGTTTTATCAGTAGCTGAATGTGGATTTTGTGTGCCTGCCACGGCCTCTGTAGCTACTGGACATTATGCCATACTGTACCACGTGGGACTGCAAAGGCTGGGTGTATGTGGCTCTTACCCGTGGCCTCTATGCTAACATAGGAAGTCTGCAAAGTACCAAAACTTGTCTTGAATCTTGAGCTTCATTAACCCTTTGTGAAAACCTTTAAGCCCCTTGCGCTGGAGACTAGACAGACCACACAATTTCTAATGTCGCTCCTCTGCAAACTAATTGATGTATTTGGCACCAGCCAACAGACATCAAAACGTTTGTACAGATGTGAGGGTCTGTCTAGACTAGATAATTGCTTCCCCTTTTGGCTTGATTTCACCAGTTGCCAAGTTGGGTAACATTTAACCTTGAATTCTGGAGGCACAGTGGCTGCCCAAGCCCTCCTAACGAGGAGCCATCTAGCAAGCTGACATGACAAGACCGCGTTAATCTGAGTCTTCTGCCTGTGCGTCTGGTCACATTGCGGTCAACGCTGATGTATTTGCATTAATCCTGTTTCTGTCCATACATCTTAATTTACCCTGAGAGCACTGCTAAGTTCTTTCGTTAATCGTTTTCTCCCCGTCTCCCCCCGTGAAGCGAAGTTCATTCTGTGAACAACGCTGATGCAGCCAGGTTAATAACTATTGATGTCGCCATGTTAATAACCATCTTGCTGCCCATGAATCTGAGCCTCCCCCTGACGAGGTGGTGGACATGACCCACTTAATCATTACATCTCCCTGTCCACGGATCTCAGTTTGCCCTGTGAAATTTTAATCATTCTGACTAGCTAATCACGATAATTTCTCACTGTCCGAGGGTGTGAGTTCACCCCATGAACAGCTCCAATGTCCTTGTTAATCATCCCAATCTCTTACTGCTCACAAACTGCAAAATGCAAGGATGTCTCTGCTGAACACTTCAGTGCCTCGCTGTCCGGGGGCTAGAAGAGCTCCCCACGTTTTGCAAGGGATACCCAGGGCACTTTATTCTTTCTGCCCCCAGTTCTGGGGCCAGCACAAATCCTTCTCTTCAACAGCTAAGTTTTCCTGGCAGCTGCCTGCATGCAGCCAGCTGTGTGCAACGTCTCTGGAGTGACATGTTGAATAACAGAGTGTGTTTGCATGCAGAGCAGACCAGCTCTGTTGGTTGAACGGTGCTTCCTTGAAAGGTGAGCTCAGAACATGGAGATAAGCGTTAACTCAATGAGACATTTCAGTTCATTCTGCTGGGATGCACCCTTGTGCTGGGTAGGTCTGATAGGACTGTAAAACTAAATAGATGTTGATGTGGTGCTACACGCTGTTCCATTATGTTGGTTCCAGCATGAGGCCCTGTGCTTTAAATGAATGTTTACAGCTGTTAATGCTTCAGCCTGTAACATCCTGAGCCGTTGTGGGAACGTAACGGACAGCAAGAGGGAAGATCGATCACCATTTTAGGGCTCTGTGAAGTCCCACCACATTTTCCACCCGACGCCTGGAGAATGTGGTCCTGGATGAAACTTGGGAAAAGCCGTAAGGGAGTTTGCTGAAACCACCCAAACTGCAGGCATTTTGCAAGCTCAAGCCCATGTTTGTAATACAGGCACATGAATTGTAGTGAAGACTCTGGAACCGTATGTAATATTTGAACAAGCAACTTGGCTCATTTTCAGCGGGTTTCTCCCGTGTGCTCTGTACGGCCCCTCTCAGGGATCCTTGAAGCGCTGGTTTTGTCTCTCTGAAAACCCAGCTACCTTCAGCTGCAAGCAGAATTGAGAAGCAGCTTTAAAAGAAACTGCTGAAAGCAGCTTTGTGAGCCAGAGAGGTAGAAATAACAGTGTGAAGCGAAGCCTAAGAGGAGCCCCCTCCATCTACAGAGAGGCTCGGAACCAGCATCACCAGTCAACTTTTGCAGGCAGCAGGCACAGGTCATCTTCCCCACCAGATCCTGCGCGACTGCTTTTTTCCAGAGGCTTTTTATTGGGTAGCTCACTGCAATCTTAGTAGATGACACTGTAGACTTTTCAAGTTTTTGTTTAATTTTTTTTTTTATGATTATTTTCCTCCCTCTCATTCTTAGATTGGTTTGGGAGTTCAGATTAATAAACAGAGAAGCAGTTATTTTGATTAAAAGTGGCATATGTTCTGCCGTGGCAGAGGCAGACTCAGGGGCGTTTCATGCCTGCATTTTGAGAATATGAAACCACTGTCACTCTTGGGTACAATGGTAAATAACTTTTTTCCAGTGAAATACTGGGAGCACTTTCATGCAGATGATTTTGTGCTTTATAAAAATCCAGGGGAAGAGAAGGGTGATGTCTTGGAAAACAATAAAAAACCCCCAAAAAACAAAAGTTGTAGGGAGGGAGGTTTACGCCTCAGTGAAGCTAATTAGCATTAAAACAAAGCAGACTATGAAAAGGTGAAACTCAATGCTGCAGAAATGCTGAATTAAAGGGACAGCAGTTAACGAAGGCTGAGCTTGCAAAGATTTATGAAGGTATTTCCTGTTGGTGGAATTGAAGGAGTATGGAAAACCAGTGCTGCTCCTTTTGTACAGTGCCAGGAATAAAGGAAGCAAATACATCCTTTTATTTGCTCGTGTTAGACTGTCGGCAAGAGCCGGTGCAGAGAAGCCAGAGCTTCTGCAGGCCCTTCCAGGGTAATCAGCAATGACAGCCCTCCGCGCCCCAGCTGCCTCCTCTGCAAAGGGAGGCGAGTAAACAGGGCAGATGTTCGGTGTTGTTTGTAAACGTCTCATTTGCAAACACAAAGTGTTTTTAGGGCTTCGCTTCTGGGATGCCCTGAGCACACAGCTCCCAGCCTCTTCCTTCCCCGATTAGCCCCAAAGTGAACCAGCCCAGCCGCAGCTTCCCAGGCAGCCCCACTCCGGAACATAGATTTCAAACGTCTCCATCATTGCAGCAGATATACTGCGCACAGGCAAGGAAGTAACATTTTTAAAAGGAGCTCAGGAACAGAAATCTCATTCCTAAAGATAATTTCAGCCGTGTCTGCACTGCAATAAAGCCCAAGACTAGGAGCCAGCCCGCTGTTTATATTCACCTTAAATCTTAAAGTGGAAGCTTTTAAGAGTTGGGTGTGTAGGTGTTTTTTTTTAAAGAAGCTCTCTCCAAGCCAAGATCAGAACACATTGGCTATATTTACTACACTTAATTCATTCTAAGGAGAGTGACAAAAATACTTATCTCAAGAAACATGAAGGCTGGAAGAAAGAAAAGGCAGCAAGGACATGAAATATGAACTATCAGAGCTTTTCTCTGATATTTAATCCCTGAAAATATTTAAGTTTCTAGTGGGTGTGTTATTCTGTATAACCCCCTTGGCTTCAGGCAGAGATCTACTGCAGACATACTGTTGTAGGCATCAGGAGAAGACATAAAATGGTCTTCTTAGTACCATTAGGGTATGTTTTGTGGAATGACCAATAATCATTCACTGTCGTATATGTTGTATTTTTTCTCTCGTGCAGTGGTAATTATATCACACACCTCTAACAGTATAAAGGCAGATCAAATATGGTGTAAGCTTAAGGTTATTGATTTTTTTTTTTTTAAATGACAACAGGTTTTTGTGTTGATGTATGCAGTACTCATGGCATGCGTATAGCCAGTCTTGGCATTTGTCAGTACATCTTCTGACGGTGCATCATGGATCTGTTCCTACTTTGTAAGCTTGCCCTGATGGTTGTGGCGCTCTGGGACTCAACGACGTTTTGGATCTTCCATCTTCAGGTCTTATCTGTGACAAATGCCAGCTGATGGTGGCAGCCGGCACAGAGGATTTCAGTCCTCTGGTGTTCAGCTCTGGGGGTGCACATGACAGGACGGTGACGGCAAGAATAAGATTTTCCCTTCTGCGATGTTAGTTGCAGGCTGGCTGTCTCCTGTTCCACATACCGTGCACTTTGCGGTCCCTGCTACTGAACATACATTAACTGTGGTCTGGTTTAGTGAGGTTTTTCTAGCAGAGCTTACAACAGGATCTCTTAGTGTGATAATTCAGGTATAATAACTTCTCGTCCCCTGATGGGGCTGACTGGTGAAATCTATTAAGCCATGTGGTTCTGGCTCTATTCCTGGACTCCTCAAGATAAAGGCTTTTTAGTTTTCTGTTCAAAGTAAACGTTTGTTATCGACAGTTTAGACTCGCCAGTTGCCAGCATGAAGATAGCTCTGACTAGAAAACATTCATACGTTGACCATCTAATGCTCGTGGTTTAAGAAGAAAAGCCAAGTGCGGTACTTAATCCAGTCCCTACAATTTCCTCCATCTGAAACCTTGAACTAGCTCAAAATCAAGGGGCAAAATAAAACAGAGGATCTTCTGACTTAAGAGATTGGAAGGATTTTCTCTGAGCATAACAGCTTCCTGACACTGCTTCAGGATTTGATTCTACAATACCCTGCTCCTATCCCTGCTTAATACAAAGACTTTCCAAGTTATTAAATTCTCTGCTTCCCCTTGCTCCCCCAGCGCTCTGCAGGCGCAGGCGCTGGACACCAGCACCGGGTCGTGCCTTCAGCGAGTCTGCCCATGTCGGTGCCGTCCCCAACCCATCCCAGCTGCACCCTTGGTGCAGGCTCCCCACCCTTACACCGGTCTTCCTCTGACTTCCAGAATCTCAGACTGGGCAGGATAAAATAATGGGGAAAATGTAATTTGTGCACATCTGCCTTCATCCATTTCCCAGTCTTGCACTTCTTCAGGGGAAAAAAGAACACCCAACCCTGCAAAAGATAAGAATGAGAAAATAACCATCAACTAGGCTACATGTGCAAATATCTTTAGGGGTTTGATGCAGATGAAAATGAGAAGCCTCTTGGGAAAAATACAGATTTTATTTTGATTGTGTATTAAAACTCTCATAGTCAGTGGAAATTTGCTTGGATTTGCACAGGCCTCTGCTAAATTCCTTTCAAAGGAAATATAATTTCCAAGCCAAATTATCTGTTGGGATGAATAATTTTCCTGATTTTGAATGGATTTTTTCCAGGAGAAAATCTGGCCAATCTTGCTTAACCAAATCACAACTTGGACCATAGACCTGGAAGCAAGATCCATTTGGATGTTTCAACCACCAATGAATACCAAATAAAGAATGCTGATGTCATGCAGTGCAAAATAAAATAAAACAATATGTGTAATGAGCTGATTTAAAATGCAGCTTTGAAAAAAATCATTTTCCTTGTTCTCACTATCCATCGGGGCATCAATAGGTCTTTCATTGCTTCAGCATATTGTTATTAATAGTGCAGAAAAAGGCAGATTGTAGGCTTTGGGGCTTCGTAAGTTTCCTATGGATAGTCCAGGAAAAGTAAAATGCAAATGAGATATGCAGTAGGAAAAGGGAAGAGATGCCAGGGTGGGAAGCACCATGACACGCTGATGAGCCCTTGGCTACAGAAAGGTGCTCGGACTTTGTCCAAAATGGTTACACCTGTGAATTAACTAAATCCAGTGAAGCTCTGTGTGGGTTTTCCAGTTGTGATTGCACGTGGCTTTGAATAAATTCAGTGTAGTTCAGCTCCAAAGAGAACAAGATGAATTCCAGTACAGCCATTCCTGATCAGAACTTAAACTGGCTACGATTCTGGTTGATACATTAAAGGAAGCAATTTCAAAAGTTAATTTGGATTTACTTTCCTGAGGGCTCCTGTGTGTGCAAATCCTGACACCTGTCAGTATGCCCACACAACCTTAAAAAAAGTCATAAATTCTGGATGGTTCCTGTCTGTTTATATTTCCTATCACTGCACAGTAAATGTTGTGCCTACCTATCCATCCTTCACCCAGCGAGCCTGGTGTGTTCTGCTCCTGACTGTTTAATGCCATTCTAAATTTATGGCAAAAAATAAACAAAAGATCTTTCTTTTGTTCCTGGTGCCAGCTCTTGCTTTCTTTTGAACCGTAGCAACTACATATCCCATGGAGACAGTGCATTTTGACTTTGAGATCTCTGCTGCTGACTAACCTGTTTATAAGGAGTACCACAGACTGCAGGAGTATTTTATAGCCTTCAAGAAGATGTTTCTCTGAACGGGTCAATTTGAGACCCATTAATAGAGATTAAAGAAAGTTCATGGTCTCCTTCAGATTCTAGTTGTTTTTGTCAGCCAACAAAGCATAAAAACATAACTACATTTTACAATATTAATGATTAGCTGTAAAAACCTGACATAACATTTTTATAGCTCTATAACTAATCTTTTTATTATCAAGTAACAATGGTTTGCATCAAATATATATCATCTATACTTAACTTTAAAACTTCTACAAGTTGATGACATGGAACGCTATTGTAGACTAATTAAGTGTAGAAATAGATGGGTTTGTTTGAAATACTTAATATTTTATATGAAGGATGTAAAAACTCTGATTGAAGTCAGCCCTGCGTGTCAAACTTTTCCTGCTGGAGCAGCTATGACAGGGTATCTCCGTTCACAGGTGGAAGCAGAACGTGGGAGCTGAATTATGGCTTTGCCTGTGATGTTCACTTAGGGCACCAAGCTGTCTGCTGGGATAGTAAAGGGAGCTTATCAGTCACTTGACCCATTAATAGAGCTTAAAATTCTCCAATAACAGATTGAAGGGATGCAGTGTTGCCTTGAGCTCCTGGGAATGCAGCTTCCAGAGGTCTGGCATGGTCACGATCCCCTGGGAATTTTCATTCTAGAGGAAATGAGAGGGAAGAGGGAGAGGGGATGGAGGGAGGGCTGAAAGAAAAGCTCTCTGGACTCATGGATAATAGACTGTGGGAAAGCAAAATGGGCAGAATCACAGTGCCTTGGCTAAATTGCATAATGGAAGTGCTTGGGAGATAATTAAAGGCTATTTTAAACTGCTTCACCATGTTTATTCTCAGTAACTTGCAATAAAAAGGAGCAGGAGAGGGAACTGGTACAGGCTTATCAGCAACCGCTTTTCGTCCTTGACCAGAGCAAAGTCTACCCTCTGGCTGCTGCTCAGACAGTGAGAAATGCTTTGCCTTCACATGGCACCCCCTGTTGAAAGATCTTACAGTTTTGCACAGTCTTGCCCCCCGGGGGCTGCTTTCACAGGAGCGGTGGAGGGACCTTCTCTGCAACCCCAGCACTGTTGGCAGGGGCATAGCGGTCATGTGCTGGGGCACCTGGCTGCTCCCACTGCCTGTACAAGCTCAAAATAGCTCCTGCGGGGCTAGTGTGGATGGGGGTGGTCAAAATATTTGCTTGGAGCTGCTGTAATTGTCCCAGCAGTGGCCCTGAAATAGGTCTTTTGTGCATGAACTTGAATATCTTCAAAGTATTGGAAAGATTTGTTCCTGTGCTAGATGTATTGGTGCTGGCTTCTGGAGAGGAATCCAGGGTATCATGCATATTCCTGAGACTTTTTTTCTGTGTTTCCAGCTGACTAATACCAATGATCCAAAGGTATGAATGATCTGTCTCTCTGGCCAACAGTACAGCACTGGCTGCATCCTTCTAGCAGACATCTAAGTTAAAACTCTAGCTGACTTGAGAGACACCACAAATTGGAGCTTAATTAATGTGCTGAAAAAATGCAGGAAAAGCTCGAATGATGATGATTTCTGGGCTTTTGAACCAAAAGGGGGGCTCACTGAAGTAATTTCTGTTCATTACAGATATTCTGAACCTGTCTTGCCTAAGTGAGTTTAATTTTTTTTCACCTGTCACTTATCTGCTTTTGAGAAGCATAATTGCAACAATTGTTCGGAACTATAAGCCTCTGAAATGGGAAAGGGATTTTTTTTTTCCCTATGCAAACATTAAAAAACAAAGAGGGAAAGGAAAGACTATTTGCGAGACAGGCTTTGCCACACACACATGCCTCCGTGCAGACTCTGGCCTCTTCTAGGTTTTCTTCCCTTTTTTTTTTTTTAATATCTTAAAAATACATAGATCTCTGGGGGAAGCTTAATAAGAAACAGCCAGCCGAAGCAAAGATTTTAGGAGGAAAAAAAGTCAGGGGACTTGTGCTGTAGAGACAGCAGTTCAAACTGTGAAAAAGAGGACACAGCTGTGCACATCAGAAATCCACAGCTGGGGAAGTGGAAAGAGAATATTCCCACATCTTCCCTTATAAATTATCCCTCACCTTTCAGATCCCTTAGTTTTCTGTTGTGTTGAATAATTGTATAAAGAGGGAGAGGTATCTGCATTTCCCTCCTCCTGCTGTTTGTGATATCTAGGTCAGTTATACCCACCAAAGCGCCAAAAAAGCACTGCGGATTTCTTCGGTGTCCTTCCTAGCAGAGAGCGTTTTTCTTACCCTTCAAAGCCAAGGATTCTCCAGCAGAACAGGGGAGGCCTTAGCAGCAGGTGCATAAACCAATATACAGAGAAAGCTGAGAGGAGCAGGCAGCACAGACTCTGGCTTCAAAAGCCTCGTGCTGGCAAGGTCTGAGGAGGGGGTGGCAGCAGCATTGTTTTAAAAGCACCTCTCTGGACCCCAGCTGAGCAATAAAACAAGCCAGGCTTGGACACTCACTGTAACTCTTTTGGGAGCGGGTGTAAAGGAGCAAAGCAGTGAATCTTCTCCAGCGCTAGGAATTATAGATTTCCTCCCCGTTCCTAGCCACAGCTGAAGGCAGAACAGCACAGATGCTGTTCACGCTGTTTCTTGAGGTTCAAGTTTGAGCGCAACAGACAAAGGACTTTTGCTAGAGGAACTGTTCTGTACAAAATGGCTGGATCAAAAGGTTTTGGTTAGATTTTCCACAGACCTCTGCAAATTTGTTAATATACCAGCAGGTGAACAAACGTTCAGGTTGTTACTGTATATACGTTGAATATTCAGGTCCCTATCGTAACTGAAGGTGGACTTGGAGGCTTTCGGGCTTCATGTGGCCCTGGATTTTGATTCAGAGTAACAGCCCATAAAATCTGTGAGGGGCTGGTCTGCATCTGCAAAATAACAGGTACCACAGCTCATGTTCTAGTAATTATGCCCCAGAGTTGAACCTTGATAATGGCTTACACAATAATGGAAACTCCAGGGAGTTTTACTTGTTCTGGTTAAAATAAGATGCTTCCATATGAAGAAAAACACTGAAGTGTCTTTTGCTTGAATAATACATTCTATCTCAAAACATCTAAAAGAACATTTCCAGCAGCCAGTTTTGGTGCGCAGTATTCCAGCCCTTCGGTGCTGTAGTGCATTGTTGTAAAATTTGTCAGAAGAGAGGGAAGAATACCACATTTACCTTAGAATGGTGACGGAGCCGTGGTTAGACAGAAGAGAGAGAACTGCATCCTGACCATGTCCAGTTTGGAAGTTCTGCCTCACCTTCTGCTGTAGTCAACCGGAAAAATACCCTTGAATTTTAATGACCATAGAAATGCAATACTTTGGGAGCACACCTCTCCAAATGAGAGGTGACAGCTTTGGAATGAATGGTTGTATTGTAGTTGTTTTGGGAAGAAAAGAAATTGGGGTATATGTCAGTGTAATAGAAGTTTATCTATCAGTGTAATAAGAGTGTATCTGTCCGTGTAATAAGAGTATATCTTTCCCATGCCAAATCCAAGGGAGTTAATGTGTTCGTTATTGCACAGCTGGGCTGAATACAGTCCCTGATTTAATACCAGGGAAGTTATGCGAAGGATAAATTATTGGTTAATTAGTTCAAGTCTGTGGATAATGTGGGACACTAAAGAATGGGCAAGCAGAACAAACCATCTCTCCTGCTCATCTTCCTCCTCCTGTCCATGCCTTACATTGAACAAGGCTATTTGCTTCCCCAGAGGTGGTTGAAAGTTCTCTTTTCCACCAAAATGAAAAAGAGAAAATAAAACTTTTGCATTTTATTTCTAAGATTTTTTTTATATTAATGAGAAAAAAACCCCACAGAAATTAAAATGTTTTCTTTTTCTGACAGCTCCCCAGAAAAGAGTGAAAATTAACAACTATTCTCAAGTTTCTAGTTATTTCTTTTTAATGCTTAACTTGAAAAAAATCTGTAAAAGGACAGATTAGGTCTAGGCTTTGTAGTTATAAGCATGCTGAAGACATTAGATACCAATTTATAACAATGAACCGTTTCAGTTGCTGAAAGAAGCCGGTTTTGAAAAAATATTTTTGTCCATTCAAGCCAGAGTTTTTCAACAAGCGCTGCAGGAAAACATTTTAAAATTACTGGAAAGTAAAAATCAGAGTAATCTGAACTCACTTTTGCCCAGAATCTGTAAGCTTCCATTAAGTGCAAGGTAGGCTAAAGCAGAGGGAAACATAATTATTACCACACAAAATAACAGACTATCGACACCCTGTCATTGGATCAATCGGATCTGTTCTGTAGGCTCAGTTAATAAATTGCTGTGTTAAAATATGATGTCTTCTTATAAAACACATTTATTTTCCCTCTCAGCATTTATTTTAATAAATTCTCATGCCAAGAACTTGTGCACACCTGCTTTTTTCCCCACACGGCGTGTACAACACCGTGCATGAGGCCATTTGAAAAGGGACGCGGAGCTCAGCGTGTCCTTGGGTGACAAGGGACGGGTGGCAGCACGGTTTGAAACACACAGCGGGGTGGCTCACAGCAACCTAATTATCTCATGTCTGGGTGCATATCTACTGTAATCTAGACAAGTTTCTGATTTGTTTTTCGGTACTGTAGGATGAGTCAATTTATTTCTAATTAAACATTGTCCATTGCACGGTGTGGCCAGAGAGCCAAATGAGATCCTAGGCTGCCGTAATTACTGATTGCAGGCAGGCTGCTTTTCTTACCCTGGGAAAGTCCAATACAGTACGAATGGGCAGTGATGTTTGGGGCAGGTATTATTTTGTGAAGCTTAGGAAAATGCTTGTGTTCTGTTCGGCCAGAGGGCTGTCGGTGAGTGCGGAGAGCCATGGAGATGTCACGAGTGCTGTTTCCTCTGTCTGAAATATACAGGTCAAAATACTGCTCAGGCTTGTGAATTTGCATTTCCTTATCCATGTAACAGTCATTCTTAAGTCGCGGGCATGTAGTGACAGGGGGATGGCTATAAGCTGAAAAAGGGTAGATTTAGATTAGATATTAGGAAGAAATACCTTACTGTGAGGGTGGTGAGGCACTGGACTAGGTTGCCCGGAGGAGCTGTGGATGCCCCATCCCTGGAAGTGCTCAGGGCCAGGTTGGATGGGTCTTGGAGCAACCTGGGCTGGTGGAAGGTGTCCCTGCCCATGGCTGGGGGTTGGAACCAGATGATCTTTAAGGTCCCTTCCAACCCCAAACCATTCTATGATTCTATGAAGTCCACATTGAAGCTTCCTTGAGCTAACACCTAAGCTTATCCCAGTCCAGGAACCCCACACCAGCAATGAGGCATTGCCTGGATTTCTCATTCCCGTGGTGAAAGTAGCTAATGGAGTTAACGCCACGATATTTTCTGCTCTATCATAAGCTCAGCGGTAAGGCAATTCAATTTATTGTCCTCTCATGTAAGGGATCAAGTGACTAACTGAGTTATGGGAGGGCACTAGAGGTGCCTGTTGGTTTATGGATGTGCCCCATTTCCAGAAGTCACGGCTGGTCTGGCCCTTTCTCCTCTCCCCCACAGGCACGGCATGCCGTCACAGCCAGCGTGCACCATCATCCTTCCCTCTGGTTCCTGGATATTGCACATCACTGAGGTCTCTCCAGATCCTTTTTCTTCACCTACCAGCCTCCATGATACTTCTCCTTTTCCTTTGCATATTGTCTTCCCCATTTGCTCTCTTTCCAGCATTTTGCTGGCCCCAGTATATCAGTCTTCTGTTCCCATAGGATCCCTACTAATTACAGAGCTATCTTGCTGCTTAATGCTACTACCTCTTTTCTAGCTACTTCTTTAAAAGGGCCTTTAGCTAGAAATACATCATCCTTCAGCTTTGGACCTGAAGTCCACTCAGTAAGCATTTTGTACAGTCTTAATAAATGAGGAGAGAAAAAGAAAACAGCAGAGGAATACAAAAAGGGTCCTCTGGGAGTAAGGTTGTCAGAAAGTCATGCTACTTCATAACTCTGGGCATTAGTCATTTTTCTTACCATGGGTGGTCCCACTATGAGCTGAATTTTGAAAAGTTTTTCTTGCTGTTCAGCAAAGATGTGACATTGCAGAGCACTGGAGGAGAGGAGAGGTGAGACCCGCTGGTGCTGCCGTGCCGCGCGAAGGATGGCTCTTTGTCACCTGTTTGTTCTTGTGTTTGCTTTGGTGCTTGGTGGGAAGTCCTGAACCCACCGAGAGGAAAGCATTGCAGCTGGGCTTGAAGTGGGGGGCAAATGAGAGGTTGCACCCTTTGTGTGGCCACTATGAAAGGCTGCTCTCGTTGCCATGCCTCAGCAGCAATGTAGTCCTAAAACCAAGGACCACTGGCAAAGCTGGAAGAGATGACCAGAGAACAAGTTTGAGGATTTGCTAGTGTGGGGGTGATTCTCACCTGGACCGACTCTCTCCATCTCTCCTGGGCAGGGCACAGGGCTTGCCCTTAGCAGGTACAGGCATTTAGCACACGCGTGTGCTCCGTGTAGCACAGATCCTGCTGCTCCCAGACCCTGTGGCGTAACGGTGCTGAATCATCAGCTTTAACCCAGGTGCAAGGAGATGCTTGCAGGGAAGTGGCAGGATTGTGGAAGGTGCTGGTCGCGTGCAGGGAGGCTGGTGGGGCAGTGCCCGCTGCAGCAGCATGGTGCTTGCTCCTCAGGGGCTGTTCCCCCTGCCGAGAAGCACCTCCAGCAACACACGTGCTTCCCAGCGGGAAACATGAGGCTCCCTCCTGGGTTGTGCTGCTGCAGCCTGCATGCAAGGATGCTGGTTCAGGTCTCTCCTCACCAGTCCGTGGTCTGGAGGTAGATGTAGCCTTAAGCTTGACAAGAAGAGACCCTGTAACTCAATTTTGTTGTTGTGCTGTGTTGTTTTCTCATCTGCGTTGCCAAAATACAACGTAAGCATTTTACATTTCTATGAAGGGCCAGAGGAACTTGCTCTGTTGGGTACTGGTTTTTCACCTTTGTGCAAGCAAGGCTGTTTCCAGCCTCACTGACCCAAGAGGACAATTGGCCGATAAGATAAATCTCAAGGTAGAAAAAGGCAAATGATGTGGGCCTAATTAACTTCTGCAGTAATTCAGATGAATGATGTAAAAGCAGTGCTGGAGCTGCTGGTGATGTTTGGATGATGAAGTGGTCACTGCTCCAGAGCGTGGAGGAAGATGAATCTATTGGGTTTTAAAAGACTATTTAGAACCTACTAGACTGAGTGGTTACAGTGAAATTTGGATGCGTGGTTCCTTCCTACTCTGTGTTAACTGAGCAGATTGTGGGGGAACGTTACCCCATTTTACACCACTCCTGATGTGAGATGGAGCATCATGTGCAAACTCTTGTCCTGGAAAGTCCCACAAAAGCTGAAGGCTGAGGAAACGTGCAGCTGTGCTGCCTTTGGCTGACCCTCCTGTGCTGTGGCTCCGACGGCTGTGGAGCCCGTTGCAAAGCACCCTTGCTGACCCGAACGTCTGTGCCTCTTGCTTCTGCATGCCCAGATACGACACTGGTCCTAAATGACTGTATTTAGCTGTGTCCCTCCTGAATTCAAATTATACCCACAAGCAATACTGTGCATTTACTGAAGCTCATTAGAATGAAATGGGAAATACATGTATTTAAAAAGTATTTTATTTGGAATACTAATCTTATTTTAGAATTCACGTTAAGACGTTGAATCCTTGGCAACTAACATGAAAACACACTGATTCATAATGAAATACAGTGCTACTGTATTCCACTATACACCATACCAGCATGACAGCAGCTCTTTCTCTTGCTGAAAATAGGATTGCTTACATTTTATTTTTATTTATTTTAAGGGAACAAGTAAGAAAGCATTTCCTAATAAAATCCAGACATTAGCTTGTATCTTGCTGCATGTACTAGTGGCTATGGGGCAGGGAAAGGGGAACTGAGGACTGCACAAAACTCTTAACAAGTATTTCACTGCCTGGTACTTCCATTCTGGGCAGCCTGGACCTCAGTTCAGGCTGCAGAGAGTCAAATAGCACAGAGCAGTGTTGCAAGCACTAGGCTGGGAGCTGCGATATACAGCACATCAACCAGAGAAGCGATCCAACGCACTGTATATCATCATAACACTCTAGGTAAAGAATACGGTGGTGATATAGGGGAATAATACATGGCTGACACCACTTTATGGCAAACAGTTGCTGTGCAAGTCATATATAACACTGTAGAAGTCAACACACTGCAGACTTCATCCTCTGCCCTCTTGTAGAAACAAGCAGCTGTTGAGTAAGGATTACTGAGTACACAAATCGACGTAAAGCTGCTCTTATCCCTTTCGTTGGCAGATGTAAGATTGGGGTTGAAGACTGAGGCTTGGTTGCTTTGGGAACTACAATTCAGAGGTACCAATGGAGCAGAGAAGAAATATATAGCACCCTCAGTGGGCTGAATCATCCCAGTTGTTTCACTCCCTTTTATGCTGAAGCACTTTATTTTTAACAAACAGCCTGAGAAACAGAGATTTAAGGCCCAATAATAGCATGACGCGAATGAATTAGTCTAGTAACACCAGAGACTGCCTTGGAAATGCACTATACTCGCCACAGTAATTACTAATTTTAAGAGAGTAGATGGTACCAACTGCCCTATATTTTTTCTCCCTGTTTTCATGAAGAGTGATGCTTGTGTGGGATAGAGCAGAGAAAATATCAGGCTTTAAGAATCAGGGGGAAATGTAAAAAGCAGGCCAGAAAAAACTTAAAACATAGAGGTATTTTATTTGTATTGTGGTTCAAATCAGCTCCAAGTTGCCTGTAGGCAACTCCTTTCCTCAAAGATGGGCCAAGAGGGATGCAGCTCACTGGAAACGTTGAGGACAGTCAGGGCAGGATGCAATGTATATTCTCCTTTCTCCTGCCCAAGATCTCAGTCATAAGTTAATTTTCCTCTGGACTTCAGTCTTCAGTTTGCTCTGCTTGCTGTGTCCTTCATCCTGGCTGGCTAAGCATCTGAAATACTCCCTTGCACTGTCTCCTTTGTCTGCTTCATTAAAGAAGTGAGAAAGTGGGAGATGCTACATAGACGAAATAGAAATTATAAGAGTGGAAGGGACCTTGGGAGATGATCTAATCCATCTCTCTGCCTCAAAGGAGCCGAACATGTAATTACTTGCTCCTAGTGGCTGTCCGTCTGATCTGTTCTTCAAAACTGGCTGCATGGGGATTTCCATCACCTAAGAGTTTAGCCCAGCATTTCACTAGTTTCACACTAGAGAGTTTTTCTTAATCTCTAACTAAAATCTCCTTTGCTTTTGTTTAAGCCCCTTGAGACATATTCTCATGCTTTTCTCATGCTTTTTGATCACTTTGGTTATTCTTGTGGTTCACCCTTGGAATTTTTCTCATTGGCCTGTAAACTTTCATCCTATGCTCAGGCTAAATCTGTCAGTGTTGCCCCCAGCGCTGGGAAGAAAAGAAGAATTATTTCATTTATCATTTCCAGGTGATGGTTGAATCTCTAACTTAAAGACATTCAGTACTTCTGCAGTTTGGTCACTAAGCTCTTCATTTCAGCTAATTCCTCTAAATAGTACTCTTAAATGTTCAGTTTTCCCTTTCAGGAAAACATTATTTACAGTCTTTTTCTTTAAATTTGCTTTTAATTTGAATAAAATAAACTCATGTTGATTGTCTTATAGCAAAATTATTTGTTATAAGTGGGGTTCCCATGCGAATTTATTGCCTCCCCAAAGCCAGGTATTAAGCATCTGGTTTACTCAAGAGTCCATGCAGCAAAGAAATGTGTTGGTAACTACAGCCAAGTATCTGAGTCCCACTGTAATAAGTAGCATTTGTTTTCCA